>NW_008352752.1:1845575-1878758 GCF_000622305.1 Nannospalax galili | reverse complement strand
CCTCCTCCTCCTCCTCCTCTTCCTCCTCCTCCCCTTCCTCCTCCTCCTCTTCTTTTGACGGAGTCCCCTAGTCCCAGCCCACCTGGAGGTCACTCTGTGAACCAGACTGGTCTCAATCTAATCTTGCAGAGAACTGCAGAGAACTGCCTGCCTCTGCCTCCTGAGGGCTTGGATTAAAGGTGTGCACTGCCACACCCTGCTATTCTTGATGAGTTTTCTGGGGCTTGACTCTGGAGAATGAATTTTGAGGAATTTTTCGTGTTAAGGTTGGTGAGGAAATTTCAAAGCTGTTCCCCATGAAAGGTGGTATCATTTTTGTTCCAGGATAATAGATTGTTGATAGTATCTGTTTCAGGTGGAAGCGAATATCAGATAGTTTACAATAATCTTCCTGCCAATGACTAGGGAAGGCTATAGATTTTACCAATGGAGGGAAGAGAGAGAGAGAGAGAGAGAGAGAGAGAGAGAGAGAGAGAGAGAATGATTCAATGTATATGGTCATCTATAGTGTCAGTTGGCTGTATGTTCCAAAGGGGAAGGGCACTGTCCTTTACAGATGAAGAAAATAGGCAAGGGGTCAAGGACTTACTAAGATTAGACAGAGTGAGTGATGTTAGCAGTACTTGAACCTTACTGCGTGTGCTCAATCCCCTTGGTAATGCTTCGAAAAATACATTGTAGTTTCTACACAATGGTGCTGGGAAAAGTTTCCCAACCTTGTTCACAGTAATGGCTTAGTAGGAATATTGTGGACATAATCTTACTATGAACTAACTAGTCACTTATAACATAGAAAAGCATTGCATGGAGATTTCCTTTCACAGGTAAGAATATTATTCTCTGCCAAACTGGGAAACTTTTGTTCAGTCCATAACCTTTGTAAAAAATAAAAAAGGATTATTCTAAGCGGTCGTTTAAGATTAGTGCTCTATTCTTTTCAAAGTAGTTGCTCAAGTAATTTATTTTTTGAATATGCCTTTTGAGAAAAATGACCTGTCAAAACAAAAGTCTGGTGTGTCTTAGTTATCTCCCTTTGAAAGATAATTTTTTACCACAATAAGATACATCTAATTAATGTTCTTTAGAGCAAAAGACTTGCAATTAAGTTCATACTTCAAAGTTGACCTCTCTGAAGGACAGAGAATTCACATTAAAACAATGTCCTTGATTCTAGTCTCCATAGTTTTTTCATTTCTAATAGAAAAAAATATATGGTTTTTAAAATTAAATTGGGTGAATACCTGCTGAATTCCAGTCTCATGTGACTGAAATGTTTGATCCACATGTCCTGCTAAACAGCAGTCAAAGTCTCTCCAAGTAGACTCCAAATGCACAAACATTATGCTATAATTTTTTCTTCTTAGAATTCACAGATTTTCAAATTCGCTGGAGCATTTGTTTGCTCTTTTAAGATGTCTGCCATGTGCTGCCTCCTTCCCTGAGCGTGGAGAGGCGTGCTCATTTGCTTTGTTCTGTCTTTTGGAGGTGGATTCTTTCCTGTTAGCCTGGTTGTTCTGCATCTGCAGTAATTAGTTGGCTGGTGAATTAAACAGGTTACACCTGAGTTAGTTGAGAGCTTTAAGCTGCCCGCATGAGTAGGAAAATTCTAAGCTTCTACCGAACTGAAAACCCAATTCACTGACAAGATAGAAGGGTGACAATGGTTGTGGCTAATGAGGTTCTCTTGGAAGAGATTGAATAATCATTTAAAAATCCATTCATTGACTGATCTGGCTGTAAGGACAAGGCACCATACACATATGGTCTGGCGGCCTGGGCCTCCAAGCTGTGGTTAGTGTAACCCTTTTAGGAATGTCTGCCCCCCAGTCAACAACTTCAAATTAACAATAGGGGTATGGTGGACTTGCCTTTCTTAACCAAACCACTAAACAGAAAGTCTGCATGCATTTGACTACCAGTATCCTTTACTGAGAAAAAAAAAAAATTGGCTGTTCCATCTTCTGTTTGTTTCTGAGAGCCAGCAGCAAGCTCTTGGCACCAAGATTCACAGTGGGTTTTCAAACACTCAGCAATAAGCATCAATAGCGTCTGCTCACACCCTATCGCCCTGCTGACTCTCGCAGAGAGCACTAGCTAGCAGGGTAGTAGGATTCAACACCTTCCTGCATTTAAGTTCTGCACTGTGGAATAACTCCGGCTGCTTCGAAACAGTTGCATTTGGGTATCGGCTTCACTTATGAGCCCCCTTGACCAAATCGACAAGTCCATTGCCTATGGTCTCTCTAGCCTCTCTTTGGATGAAAACCTGTGACAAGCCTTGGCACAGAGTAAGGAGTTAAGGTTTAAATCACAGCCTGAATGTGGCTCTGCACAGGCTAACTGAGGTTTTGGTAAAGCACTTAAATTTTAGCCTTAATCATCCTTGCCTATAAATATGGAGCTTATATTTTAGCCCTTGGTTACCCTGAAAGGCAAGCAACTCCATTAAGAACCTCTACTGCTATTTCTTATATTAAGCAATCCAGATGGCATCCTCTGTTTCATGTGACAGATTCTCTACATGTTTCTGGATTGCTGTCATGCTGCTCTTAAGATATCACGCTTCCGTGTGATCAGTGCTACCTGTTGGGAACATGGCATAGTCTCCTAACCTGTTCAATTCCCGAATTCTTGGAGGCACAGTGGTTTCTCAACGTGGCTATTAAGATATGGCATTCAAAACTGAACAGAGAGCTCAAGTTGGGGGAGGGGGGGAGTCTCAAAAGTGCCTAATATAATCCTGGGGACCTTAGATGTAGTCATAGATGGCCACAGTTGTTTTGGGCTACTGAGATTTTAATTCCTAAAACTCAAAATTTCCTTTATATGAACCTCACATGCCTCTTCATCCGCCTTTATATACTCAATGGTGCCCAAGTCACTGCTGATCAAGCCTTTTCAATGTGCATGGTCCTACAGGGGTCGTTTGCATGCAATAATTATAACTCACACAACAAACTCTGACAAAATTCTATTGTTTTATAGATGAAGAAACTGAGGCTTGAAGGAAGTGAAGTTTTATGTTGACCTTAATAGTGTAATCCTCCTGAGTTCTCATTAATTCTAGAAACTTCTCACCATCTTTAATGTTTTTTTCAGCATTTTCTAAGTCACATTCTTGTTGAATTTACTGATAGATGAATAAATAGATTGCTAGTTTCCAGGGCAGTATGTGTGGTAGAGGTATTGAGAACTGATATCGTTATGTTTCTTATCTTATGAGGGAGATGTCAGTCTTTTGTCACTGACTTTGATGTTAACTACAGATTTTTTTTAGTGCCCTTTATAAATTTGAGAATCTTCCCTTTTATTCCTGGCTTGCTGAAAATCATGAAGATATATTACATTTCATCATTCTTTCTGCATCTACTTACATGCCAGCACAATTATTCACATTTGGGAGTGATAATGTATGTACACCATTCAGAGCTGCATTTTAAAAACTCAAATTAGTTAGCTCAACAAATACTATTTTCTATATTCCAAGGTCTCTGCTTGATGCTAAAAATAAAATTATGAATGAAGCAGGCATAATCTGCCTTGATGCTGTAAGATGGGTTGATGTGAATGTGAGAGCCGTCTTTGGCCATTATACTGGTTATAATTTGGGTGGTCAGTTTTCTTTGACTTTTTGAGCAGCATGAAAGTCTGAAAATGATGATAATTTGATTTGTTTCTTTCTAATATTTACATAATTTAGTTCTCTTAGTTGATAGCATTGGCAATCATTGAGCCAAGGCAATCACAAGAAATATATTTCTCATGTTCTTTATGTCAATGTCCACTTCTATTGTTTCATCATTAGGGATACGTTACTTACAGTTCACTCATGATAGCTAATTTGAAGGTTGTTAAAAGAAAGCCGCCTATTTCTGATTATTAACAGGACTTTAAAAAATTAAGCATTTGATTCTGCCTCTGTTATTTTAATGTTGTTCATAGTAGAGGGAATTTATGATTTGTGTGCATGCATGTCTGTGTGTGTGTGCATATGATGTGTGTCTGAAGGCACATTCTTGTCACACTGCATATGTGGAAGTCAGAGGACAGCTACAGGTGTCAGCCCTCACCTCTACTTTGTTTGAGATCAAAGCCTCTCTTTTGTCCTTCACTGCTGTACGTGGAAAATCGCCTTGCTTGTGGATACCTAGGACTGTCATCTCTCTGCCTTCCAACTACCAAGAAGAGCACCGGGATCGCAGACAATACTGCCTTGACCAGCTTTTACATGAATCCTGCAGATTCAAATTCAGGTTCACACCCATACCAGGAAGGTGTCAATTGAACACCAAACGGTTTTATACAAAAAATAATAAGTTAAAGGAAGAAATGTGGTCCATTATTTTAGAGAGAACAATTATTTTTTATATCTTCAGAACTGTATTTTTTAGCTTTACTTAGAGCGCTATGAAATTAAGAATCGACATTTTGTTATAAACTTCAAAACAACTATTGCCAAGAGTGGTGCTGCATGCCTTTAATCTCAGCCCTTAGGAGGCCGAAGCAGGATGATCTCTGAGCTTAAGGTCAGTCTGGCCCAGGAAAGCCAGGGCTATACAGTGAGATTCTATTTCAAAAAAATCCCCAAAACAAAACCACAACCCAAATCCAAGTATTGACAGATTGAAAGTCTTACTTATCCTTATAAGCTTAATCTAAGTGGAACACTTTCCTGCCAAAATGTGTCCTAGTCCATGTACAAACGACTGATTAGCATTGCTCTACCTAACTGGACATAATCTTCTGACATATATCAGGGAGTGGAAGCGAGGCACTAGCGGTGCTGCACAGCGTGGGAATGGCACTGGAGTGGGCTTAGTCTTGATTTTGCTATGAAAAGTTTGAGTTTCATAGTTTAGAATATTAATTTTAGCACTCTTGGTGATTTCACATTTTCTTCTTAAATACACACATCCCACTGCAAGGTAAACATATTCAATTGCATAAATGTGGTTTGCTTGGTATTGGCAAAAAAAAAAAATTAAGCATTAATGCTGATTTTTATCACATAACTTTGGCATTTGTCAAGATAATTTTAACTTATTTTTTATAATATTTTATTTATTATTTTTATTTTATGTGTATGAGTGTATTAACTGCATGTGTGTAAGTGCACCCATGTTGTACAGTGCCCACAGAGTCAGAAGAGGGTATTGGATCCCCTGGAACTGGAGTTATGGATGGTTGTAACTACCATGTGAGTGCTGGGAATCGAACCCGTGTCTTCAGCAAGAGCAGTGGGTGTGGTTAACTGCAAAGTCATCTCTCCAGTCCTGTTTTTAACTTATTAATGTAATAAGGCTCATTAGTAAATTTTTCTTGCAAATATTGCAGTATTTCCAGATATAGAAGTATGTGTGGACATGCTTAAATAAGTCATCCAGAGTCTATAAATTAACATTGTATTTAAAATTTTAATCATATCTACATAAACAAGATTGGTTTATAATTTTGGGGGTACTCCCATTATCTGGGTTTGGGGCCAGGGATAGACCAACCTTAGAAAGCAAATAGAAAGTTTTCAAGATTTCTCTGAACTTTAGAAGTAGGCTGTCCAGCATTGTAGTCCCTAGCCACATAAGTAAATTTACACTTAAATTAAAATTAAAATCCAGTGTCTTAAGTTGTGCTAGTCGTATTTCAGGTGTTTAGTAGCCACATGTGGCTAGTGGACACCAGAAATTATACTTTTCTACCACTATGCAAAGTTCTACTGGATAATCTGCTCTAGAATGTTTAAAGTATCAGAAAGACTTTGTATTTATTGAAGGTCTTCCAAAATATATAACACCATTTCACCATCTGGTCTGGCAAGAAAGAAAATATTAGGTTGTGATTGGGAGGTAAATATGACAGTGGGCTTGCTCTCTCTCTTTCTCTCTCTCAATTAATTTTTAAAAATAAAAAAGAAAATTTGAGACAAGATTTCATGTAATCCAGGCTGGCTTTCAGACTAATTATGTAGTCAAGGACAACTTTGAAATTCTCATCTTTCTACCTCAGCCCCCCAAGTTCTGGGATGACACATACAGGCATATACCACCTAGCAACAATAGGATCGCCCTTCCTTCCTTCTTCCTTCCTTCCTTCCTTCCTTCCTTCCTTCCTTCCTTCCTTCCTTCCTTCCTCCCTCCCTCCCTCCCTCCCTTCATTTCTTTTTTAATTAAAAATATTTCATTTATTTTTTTTGTGTGTGTATGAGTATTTTGCCTGCATGTATGTAAGTGCACCGTGTGCATGCAAAGCCCACAGAGTCCAGAAGAGGGTGTTGGATACCATAGAACTGGAGTTCTAGACAGTTGTTAGTCACCATGTGGGTGCTGGGAATTGAACCCAGGTCCTCTGGAAGAACAGCAAGTGTTCTTAACCACTGAGCCATCTCTCCAGTCCCCCTTTCTTCATGTCATATTGGGAATTGAGCTTAGGGCCTTGTTCATGCTAGTCAGTTTTACTACTGACTAGCCCTTGGTTCACTATCCTTTATCCACAACTATTTAAATTAGTGAATGCCAGGTCTGGAGAGATGGCTCAGTTGTTAAGAGCACTGACTGCTCTGGCAGAGGACCTGGGTTCAGTTTCCAGCATGCACATGATGGCTAACAACTATCTGTAACTTCAGTTCCAGGGGATCCAATGCCTTCTTTTGGCTTCCATGGACAGTAAAGTTCACATGGTGCAATTACATACATGCAGGCAAAATGCTCAGACACAATAGAAATAAATAAATAAATTTAATTAGTGAATTCCAAACATATAATGCCATTGCTTAATGTTAGCACATGTAGCTAGGTATTTATTTTAAAACAATTACAAAATAGTACAAAGTTGGAGCTATAGTACAAAATAACATTTTTTTCTCTTAAATCTT
The DNA here is from genome assembly GCF_000622305.1 of Nannospalax galili. NCBI lineage: Eukaryota > Metazoa > Chordata > Mammalia > Rodentia > Spalacidae > Nannospalax > Nannospalax galili. Next base: position 1,871,890 of record NW_008352752.1, on the reverse strand, counting down.
TAGAGTAGGTCACTAACCTAATGTCCCAACACTTACAGATGCTCCTGTTAGTTTTTCCTTTTATGTAACCATAACACTCTACCCAGGGTTTGTCAGGTATTGCCATGCCTTTTTTTTTTTTTTTTTTGATCTTTTTGAGACAGGGTCTCCCTGTAGCCCCAGCTTCCCTGGAACTCACTATGTAGACCAGGCTGGCCTTGAACTCACAGAGATCTGCCTGCCTCTGCCTCCTGAGTGCTGGGACTAAAGGAGTGCACCACTATGCCCCACTGTCTGTTGTTATCTTATGATTTGACTCAGTCATGTGTTCCTCATGCCTAATGCCACCCCTTTTCTCCTGTGGGCCTGCTTGGGCTCTGACTTCCATTTCAGTTTTCCCTGGGAGTTCCCCACATGGTAGCCCTTTCGTTAGCTTGGCCTCAGACACACTGACTTCTCATGCTTGCCCATGCCCTGCATGTTTGTTCTTCTTCCTCTCCTCCCCTCCCTTCCCTCCTTCTCACACCTCCTCCCCTTCCTCCCCCCTCCTCCTCTTCTTCCTCCTCCTCCTCCTCCTCCTCCTCCTCCCCTTCCCCTCCCTTGTTCCTCTTCTGTCTGAGTTCTAATAGCCCCTTCTAGGCTATGCCTCTGTGTGGATTCCTTCAAATCCAAATAGACTTGGATGTTCTGTACAGGGTACCATGTCTACACAGATGCTTTCCTCAGCCTTCCTGCCTCTCATCCTTGCTGTAAACAATGAATCTGTCCCCTTGCTACTGTCCATGCAAGGTGGTTTCCCTGCCTTCAAGGGACTGTGAGAGTGAAGGGTTGGAGGTCTAAGGCTGCAGCACATTGATGTCAACTGGAATTTTGTGTAGCTTTCTAGCCAGCAGAGTAGGGTTGGTGCCTTTCCCAACTATGATGGTTTGTTTTAATTGTCAACCTGTCACAACTACAATCACCTAGGAAGAGAATCTCAGTGAGGGATTGTGTACATTGAGTTGATCTATGGGCATATCTGTGGGGGAACTGTCTTAATTAAGTTAATTGATGAGGGAAGATCCAGACCACTGTGGGTGTCGCCATTCCCTAGGCATGGGTCTTGAATGATATGAATGGAGAAATCAAGTTAAGCTTAAGCAAGAGAGCATGTATGCATTTGTGGGTGGGTTGGGATTAGCTGTTTGAAGTGCCTTCCTTGACCTCCTCAGAATGATGGACTATAACTTGAACCATAAGCAGAAATAAATACCTTTCTCCCATAAATTGCTGTTTGTCAGACTATTTTATCATGGCAACAGACATGAGCTTAGGACACCAACTGAACAATGGTCCTATGTCTGAGAGGCTGATTCCAGGTGGGGTCTGTGGCATGGGTGAATCAAGACAGGGACCAGATGATCGCAGTTTGGTGAGGAGGAAGGGGTGCAATAATTGAAATAAGTTCTAGCAGCAAATGTCACTATTTACAGAGTGCTAGGGTCACCCAAGAGGATATTTCTTGAGTTCCTTAGAAATGAGGATCAGGGATGGGCACAGTATACAAGATGAGAGAAATGATCTTAGCTAGGGTACTGCAAGGCCCTTAACAAAGGGACATCCTTATGTCTGAGTGTCTGACCAGTCTTGTTTCAGTTATATATTGGGTAGTTGACTCTTGCTTTTATACTGGGCCCTTTAATATGTTTCCAAAAGAAGATTCTACTTTTGGGGGCCATGGTTGGGGGAACTGATGCTTTCCCAGTTATGGACAGTTTTTAGCTGTTATGTGGTGCTTGGAATCGAACCCAGGTCCTCTGCAAGAGCAGCCAGTGCTCTTAACCTACAGAGCCATGTCTCCAGCCCCCAGTCTAAACATTTTTGTATCCACTTTTTAAGACTCCAGATTTAATCATTCTGGTTTCTGCCTACTTCTTGGACTCTCCTGTCCCTCTGTCCAAGTGTTTACCTCATTGGCCTTCTCCTGAGTCACTCTCCTGCCAGCTTATCTTTGGGGTGGATAATACACAGTGTCCCCCATTTTCCAGCTCCTTCAAGGTTAAGCCAGAGGGACACTTCCACCCTCATGCCTGACTGCTGCCGCAGTGGCTTTCAGAATGTCCTAGAGACACTGGGCTCTACCTTTACAGTTCTTGGCTCCAGAGGTCTGGGGTGAGACCAAGTGCTCAGGAGATGCTGACTCTGCTCCACTCTCAGAATCCTTGCTCAGAAGCATCACAGCGGTTTGCATCACCATCTAATCAGCCATCCAGAGGTCTTGTCATTCTCTAATTATGTCATGTCAATGGGCTGCATCTCTGTGACTGTCACAGAGCTAATAACAACCTGGCAGATTCAGTTGGATGGAAGCACCAGGAGGAGGAAACTCTGGAAGACCCCGTGTCCTTCCAGGAGGGACGTGACCTGTCTTTGTCCTTGTTGACTGAACTCTCTTTTTATGGGCCCCAGGCTGGTTCTGATCCCTTCCTGTGGGCCAGTGAAGCTCCTCTGAGCTGTGGTTAGCCAGCAACGGCCACATCTGGGTGCCTGCAGCTGCAGCTCAGTGCAAATTACCCCCTGGCCACTGGATGCCACTCTTTTGTCAGAGTTTTGGTTTGCCCACCTCCCTCTGTTAAACTCCTGCCTGTGAATTATCACTCTTGCTTTTGTCCAAAGTTACAAGGTAAAGTTTGATGGACATGTCCAACTGATCATAATGATCCCTCTAGTGAGTTGAGGCCCAAACTAGGCAAACCACAGCAAGTTCCAATTCTAGTTGTTACTTGCTTCATGATTTTGTTGCTGAATCCTCCTTCCCCTATTGAATCAGGAAGAATTTGTACTTAATTTCGTGTTTTCAGAAGTCACGTTTCTTGACACTTTGAGTCCTCTCCACTATGCTTCTTCACCACCTTGGATTATATTTCTAGTAAGTCCTAGAGAACATCATACTTATTTATCTGGAAGGCTGTGAGAGAGGAGAGCGTGTAGGCTTTGAAGCAGACAGTGTGGGATCAGCTCAACAGGACAATTCCCTTTCCTTCCCACTTCACTATTATGTTCCTCTGCTAAGAGGGGTATGGTTCTCTTCCCTGATCTGTGTTTTTGCATATAATTATTTTTCATCCAATGGAATATCGGTATGGATGATGTGACCAAAGCTTTGCAAGGTCCTTATACAGTTACATTACTCTCCGGGACCTCTGTCATGGCCATCGGACATGTGTTACCTTTAGTGCACTAGTTACTTTCCCTGTTTCTGTGATCAAATACCTGACAAGAAGCATTTGTTTTGGCTCATGGCTTGAGAGGACAACAGTCCACCCTGGTGGAGAAGGCATGGGGGAGTTCACAACAGCAGAAGCCTGTGGCTGAGGGACTTCTCACATCTTAGCCAACCAGGAACCAGAGAGGCTGGGCCAGCACCAATGCCCAGCTATAACCCATAAACCTTGTCCCTACAGCCCTATGCCTACCAGCTAGGTTGCATGTCCCAAACAGCATCTGTTCAAATGCATAAAGTTGTGGACAACATTTTACGTTCAACCTATAACAGATTGAGTCTGAAATGTCCCCACAAGCTCGGGTTTAAAATGCTTGTTCCCAACTGGTGGCACTATTTTCAGAGGCTATGGAACCTCTAGGAAATGAGGCCTCGCTGGAGGAAGCAGGTCATTAGGGGCAAGCCTTTGAAGGTTGTAGCCCAGGCCCTGGTGCCTGTGCTGTCTGTTTCCTGGTCCTCCAGGATGTAGCTAGCTGCTACCTCATGCTCCTTCTGCCTTAGACCGAGCCTCTCTGTCATGCCTTCCCTGCTATGATAGACTGAAACTCTCTGAAATTGTGAGCAAAAAAAAAAAAAAATTTCCTCCATTAAGTTAGTTGTCTGTGTCAGATAGTTTGGTCATGGACACAAAAGTAGCTGAATATAACATACCTGCAATAGCCTGAGTCTCCTGGAGGCCAACTTAGCCTCAGTTAAGCCAAAGGTAGACCAGATGGCCCTGGGATAATCTGCAGCTCTCTAAGAATCAATATAGGTTTAGTCTGCTGGTACCTGAGATCTTGTTGAAAGCATTTTTATGGTAATATATAGGTTGACTAGGGCTTGTGTCTGAGCTCTATTGACCCTTTGGGATTGTTTCCCTACATTAAATGGTGTCAGTAGTGTCCAGCATGGTCAGGACAAACTATTGTGCATGGAACACGCTAAGCAGGAGGCTTTAAAGTCCTCTACAGTATCTGGACCATAGTGTGCACCTAATGAATGTGTATTGTGTGTGTGAATGAAGCCTTAAAGACTTGTGGTGGTGAGAAATGTCCCATCTGGGGATGCTAAGACTAGTTTACTATATTGTGACTGTGTTTTGGGTCCTTAGAAATTTCCTAGGAATGTTAACTTGTACATTTCTAAGAAGATTCTAGTATGCCTAGCTTGTAGCATGAGGAGGAAGTTCCATGCTGTCTCTGAGAATGCTCACTTCTGCAGTCCTACAGGCTGTGGACACCAGGATCTTCATTTCTTCTTACGTGTTTCATGTTCATGTGCTGTTCATTGGTGGACTGTTTAAACCACATCTCTTCCTCTGTTAGAACACCTGACGGTTCCTGAGTCCTTGTTCTGTGTCACTCTCTCAATTCTTAAAACCCCACTAAAGGAATTTCCATATCGTAGAAATTGGGACTCGGAGAGGCAAAGTAGGTCATACAGCTATTACGTGGTAGGGTTGCTATGAACCCAGAGGAGAGTCCTAAACCTTTGTGTAACCTGTTTCCTACTGAGCTATACTTGAGTAGTTTTTGTGAAACTTGGCTCCTCTGCAGGAATTATAAAGGACACTTTAGCAGGAAGATGTCTGCAGAGATGGGATGCAATGCTACCCCAAAGCCCTGAGCACAGGCTGCCTGGTCCCATTTGCAGCTCAGATGCACAGGCCTATCTCTGCCTAAATGTGGTTTGTGACTCAGTTCCATGTCAAGCTTCAGTGTTGCCTGTTAGCAAGCCACAGGAAAGGTGCTAGGTGGCCTGCCTGTTTGTTTTCTGAGCTAATTTGAGATGAACAGGTATGATTCCAACCCTGTCCTCATCTCAGACTCCTGCAGGTCTTTCTAGTTTACATTCCTAGGTTCATCCTGGTCCCCTGAGAAGGAAACAGAGGAAGAAGATGTGCCAGATGATTCCCTCATGATTTTTATCCCACTGATTTGTAATTATATTAGCTGTTTTTCTCAGTGCTGTGACCAAATACTTGGCAGAAGCAGCCTAAGGGAGGAAGGACTTTCTCTTGGCTCATAGTTCAGAAGATGTCAGCCTATCATGGTAGGAAAGGCTGGCTTGGTCATCGGTGGTGGGGCCATGTTGGCCACTGACCCAGAAACAAAGAGCTCAGGCTATAGTTGGAAGTGGATCTAACCTCCTAAGCCCACCCCCAGTGACCTATATCTGTCAGCTAGGCTCATCATCCCAAAGGTTCTATAGTCACCTAAGTTACTACTTGGGGAACCATCTCTTCAAACACCCATTACATTCAAACCATAAATAATAGATTCTTGGGGTTAATGTGACTCCTCCTTTGGATATGGAGTTGGCTGGCCTGGAAAAGTGATGACTGTCCCAAAGGGCAAGTTAGCTCAGACCCTGGAGGGCCAAGGGTGCAACCACAGGCCTGCTACCTTCTCAGCTGCCTCCGGTACTTATCTGGAGTTAGGTCAACAAGAAAGAAAGAAAGAAATCTCTCAGGTGCACCATCAACGAACTCTATGCCGCTCAGATCCTCGAAGGTGAGACACCTGGGCAAGACCAAAAAAAGGGAAACAAGATTGTAGATGACTCACCTCAGATTAAACCCACATCCCTGCTGACAGAACTCCAGTTTCATTCAGATAATCACCGCTCAGGTGACCCTGGAGTCTTCTCTTTGTCTTAGGCAGTTATTGGAGGGGAGTGGAACTATGATCCATATGTGTGATCTGGGGATAAGTATAGAAAGGTTTGGGGAAAATGCTCCTTTGCTCTGACTGATGGGTGTCCTGTCTGTGTGTGAAATTTGCATTGTGGCAGTGCCGCATGGATCAGGGAAGCTCACTGAGGACATGGTAAGCATTAAAGATGACACAGTGGAAAAACTGCTCCTCTGTCACCTAGCTGAGCTTCTGACTCTGCCACTTCCCTCTTTGGAAACTGTGTTATTTTTTAAAATTAAATTTAAATTTTTAAAAATGTTTTTGGTTTTTTAAGGTAGGATCTCATGTAGTCCAGGCTGTCCTTGAACTCCCTCTGTGACCGAAGATGACCCTGAAGACAATCCTCCTGTCCCTCCCTTCTAAGCACTGGAATTGCAACGATAAACCACTACACTCTGTTTCTGTGGTGCTGAGGATTGAACCCAGGGCTTCATGCACACCACTCAAGCATTCTACCAATCGAGCTACTTCCCCAGCCCTGGAACTTATGTGATTTGAAGTAATCAAATAGCCTCATTGCTCACCCCTTTGAGTTTTCTCACGATTGCTATGAGTAGACAATAAGAATGCGAAGAGGCTGCAGGGTGAGAGTTGTGCCCTGCCTTGTCCATTCTACAGTTCCTTTAACCCCCTTGTTTGTGGCTCTTTTGCATTTGGTTATTCAGAGCCCAGTTGTTCAGTTGAATGAGTTTCCTGCTCCATTCATCATGGGTGGACTTCAGTCCATGCCCAAGTATGAAACTGATTGATGTGATGCAGAGGAGACATGTGACCCCCTTGCACACATAAAGAGGCCATGTGTAGAGCTCATTTGTATTTATGAGCAGTGGTCCACGGGTGTATAAGGAGGAGGACGATCCAGGGAAGCCAGCCTGCTTGACTTCATTTACGAGAGATGTGACCTCAGACCTGTTAGTTAAACTCTGGGGCTTGTTCTTTCATCATCAAGACGAGAACCAAACATACCCTGTGTCAGATGGTGAAAGAGGTTAGATTTAGTCTGTCTTGCTTCTGGTCGCCTCCTGGCCCACTTGCTCTCATGCCAGCCTTCCTAGCCCTCTCTCAGCCTTCCAGAGTACTTGTCTTCTCTCACCACAGGACTTTTGCACCTGCTGTTTTCTGTGAAGGATGCTCTTGAACTATTTTGCTCCATTTGGTAAACTCCTATTTACCCTGTATGATCTCAGTGTGGTTGTCCCTTCCTTCCCCAAATCTATTGCATAGATCAGCTCCCTTTGTTGTTTTCATAGAATCATATTCCCTTTGAGATATTTATTTGATCACAGTGCTTTTTTGGTGAATGTCATTCATTCCCAGTGGCCTGATGACCCAAGAATTCAGAGATCTCATCTCAGGTCCATATCTGCTGAAGGCAGCTAAATCAATGACTTGCCTATAATAACAGTCAATAAAATTTTCGGAATGAATTCATGAATATGCAAATGCACGGTAATCACCAGGGCCTGCCATTGTTATGGTACACTCTTATCAGACTCTCAGCCATTTCATATTTCCTAATGTTCTATTGAAGAGATTCCAGAATATTCCATCACTAAGTTGCCCTTTACCTATGCTACAAAGGAGCAGATGGTAAGGCATGGACAGAAGTCGCAGGGGACTTTACATCTCTGAGCCTTAGTTTTTTTTTTTTTATTTATTTATGTTGAGTTAGAGCCTTGCCTCTAGCATTTACAATGCCCCCCAGTGTGGGGTAAGTCACAAGAATGAATATGGCATGTGATCCTAGTTCATTAAAATTTTACTTGAATATTGGAGAAAACTTTATCACTAATCAAACAAAAACATTTAATCAAATCAAATGATAAAACGAGCACTAATTTTAGTGTGTCAGAATCATGTAGGGGAGCTAGTGAGATGGCTCAGCAGGTGACGGTGTCTTCAGTAATAGACTGGCTGCCTGAGTTTGATTCCTTGGACCCACATAAAGGTGGAAGGGGAGAGTTGATTCTATAGGGTGTCCTTTGACCTGTACATATGTGCTGTGCTATGCATGCACACACACAGAGACACACGCACACACACATACAGATCCATGCACACAAAGAGACAAATATAAATGAATAAATAGCATTTAAAATTAAATACCCCCTAAAGTAGCAGTTTTGACTGACAAGATGGCTCAGTAAGTAAAGGGACTCATGGCCAAGCTCAACAACTTGAATTTGATCCCTGAGCCCCACATGGCAGAAGGAGAGAAGGAGAGAATCACTTCAAGTTGTTCTCCAACCTGTATACACACACACACACACACACACACACACACACACACACACGATACATGTCGACAATCAAACAACCAGAATCATCTATGGAGCAGAGGCCCCAGGGATTTAGTTTCAGTTGTCTGGAGTGGACAGTCAACATGGGGCCTATGCAGGCAGGGTAGACCACAGCGCCAGGTACTTTGCTGTTGGAACCAGATCCTTCTCTGTGGACAAGCTCACAGGTCCTTTCTGGTTCTGACTTTCCTCTTACCTTTATTAAGATCTTCTGAAATGAACTTGCAGTCCCAAAATGCTACATCTAGGTCCTTCCCAAGGCTGGTTTCTCCTATGGGAAGACATATTCACTAGCCACTCAGGTGATAAAGTCGTGAGAACTATCAAGGGTGCTTGGAAATCATCCCATGGTCCTTGTTGATAAGCTTCTTTCTGTGTGTTAGCAGAAGAAAAATGTGTGCATCTACATGGCTTGATATAAGATGTAATTAGCTCTGCCCAGATTTACAGCCATGGGTTCCAAGGCAGCTCAGGCCTATAAATGCAAGAGCAGTTGCAGCCCTCTGGCTCTGTGTCCAGACTGTCTCCCATCTGGCCCTGGCCTGGATTTAGTTGAACAGGAGTCTGACCCTCGGCCTGGGTTTTTGTTACCCTGCAGCCTGCACAGTGGAGGATATACAGCCTCTCTCAGTAAAGAGTCCCAACGCACGGTCTTTCGAAGCAGGCATCCAGAGACCTTCACACTCAGCGTATAGGGATGCTATGAAAATCAAATGTGTTTTATTTATAAGTCCCTGCACTCTCCCTCCAACCTCCCAAAGAAAAAAAAATTGCAAGCAGAGAATGCAAATAATTTTTCAAATCGATCGTTTTATGAAAATGCCTGTTTTTATTCTGTCTTTTTTAAGGACTGCAGAATCACATAAACGACAATTCCAGAAACTGTAGATTTATGACTTTTTTACTTTCCAAATATGTTGGCACAGAGCAAAAAAAAATAAAATTTTGTAATTTCGGGAAGAGAATAATGTACTTTTTTATTAAAATGGAAATGACACACTGATGCATCTCTAAGTTGATTTAGTGTTTTTATTAGTTATGTAACTGTTTTAATACCTCGCTAACTATTGCGTTCTCCCTTAAGGTTTCCATTGTTCACATACCCTAGAAACAAATTGATAATTCTGAAAAAATAAAGTATTTCTTGGTTGTTTGCTAACAGCAGAATAGCAATCAGTCACCACAGGACTACTACAATGGGCACCATTATATCTGGATCCTTATCAATTTCACTATACGGGTAAGTATTATTGCTATATACCGGAACTCCTTTGGTGTTATTGCTTAATTTTAATTGTGATTGTAAAATGTGAACAATGTGGATCTTTAAACCACAATTAAACACCTGCTATACTTGTCTGCTGGCATTTAAAGATATATTGAGTATTTAAAAACTGCTGATTCAGATATTACATGGAACATGAAAATAGATTTAATGTGAGAGTGAGTGCCGGCTGAAGGAGGGGAAGTTATGGGAAAGTTTTTGGAAGTCAGATAGGTGAGTCCAAATTTGAGTTTGATAGGAAAACACAGACCAGATAGTGCAGTCATTTCGCAGCGTTTGTCTGTCTGAGTCTGCCTGCATCTCCTGCTGATTTCCTTCAGCCCTGGGAATCTGACTCTTTGTCCCACTGACAACTTGTTAATGAAGAACTTTCCCTAAAGGAAGCACCTGCCCGATGTTGATGAGATATTAATAGGAGAAATAACAGAGCTAGGGAGGTGCAAGGGAGGGTGACGAGGGGAAGGGGTTTGATCTCGAATCTCAGCCCCAGGTCCCAGCCCAAATCAAGTGCGAAAAATAGATGGTCCTGGCTTCCGGGGCCTAAATTGGGCAGATGAAGGGGGATTTGAAGTTTCCTGAAAGCTGTGTTCAGAGCCCTGATGCCCGAGCTGGGTTTACGCTCTCTGAAGCCACAGCTTGCTTTCTGTTCTGTTTTTTTTTTTTTTTTTTTCTGATGAGTAGGTGGGTTTAGACATCATCTCCATCATTATAATTAACCATTTATACAGTGTCTGCAAATCACTCTACTAGATTCTGAGCTTCCAATCACATTTAAAACAACGCTGTTTGCCTAAGCTTAGTTTCTTTGGAAAATAGCATTTCTTGTTTTAATTTCCCAGCAGTGTTTTTATAAACAGCAAAGAGGGGAGCAGTATGGGTGTGACAATGGGACAATAAAAGAATCTTTCCTTGGAGAAATAGGACTACAGGTTGCATGTGAGGAGCGGGAAAGAATAAAATACACTGGGTTATATCCATCTAAGCTTAATTTTTTACTTACAAAAAAAACCAAATCAGAATAGATTTGCAAATCCCAACTTTCCATTTCAAGTAAACAAATCTGATCGTGCACTAGGGAGTTGCCTGGGCTGTGTGGGAAGGTTCATGGGAAACAGTTACACTTTCTGCAGAGACTGCAAAATACCCAGCTACACGGTACCTGAAAGATGAACATGACCGAGGCAGGCAGGCCTCCATCGGGGCTGAATCTCCAGCAAGGTGCAGTCAGTTCCACAGATATTAGAATATCACCAGATGTATATGAATCTGGGCTCTTTTGCTCTGTCTCTAAGTCATGTCCCAATGCAGTGAAACAAATCTGACTTTGAAAAGCCTTAAAGAATAATCCTGTTGTGTAGTGGAAGTCTTTTGAGGAAACAGAGGAGGGGGGTTACATGGAGTATGACATTTTAAAAATGAATCTTGGTCTAATGATGCAAGGGCCAGCCTGTCCTCTTCCCTGTGGCTCTGTTGTCACCATTACAAACCCTGATTAAAGTCCCTGGAAAAATCATGTGTCTGAATTGAGGGTGAGCAACAGCACAGCCCGAAACTGACTCTTTGCTCTAGCTCAACCAGATGGAGGAATGGAAGCAGGAAGAGTAGGAAGGAGGGACGGGGTGGGCCTTAGAGAGCCAGCAGGCAAGTTCTGTTCTATAATTGTAGATAGAAACCTAGTCACTTTGACTCAGATTTGAAGCAAGAATTGTCCCTCTTAAGATCCTTTGTCTGGGAGCCTTAGATACTGCACTACCAAAGATATATAGTTTGTGAATGAATGGATACAGAGCAGGACCACAACAAGAGTTGTTTTACAAGAAAACCCTGATTCTGTGGGCAACCTTGTACAATGGTGGAAAAAGTCATTAATGTCCTTGGGGATAGAAGGATATTCATTAAAGTAATATTAGTTGCTGGAATAGACAAACTTTTAAATCTCAATAGCATAACCTGATGTTATGGTTTATCTTCATTGTCAAATTGACTAGATTTGGAATCACCTAGGAGACAGCTCTGGTCATATCTATATGAATGTTTCCAGAGAGGTTTAGCTGGAGAGGGAAGACCTGCCCTGAATTTGGATGGCACCATCCCATGAGTTAGAGTCTGACACTGAATAGAAACGGGAAGAACAAGTCAGCTAGCTTCCTGACTAGACACAATGTGACCAGATGCCTATACCCCTGTCACTATTCCTCCATCTTTCCCCTGCCTTGATGGACTGTATTCCTTATACGAACCAAAATAAATCTTTCTTCCCTTAGTTTTCTTCTGACAACTATTTTGTCACAGCAGGGAGAAAAGTAACTAAATATAATCCATACCAGATTTCAGTCCCACCTGCTGTCTAGAATGAGTGCTCATGACTGGAGAGAAACCTTTAAAGTACTGAATCAGGGACTCTGGGTCCTCCAGTCCCTTCACATTTAACACAGAGTTTTCAAGGTGCTGGAGGAGGGGAGGGAACATGAGTGACCAGTGTGGGAAGTATTTGGGGGCAAGCCAGTAGGTGAGATAGCCACATCACATTGTCAAGAATTCAAGAATCTAAAGTAACTCAGGAAAAGAGAAAACAATTATAGTGAATTGAGAAGAACTGCTAAAATATGGATTATAAGTAACCATTGGATGAGGATATATTCCCTGGCTCTTCCACCCACTGAACTCTCTGGCATGGGTGGGAACAAAATCTCCCCCGTTCCTGGCATGAGTTGTTCATGGCTGTGCTGGAGAATGAGAGTTTTGCTTGCAATGGAGGGGCACTTGTTTTGTGACTTACCTTGGACCTAAATATGTGAAGTTTTAAAGTAAGTTCATACTCTCTGATTAATAGTGTAGCAATATGTAAATTGTATATTTAAATTTTATTAGTTAATTACAAATATGACATTCTGCCTTTCCCCTCCCTTCCCATCCCTTCTCCCCCACCTCTACCTGTTCCCCTTACTCCACACAAATCGTTCTTCTTCTGCTTTCATATCTTTTAAAATATCTATTTAGGGATTGGAGAGATGACTCAGTGGTTAAGAGAACTAGCTGCTGTTGGAGAGGACCAGGTTTGATTCCCAGCATTCATGTGGCAGCTAACAACTGTCTGTAACTCCAGTTCTAGGGGATCCAACTTCCTCTTCTGGTCTCTTGGAGCTTTGCATGACATGGGTGCACTTACATACATGCCAGCAATACACTCAAATACGTAAAATAAAAATAAATAACAATTTTAAAAAGACCAATTTATTTTTATGTGTATATGTGGTTTGTCTGTATGTTTGTATGTGTGCCATGTGTGTGCAGTGCCCATGGAGGCCAGAAGGGGGCATTGGGTCCCCTGGAACTAGAGTTACAGCTGGTTGTGGGTTACCATATGGGTACTGGGAGCAAAACCTGGGTCCTCTGTGAGAGTAGCAAGTGTTCTTAACCACTGAGCCATCTCTCCAGCTCCAGCTTTCATATGACCTCTCTCTACATATTTCATATGTATGTACCATTTACACATATACAGCTAAATCTATATTCCAAAAATTGGAGAAAACAAGCAATATTTTATTTTTGTTTCCCCCTTAATTCTTTCTTATTCACCTTTCCTCTCACACTATAGTTCCCCTTTTGCTTTCATATCATATATGTTTTAGTAGATATGATATATATTTATATATTTAAATCTAGATTCTACATATGAGAGTAAAACAGGATACTTGTCTTTCTAAGTCTGGCTCACTTCACTTAATATGATGATCTTCAGTTCCATCCATTTCCCTGCAAATGACACTATTTCATTCTTCTTTATAGCTGAATAAAATTCCATTGTATGTATATTGCATATGTATAAAATATCAATGAAACTCACACTATACACAAGCTGGATTAACAAAACTTATGTGACCTACTGATGTATTATCATCTCCCACCCCTGCTAAAAATCACTAGGCACTCTATGGTTCCTACAGGCATGCTTCTTCCCAAGCAGTCTGCCAAGAGAGAGGAAGAGAAAGGGAACCCGTCTAAGGTGTCTGCCAGCACTCCCTTAGACCAGTGCTATTTAAATATTGTTCATCAATCCTTGATCTGTAATGTTTGAAATTAAAATGTAAACACTCAGACATTTTGAAAAAAATGACTATATCATATCTTTGTTGAACATAAGAATAGAAACATGGGCTTATATTTTGCCTGTGTATTATAAAAATGAAACTAAAAATGATTTATTTCCAATATTTACCAAAACAGTCTCTAATATAATAGAAACAGAAAAACAGAGCAGTTGCTCACCAGGGCACTGTGGGAACTGTTACTTTAGACTGCTGTCTTGGGTCCAGACTGTGGGCTGCTGTGACAATCCAGAGGCAATTATCTAGGATATCGGGACACTTAATGTGCTGTTACTGGCGGGCTCACCATGTTGATACACTCCTGCCTTTCCTGTCCTTCCAGAATGCTTGAGGAAAAGACAAGGCAGGAGGATATGCAGGAGACTGTATTTTCTACCAGCTCCAAGGGGTTCTGGTCTAGCTATAGTGCAGTGGTCTACTAGAAGTTTAATCTGGGTAGAGGCAGCAACAGTGGCTGTTCTCTGAAGAAGGTTCTCATTTGCCCTGTGGTGTCCAGCTCTCTTGTTTGTGTGCCTTCAATATCCCCCACGTGGACTGTATTTAAGTTTATGGACATGACAGTGATGTTCTAGAAGCTCATGGTGTGCAGGCTCTGGTGGACTGATAAGCCTGGGGGACTGCTCAGCATGCTGTTTGGTCACCCAGCTGATTATTTTGTGATACAAATTTAGGTCATTGACTTTCTCTGGATCTGGAGTGGTTAGTGTGACCTCTATGAGGATCCCAGTGCTGTGAACCTCTATTCCTCACTCTATCATGAAAGGTTCCAGGATGCTCTGGGGCGAGACCTTTTGCTGCTTACTAGAAGAACAGCAAAAGATTGGTTATCCACAATTAAATCTCAACTGAGAAATGAGTTGTGTCTGGCTTTGTGGTGCACACCTTTAATCCCAGTCCTCGGGAGGTAGAGGCAGGTGGATCTCTGTGAGATCCAGGCCAGCCTGATCTCCATAGTGAGTTCCAGGCCAGCTGGGACTACAGGAAGCCCTGTCTCAAAAAACCAAAGCAGTCAATCAATAAAAGTTAAAAAAAAAAAAAAATGAGTTACATGCAGGTCTTCAATAGTTAAGTTCCACTAGTGAGTCAGGTACAGATTAAGGTTTCCTGTTCAACAAGTCTGAACCAGAAATAAAGTCACACTAGCTTACTAGATATACTGGTGCTGGTTGTCAGGTAGTAACTGGCACCTGTATGTGCCAGACACTAGGCAGGGCACAGATAAAAGTATAATTGGCATGTAAATCTTCATATCTGCCATGAATTAGCCACTTTGCTCCAAGAGTTAATCAAATAACTGATGTTTGACGTGGATGAGCCAAAAGGATGATGAGTTTCATGTCTATAGACCCTCTAGGCCACACAGTTAGATGACCTATGTTCTAGATGTCTGGTTGTGTACTGTTACAAGGCATATTGCCTTGGCTGCTAGTGAGTGGTGATATTAAATCATAGATCTAGAAAGAACATAAATTTGGTTTTGGGACCACTTGTGTTGAAGGCTTTTGCTATACTATCTAGTGTCCTATATAAGTGTGAAATAAATTCTTCACATAATTCACTATGAGTGACAACTTTCTGTCTTGTATTTTTTCTTTTTTTGCAAAGAAGATCTGGTCACATTGTGAAGGTTTTTTTCCAGCATTGGTTACCAGTTTGCTCAGGGCTGGGTTTCTGGTCCAAGCACCTGTTACCTTCACTTTATCTGATAGTTAACCTTGATTGTCAGCTTGATTGGATTACAAGATACCAAAGAAATTAGTTAAGCACACATTCTGTGTGAGGGCATTTCCAGAGACCACTGACACACGGGGCGGTATCTGACGGGGGAAGCCACCCTTGGATGTGGGCCTCACCATCCAATAGGCTGAATGCCTGGATGGAATAAAAATGAAAGAAGAAAAATCCAGCCAGCATCGGTGTTCCACTCCACTAGTGCATAGATCACTGCTGCCGTTGCCCATGGACATCCAACCCCAGCTCCTTCTGAGCGCCTACTGAGCCACTCCCCAGGGAGCTTCCAGCTCTCAGCATTGACTAGGC
Source organism: Nannospalax galili (assembly GCF_000622305.1). Lineage (NCBI taxonomy): Eukaryota > Metazoa > Chordata > Mammalia > Rodentia > Spalacidae > Nannospalax > Nannospalax galili. The sequence continues at coordinate 1,856,237 of NW_008352752.1, read as the reverse complement.
CACGTTAATGATACTGAGGCTCCAGTGTCTTAGAATGAGGAGCCACAAGGTGCCGCTGTCTCTCTCTCCAGCCTGCAGATGGCCACTGTTGGACTACCCAGCCTGCAATCATGTAGGCCAACCCAATGAATCTCCCTATATGTTCTCTCCTCTCTCACACATACATTCTGTCCTCTAAAATCCAGATTATCATTCTCTCTCTCTCTCTCTCTCTCTCTCTCTCTCTCTCTCTCTCTCTCTCTCTTCCTGTTCTATTCCACTTCAGAATTCAGATTAATACAATTTGTCACACTTTTCAAAATTAAAAGCACTTTTTTGGTGTATCATTTTTACAAGAAACACTTTAAATTCTTAAAACATTAGAAAAATACAACAGATTCTATTATAATTCCTCTTTCTTGCAATTATTGGACAACTTGTTCATGACCAGAAAGGCAGAACTGAATCTGGGGAGGATCAGCTTTCCATGCAGCCCTCCCTGCAGGCCCCTTGCTAAGCTGGCCAGCCTTTCATGGACCCCCAGTCACTTTAGAAGGAGGCTGTGTCTTTGCCCTATGCTAGGGCCCTTCCTCATGACTGAATTATGCCTGTCTTGGAATAATGGTATCCTCTGGAAGCCTGGGGCTCAGCTCGGCCCTGCTGGGTAGTTCATAACCCAGACCCAGGTATTCAGCTGTTCTAGAACTTTGAAACTTTCCTGATTGAGCACAACAATTACTTCACTTTAATTACATTCATTTAATTATCTAGCTATCATCCCTGTGTCTCCAGAATCTAGACAGAATCTCCTGACCGTACCATTTTGTACTGCTGGAAGTAAACACAAGGTGAGGAACGGACTTGATCTTAACCTTGAACAATTCAGCATCTGGTGAAGGAGACAATCGATCCATTTAATCACAGGAGTAAAGATCCTGGTAAACAATGACAATGAAGCCAGACAACAAAAACGAGAACATGCACACACACACACACACACACACACACACACAGCAACAACAAATACTACTTTTCCCTCATTTGAAAAGCATCTGACTGTGAGAACTATGGAGCTCAGGATCAGGATAGAGACTCTATCAAAGCACCTGTAAATTATACTCACAAACAGTAAGAGTTAACACAGTTCTTAAAATTTTGTGTGTGTGTGCACATGCGCAGAGGCCACGGTATCAAGTGTCCTCCTCTATCACTCTCCACCCATTCCTTTGAGACAGACTCTCTCTAAACCTGTGATTTGCTCTTGGCTAGTCTGGAAGCCAACAAGCCCCAGCAATCTTCCTGTCTCCTTGGAGCTATGATTACAGGGGTTTACGGGGACCAACCACCTTATGTCGGTGTTGAGATCTCAACTCTGATCTTATGATTGTGGACCAAGAACTCTTAACTGCTGGCCTGTCCCTCAAGCCCCTGTTATTTTCTTTTTGAGACAGGGTCTCAAGTAGCCCAGGCTAGCTTGAACTTGCTGTATAATCAAGGCTGACCTTGAACTCCTGAGCCTTCTACCTCTACTTCCCAAGTTCTGGGGTTAAAGGTGTGTTCCACCATGTACAACTACAAGATAACATACATTTAAAGAGGATATGGTTAAGAAAGTTCTACAATGCTTGGAAATACGGTATGTCCTTTCAGTGCCATACAACGACATTCCTTGACAAGGTTATCTAAAGACAATTATCTTGGAGACTGTAAGTTTGCTTGACTTTATTATTTGAAATTAATTGAGGTCTCATTTTATGAAGTTCCATATTAGTTTTCAGATCTCACATGGCAGAAAGGCAAATAATTTCTGTCCAGTAGCAAAGATAACTCCAAAGGTTATGGTTTTTATTGCACTATGCAACATTAATGTCTTTTGTATCTAACCTAGCAATATAATTCTCACATTTCTCTTTAAATGCTTATAAATACCCAATTTCTCAAAATGCTTTCTGAACCTCATTTTTCTTACTGCCTCCCTCATTGATGAGTTAATAAATCTTTGAAAGGCATTTGCTTTACATTTGTATGAGAGTCATGTTTTCAAGTATAAAAACTATACTTTGACATCACACCAGCATTTTACACATATTACATTATTATAAGTGCAAAATCAATTTCTAGTCACCATTTTTGCCTAGTAGAAAACTTCCAGAGTCTCTCTACCCTGTAGTTTTAATGAGCCGTGTAGGAAGTTGTTTGCTTTGGCAAGTGCATTGAATGGCCGGGTATCCTGTGTTAGATCTTCCTTTGAAGGGTTCTGTTGTTTTGTCCTTTCATTTCATCATGGGGTCCCACTGTGGTTCATAGTCCAAGTATTCCAGATATGTGGCAAGGTGGGGGACTTGTCAATTAATCCACTTAGTGTGTTAAGACCAAGAACTTCTCTGACAGTCTTTCCAATATTCCTTCAAATGACGCCATGTCGCAATCCACAGGAACAGGAGAAGGTAGCCAGGGTATTCCAGTTTCCCAATTTTGATTAAGCTGTCTTTGTTTTATTTAGCATCCTCTTTCTACCACAGCAATTATCTAACTCATCGGGCAATTGTTGTATGCCCCGTATGAACTTTCCAGTAGGTTATTAGCAACAACCACAGAACAGTAGCAGCAAGTATTAACTGAGTGCCTACTATGTGCTAGGTACTATTCAAAGTACTTTAATGTTGTTAGCTGAAACAGACAAGAGCCACATGAGCCCTGAAACCAAATAGAGTTCACAGCTTAGCGGGATTAAGAGCTAAGACTGACAAGAGCTTACTGTGCTAGCATATTTTTTTTTTTTGACCAAAAAGATGAATTTAAAAAAATAATTTGTTTCTGGAAAATCTGAAAATGCTTTCTCTTTCCATTATCAGAGCACTGATAGATCTTTTCAGAGCATTCCTTGACTAGCTTATCAAAGGATTGTTTTTTCCTTAAGGCTTAAAAACCTTCATCCATTATTTCTGTTATTCCTAAACTGGTTTAATACAAATTCTCCTCAGTTCTTGTCAGTATCCCCAAGTTTCTGAGTTGAAATCCTTATATTAAACTAAACCCCAAAGTTTTAATATATCCTGTCTTCACCTCTCTTCTGTGATGCTCCTGAGTCTTCACACAGGCACCAGATCCCTACCTACAATATGCAATAAGCTTGACTTTTCTCAACCAACAACTACAGTGACAGTCTCTTCAGGGAGTCAGTCAATGCCTGCTTTTATAAATGCTACATTCCCTGGAGGAGCTAGACTATGAACAAGGCAAACTTGTATAACATTTCAGGTTGAAACAAGTGCAACGAGAGATAACAAAAGGATGCGCTAGTTAGTTCTTTGTTACTGATTAAAACCCAAGAGAAGAATCTTACAGGAGGAAAGGTTGACTTTCACGCACAGTTTCAGAGGGGTTAGCCCATCATTGCTTGGCCTCAGGAAGGTGGACAGAACATTGTCGTGGTGGGAATGAGGTGGAAGAGAGGAAGTTTTCACCTCATGGTGAATAGGAACCAGAGAAAGAGACATAGACCAGGGTTGCCGGGGCAGGTATAATCATCACAAGGCCTACCCCCAGTGTCCTGTTTCCTCCTAGTAGACCTTACCTCCTAAAATTTCTACAGCTTCGTAAAACAGCACCATCAGCTGGAGACTAAGAGTTCAAAGACATGAGCCTGTGGCTCGCCTTCCCTCCCCTCCCCTCCCCTCTCCTTCCTCCCTTCTCATCCCTTTTCCCTTCCCTTGGTCCTTTCCTCCTTTCCTCCTTCCCTTCTGACCTTGCGGTGCACAAATACCATGCTCACACATCATCAGAGTGGCATTCCGTTGGGGTACTTAGCACTGCTGCAAGGGCAGACCCAGGGCTGGGATCAGCTCTCCTGATCTCTGCAGCCAAGTGACTTGCAAAATCACAGCAAGACAAGCTACCTAAGACTGAGGACTTAACCCCAAACTGCTACCTGGGATGCTGGTCCTGGAGCTGTAGATTGATCAAATGGTACCATTTTTCATTTCTGAGGATCCAGGAGTCAGGACAGATGCCCCACCCAGCCTTTCTTATAAGACCCTCCTCCCAGTGTCTGAAGTTCAAAGCCAGACATTAGCCTACAGATGTTCCCCTTCTTCCCTCCCTCTCTCCTTCCCTCCCCTTCCCTCCCCTCTCCCCTCCCCTCCCCCTCCTCTCTCTCTCTCTCTCTCTCCAGGGTCTCACAATGTAGACCTGGCTGGCCTTGAACTCATAGACATCTGCCTGCCTATACCTCCCAAGTGCCTGTGCGATTTCAAGCCTAACACAGGGAAGAGGATGAAGTCTGGACTGGGTGGAATGCACTAATTTGCGTACTCTGGAAGGCTTAACTGAAGGCACTGAAATGTAAAGAGATCTGTGGAACTGAAAGGCTCTGGTGAAAGGACCATTTAGCAGACAGGAACAGGAAGTAGAAAATCCCGGAGGTAGGACAACCGAGATGCATCAAAGAGAGCAAGGCTGATTGTGAGGAGAACTGAGGACAGGAGTTTGGAGATATAAGGGGGCTTTTGTCCTGAGTGTGAAGTGGAACACTGTAGGGATTCTAACAGGGAGTGACATGATTAGGGTTAGAGTTTTCAAAGGCTGTGCTAGCAACTGTGTAGAGACTAGATCGCAGGGGCAGGTGTGGACTTGGGGCAAACGCCATCATAGAAGGCAGTGGAGAGTGACAGTGGCTCTGTGGGATCTGGGATACATTCTTTTAATTGTCTGCTTTAAAAACATTTTTTGTATATATGAATGTGTGCAGGTGTACACATACCAGTGTGCTTGCTTGTGGAAGTCAGGACAACTTTCAGGAGTTGGTCCTTTCCTTCTACCCTGTGAGTTCCCAGGATCCAACACAGGTCAGCCTGGGGGACAAGTGCCTTTACCTGCTGAGCCCATCTTGTCTGCCCCCACCCCTCCAGGACTTCAAAAATTGAAGTCTCAATTTGGTTTGGGGAGTGGTCTTTTGGCTTGAACATTCTGGTCAATGATAATGTCATAGCAAATTCAGAAGCTTAGAGGACAAAGAGGAGGAAAGGGGAAAGCCCAAAACATTAATTTAGACATGTTAATCTTAAAGCCTGGGGGTTTTAACTTAACAAAGTTTTAAGATATTGTCCAAGTTACAGCCAGCAAGATGATTCAGCAGGTAAAAGTGCTGCCATGCAAGTCTGATGACTTGAGATGGGTCCTCAGAACCCACAGTGGAGGAAGAGAACCTAAATGATATTGGGGTTTTCTTCCGACCTCCACATGCATGCTGTGAGACACACATGCCTGCACTCACACATACAAAATAACACATACACACAACAATAATAATAAATAAAATAATAAATTAGTAACAAATAAATAAAGGTATTATCCAAGTGATACAGGCACCTATGTGGAAATGAATAGACAGAGGACATTCTTAAGCTCAGGCTGACTTGTAGAATCTCACCGTACTTGTCTTTTCTATGGTTTGGTGGTAAAATCCCACTTAGGCTCTGCTCCTTCCCTCTTTCTCCTTTTCTCCCACAGTCCGCTCTTTTTCTAATCATTGCTAGTGGGAATGACTTGGAATTTACATCTGTAGCAGTCAGAGTGCAGAAGAAAATCTACATATTCTAGAGTTTCACCTCAGGGAAATTTATAGTGGGGAGCAGGATTATTTAATTAGCAATAGATTGTGAAAAGGGCTGTAGTACAATTTTTTTTAAACAGTTACAATTTTGAACCCACTAGTGGGTTGTGAAATCAGTTTAGTGGGAGGTGCAATGAATTTAGTGGGTCACAAACAGCATTTGAAAGAATAAAATAGAATAGAACAGAAGAGCGCATCACACTTAATAAGGGCAGGTAGTGTGTGAAATTTCTGTTTCGTAGACATGCATGTAGACCGGTTGGACTATAAAATGCATTTCTTTCAGTGAACTGTCAAGTTTCTGAAGTCACTGCTATTGTGGGGTGGGGTTATCTAAGCAGAGGTTTTCCAGGCAGCATCAATATAATTCTGATGTGATCTTCAGTTAATGCAGTCATATGACCTTTGTTACTTAACTTTTCTTGTGTATAAAATAGTGATGATATTTTCTCTTTATGAGTAGTTCTGGGTTCTTCTGGTTGAGACAGAGACAGAGACAGAGACAGAGAGAGAGAGAGAGAGAGAGAGAGAGAGAGAGAGAGATATCAAAATAGTTAAAAGAAGGAAGGCCTTTACTGGAAGGATGTTAGATGAACTGGCTTGTAGCCTGGGGCTAGAGTAGGGAGCATGGCTGTCCTCTTCCTCTGACTCCTTCACTCTCTCCAGCTTGTCTTGGTTTCACACTTGCCTGTGGCAAACAATTGTCTATATATGACAAAAAATTATAGTTACTATTTCCTTTTCAATCATGTCCTTGAAGCCTTCCTTGTTGGCCTCAATGATAATTATCCTGAGGACAACCTCTGACTGGTCCATCACTGGTCATATGCCCATCCTGGTACTGTCACCTTGACGGATTGAATGGGTCAGTTCAGATTGCAGGCAACCATGTGGTGAGTGTGAGGGAGTATATGCACACATTCAGAGCTCAAGGAAAAGTAAGGCAGGAGAACTCCTGAACCTTCTGTGTGCTGCAGAATCCTCTGAGAATTGGTAAGTCATTGTTCATGTGACGTTCCAAACTTGTAATTTACCTTTGAGAATGATTTGAATGTCTTTACAGTAAATTAGTACTTGGGGAACTAATTCTTATGCTCATAAAAAGAGCAAGATGGGATTCATTCTAGAAGGAGGTGCCTAAGTCCCCCACTCCCTATTCCTTTGCAGAAACGACTTCCCAGGGTCCTCTGTGCATCAATCCTAACTCAGTGGGGTCTGTGTGGACAGTTTCTTAAACCTGATGGTTAGAGCACCTTGAGAAGGACTCAGAAAAGCCCCACGGGATCCTAAAGTTACTTTAAAAAATCATGAAACCTAAACCTTGCTCTTTCTAAGATTTGAGTGCTTCGTGCTTATGATAAGTTTCATCCTTAGGAAATGATGCAATTCTGATCTGGTAATGATGAGGAAAAGTATTCACTAATGGAGATCTAAATGAGAGATGATGAAGCTAAACACCATTAGATCTGGTTAGCTTCCCTATATGATGGGTGGAGGGATATCTTAGTCAGGGACTAAGTTCCTTTATGCCAACCATCCTTCCCTTAGAAGTAGCACCTCACTTCAAATAAATCATTTAAATATCTTATTCTGTTCCAGAGAATGTCCTGGCTACCCAAATATTTTCTTGTCAATCTTTTGTAATATGTTCTGTCACACCGAGTCCTCATGGGAATGAAACAGGTTTACTTTAACATTTTATGAGATCAACTCCTCTGTATCCGATGGGCCGGTCACAGAATGGGATTATTAATACAGAATAAGTAACTGGCAACTGAATTAGAGGACTATAATTCCATTGAGAGGCTCTAGATTTTTAAATTGATTTAATGCTTATGAAAGCTGTAAGACTGTCAGCCCAGGAGGAAGAAGGGGGCTTGTGTTCCTCTGATAAGTTGGTACCCAGTATCAGAGAGTGTGACTAAAACGTTTGGCAAGATTCATTGCTCTGAATCCTTCTTCCACGGCCCTGCAGGGTGAGGATGGACGGGCCTGTCTTGAATGACCTTTCTTCAGAATGAGAGACTAGAGCAGAGCTCTGGAGTCATAGGAACCCAGGTTAGAGTCTCACACAAATCTGTCTTTTGCTTGCAGTGTGATTGAAGTAGGAGGACTGAAATGCAGGACTGCCCAATTAAGTGAGAATTTCAGATGAATGACACAATTTTTTAGTATAAGCTATGCCACAAATATTGCATCAGGTGTATGTATATTAAATATTTTAAGTTGTTGTTTATCTGATAGTCAGATTTACCTGCAAAAAATGCTGGAGAATGTTGAGGTGAGCCCAACCCTGGTGATTCTGGGGAGGAGCCTCCTCAGTGTAATTTGAGCCCCAAAGGTGAAGGCAAACGTGTTCACCTGTTGGAGCAAACAATTGTTAGCAGTAACCAAATTACCTTGTTGTAGTTTGTGTTTTCATGCCAATTACTCCTTTATTGCCTCTATATTGTTCTTCACTTTGTAAATGAGCACCCCCTTGCTTTGTCTAACGAAGGGAGAGTGACCTGGTGATAGCATGCTTTTAAACGCCCTTGTATCTGGTGCATTGTCAAGCATAGTGCTGCACATGCGGAATTTCCACAGCCACATTCTGATGCTGAGGATTAATGACACAGCCATCCTTGCTACCGCCTTCCCTGTGGTCAACATTTTTGCAAATGTGCTGATGGTCTTAGTGAGCTGGTGTGGTAAGATGTGGATGGATCTGCATAAAACTTTTCTCATTATTTGTAAAATGCCTTCCTGCGGTGGGTTTTCACCTTGACAGCACAACACTAGGTTTAAAAAGCCTGACGCCCAAGCTATACCCAAGATCGACTAGTTAAGAATCTCTGGGGTAAGACTCAGGAATTACTGGGAAGAGGAGAGGAAGTGCTACCAGGAACTGGGAGCTTGGGAAAGTAGTCTCACACTGCAAGTAGTTGGCTCTTGGAAGGGAGCACTGAGGGCCTGGCCCTGGGCTTTCTTGGGGGAGGCATAGTGGGTTGTTGCTCTGAGCTCAGCATGGCACAGCCAACCATACAGGTAGGAAGGTTTGCTTGGTACTCTGGTAGCCAAAAGGCAAGGCCAGCTGACACATCATGAAGGTTGATGAGATTGTTATCACAGCTACTGCTGGCACTGATGGGGGATGTGATACAGCCAGTGCCCTAGGGCCAAAAGAATTAGGAAGCACAAATTAGGTACACAGCTTTAATCCAGGTGCTCAGGAGGCAGAGGCAGGTGGATCACTGTGAGTTCATGGCCAGCCTAGTCTACATGGTGAGTTCCAGGACAGCTGGAGCTACAGGAAGACCCTGTTTCAAAAAGACCAAAAAAAAAAAAAAAAAAAAAAAAGAGGAAGCTGCAAGCACAGACCGCCTAATTCCCACCCCTTTCCCTCTTCTCTGCTACCTCTAAAGACAATGACACACTACTTTGGTAAGGAGACTGAATTTCCAGACTGCTAGCCCGTTTTGTGGTATGCCATGGAAGGATGGAAGAATGGATTTAGTGATAGAAGCAAGATCACTAACCAGCACACCCCACTGATAAATGGGAAAGCTAGGCCTGGCTTCCCAGTAGCCTGGCTGCAGTGTCTACAATGGCCACCTTACCTTCCTGGAGCTAATGGCTATGGCTTGAATGTTCATGTCATTTCTACAGTTCATGCCACGACTTAATTCCCATTGTGATTGTATTAGGAAGTGAGGCTCAGGGAGGTGATGGCTGTGAGGTCTCTCCCCTAGCAATAGATGCATGCCTTTAGAAGGACTGTAGGAACTAGCTTAGGCTCTGTCTCCCTTCAGGGCCTTCTGCCATATGAGCAACAATGTCCCTTCTTTCTGGGGGAGGTGGCATCAAGGCATCATAAGGAAGCAAATAGCAGTCCTTACCAGCCTTCCAATCTTGTTGGAGCCCTAATGTTGGGATCCACAGCCTCAAGAACTATGAGAAATCATTTCTGTATTTATGTTATCCAGTCTCCGGTATTTTGTTATAGCAATACAAATGACTAAGACATTCATCTTTCCTCTATTATGGGCAAGGCATGCTCTTGAGTTTCTAAGTCCACTATAATACTAAAGAGGGATCATGATCCCTACAGGTTCTAGAACGGGAAGAATGGAGGGTGGGCACAGGTAGAGAGGCTCCTTGTTGTTTTGAGAGCTCTTCTGAATGGGGCAAAGAGACTCATGCAGTAGAGAGAACTTTCTGGGTGTCAGTGGAAGGTACAGGCATGGGGCATCATAGGGAGTATGTGGGTATAGTGGAGCTGGTAGAGCTCTCTCTCTCTCTCTCTCTCTCTCTCTCTCTCTCTCCCCCTCTCCCTCTCCCTCCCCCTCCCCCTCCCCCTCTCCCTCTCTGGCTCACTGAGGCACATGGACCAGGAGGCAGGAGGCAGATCATCTTTCTCACCCAGGAAAAACCCCAGTATTTTTGGTCAACAGGAAAAGACAATTTGCCACAGAGGCTATAAAAGGAAATTACCCTTTCTCTTTGTCTTCCAGTAGAAATAGAAGACCCGCATGGTGAGGAGGCAGTATAGGAGAGAGTGTGCAATGCTTCCCACAGATGATCAGGGTGAAAACTCTGAATCGAACATAAACCCAAGTGGCGCTATTTTATAACTGGGGAGTGGCTGCAAAGTTAGGAAACCATAATGAAAGGTTTCCACTAATCTGTAGAGAAAGTGGGTAGTTTGGCAGAACACTGTGGTAGCCACTAGAAAAATAAAACAATTCGTGTTTATACCTTGATAAGCTCAACTCTTTGGTGCAGCCAGCTATAGTTAATAACCCTTGTAAATCCAGGGGCCCATCTGGCCCAGTCTGGAAATCACATCTTGTTTAAGAATCATATTTTCAAAGCCAAAAGTAATTCAAAAAGGAATCCTGTTCTCTATTTGAATTTGGAAGTCAACAGTGTTTAAATCTAACCATCCAGGCTCCTTTGAATCCCTCCTCACCCTGCCAGCAATTATTCCAGAATCTCCCTCTAAAGTCAGTTAGAAATTTCTTTAGCTCCTGTACACACTGTGGCCTCTCTGGTTTTTAATCTTTTTCATTTCCCTTTTTTAGCCCCCC
>NW_008352752.1:1843702-1845548 GCF_000622305.1 Nannospalax galili | reverse complement strand
GGGGGGGGGGGGGGGGGGCAGATGCCCTCTGGTGGTGGTGGTGTTCTGCAGAGATCCTGGTGTGGGTATGAGAAGGGAAATGAAACAAGGCATCTTTTGGTCAGGCTGGTGTTTGGTTTCAGTAGGGCCTGGAATAGCCATGAAGGCTCAACAATCCCTCATCTTTGTTTATCATCAACGAACAAATCTTACATTTTTCTGTTTCTTATAGCTTACAAAGCATTTAAAATTTTATTATTAATTATTATTATTGTGTGTGTATGATGTGTGTATGCACACATACCAAGGTGCATGTATGGAGGCCCAAGGACAACTTTGTAGAGTCCTTTGAAGTAGGGTGTAGGGATCAGACTCAGGTGGTCAGCCTTTCACAGCAAGCACTGTTGGCAATGAAGCAAGCATCCTGCAGTCTCCACAGAAACACTGGTCAGGGCTCCTATATTAAACTTCACCCACCCAGGGCTCAGGGACCATTGTGGAAGAGGGGGTGGAAAGATTGTAAGAGGCAGGGAGGAGGTGCGTGACCATATGGAAATAGAGTCCTACAAACTCCTGGGACTCTGCTCATACAAACCTGTAGCAATGGTGTCAGCATGCACAAGGCCCATGCAAACTCAAACAGACAATAACCCAGCATAGAACTGGGGAAATGGATAGCTGACTTCAATCATAGCTGAAGAAATATTGGCAATTGATTACTGCTGGGTGAGGACGAGCTGATCTTCCTAAAGTGAGGGACTGTAGATAGGTTGACCTCTAGACCTCAGTAGATGGACTTGCATTGAAGAATGTCTGGGGACACTAACTTGATGCAATAGACCCTAACACAAATGACAGAATGTGTGAATTCCAGTGAGGGACTGTGGGAAGGTTCCAGTGGGGAAGGGGATATAAAGATGATTAAGATTGATTGAGGTGTTCTATATGAAATACAGAAAAATTCAAAGATTTTTAAAAACAAAAAAATTTCTATATACTTTATCTCAGCTGATTTTAAAAGCCTGAGAGGAAGTGTGCCCACTATATAAGTGAGAGAAACGGGCTCCTGGAGGCTCAGTGGCAGCAGGGACTCTGCATTCTTTCTGTCTGCTTCCCAGCATCCTCTGTATTCTCTTTGCCTGCTGTTTGCTCAGAGATTTTTTCTTTATTTCAGTCTTACCCATCTTTCCTATTTGACCTAACTGACAATTTCTTTCCTTTAAATAATCACATTATCTCTCTCCCTTCCTTCCTCCCTCCCTCCCTCCCTCCCTCCCTGCCTTCCTAGTGATAGAAGTCTTCATCAAATCCCTCTTTCCTTAGAATGCGTGTATCATTGGTCTGCAGGTTGATATCATGACTTATATGCAAAATGTGGTTGGTAACCAGAAGTCTGCATTTTTAATAAATAGCATCAAAAATGTCCAAATACTGGGTAACAGTTACTTTTTGCAATGTGCCAACTGCTACTTTGGACATGTTTCTCTGAGTGTGTTTATAGCCCACAGAAGGTAATTCACCTGTTTTCTGTGCACTTGTACCTTTCTGAAGTAGGATAGACAGGGCTATTTGGTTTGGTTCATTGCCTTGTTCAGTAGATGTCTGTCTGCTTCCAAGAGTGAAATTTGCTCTTCTAAGACTAATATTTGTTGTCATCAAAGACAAATTTATCATCTATCGTCTATCTATCATCTATCTACCTATCTATCTATCTATCTATCTATCTATCTATCATCATCATCATCATCTATCATCTAATCATCTATCTATCTCAAAAGGACTCTATACCAAACAATTGCTAGAGGCGTTTTGTAGGTTTTTTTGTTTTGAGGTAGCATCTCCTCATAGCCCCAGCTGTCCTCGAACT
>NW_008352752.1:1835387-1843590 GCF_000622305.1 Nannospalax galili | reverse complement strand
TATCATCTATCTATCATCTATCATCTATCATCCTTCTTCTTCTCCTTCTTCTTCTTCTTCTTCTTCTTCTTCTTCTTCTTCTTCTTCTTCTTCTTCTTCTTCTTCTTCTTCTTCTTCCTCTATCTATCTACCTATCATCATCCATCTGGACTTTTGAAATTGCCCCATACTTTCTGTGGGCTGTGGAAACTGGTGCAGCCTCAGAGAAAGTTAGACATAAAAGTCAAGAAATCCTTCCAGGACATGGAGTCCTTTGATTAACTTTTTGTCAGTTTTGTTAATTCTAAATCTATATTTTATAATTTGTGAAGCTTGCTTAGGGTTTACACTGATATAGATCATGTGCTTATCAGGAGTGCATATAATTTCAGCTAAGGCATAAGGGATAGATGAACTTTTTGTGATTATTATAACAAATTAACACAAAGTTGGTAGCTCAAAACAATTTTTTCTTTTATGGTAGTAGAGGCTAGAAGTCCAAGGTTCAAGTGGTGACCCACACTCCCTTCTGATGGTTCTAGGGGAGGCTCTTGCTTTTGCTTGTACAACTTCCTGTGGTTCCAGGCCTTCCTGTCTCTGGCTCTCTCCTTTTCTCTGTGTATCTATCTCTTCATTGTGTATCTCATAGGGACACTTAGCACTGTGTGTGCCTCATAGAGACACTTAGCACTGTGTGTGCGTCATGGGGACACTTCCCACTGTGTGTGCGTCATGGGGACACTTCCCACTGTGTGTGCCTCATGGGGACACTTCCCACTGTGTGTCTCTCATGGGGACACTTCCCACTGTGTGTGCCTCATGGGGACACTTCCCACTGTGTGTGCCTCATGGGGACACTTCCCACTGTGTGTCTCTCATGGGGACACTTCCCACTGTGTGTGCCTCATGGGGACACTTCCCACTGTGTGTGCCTCATGGGGACACTTCCCACTGTGTGTCTCTCATGGGGACACTTCCCACTGTGTGTGCCTCATGGGGACACTTCCCACTGTGTGTGCCTCATGGGGACACTTCCCACTGTGTGTCTCTCATGGGGACACTTCCCACTGTGTGTGCCTCATGGGGACACTTCCCACTGTGTGTGCCTCATGGGGACACTTCCCACTGTGTGTCTCTCATGGGGACACTTCCCACTGTGTGTGCCTCATGGGGACACTTCCCACTGTGTGTGCCTCATGGGGACACTTCCCACTGTGTGTCTCTCATGGGGACACTTCCCACTGTGTGTGCCTCATGGGGACACTTCCCACTGTGTGTGCCTCATGGGGACACTTCCCACTGTGTGTCTCTCATGGGGACACTTCCCACTGTGTGTGCCTCATGGGGACACTTCCCACTGTGTGTGCCTCATGGGGACACTTCCCACTGTGTGTCTCTCATGGGGACACTTCCCACTGTGTGTGCCTCATGGGGACACTTCCCACTGTGTGTGCCTCATGGGGACACTTCCCACTGTGTGTCTCTCATGGGGACACTTCCCACTGTGTGTGCCTCATGGGGACACTTCCCACTGTGTGTGCCTCATGGGGACACTTCCCACTGTGTGTCTCTCATGGGGACACTTCCCACTGTGTGTGCCTCATGGGGACACTTCCCACTGTGTGTGCCTCATGGGGACACTTCCCACTGTGTGTCTCTCATGGGGACACTTCCCACTGTGTGTGCCTCATGGGGACACTTCCCACTGTGTGTGCCTCATGGGGACACTTCCCACTGTGTGTCTCTCATGGGGACACTTCCCACTGTGTGTGCCTCATGGGGACACTTCCCACTGTGTGTGCCTCATGGGGACACTTCCCACTGTGTGTCTCTCATGGGGACACTTCCCACTGTGTGTGCCTCATGGGGACACTTCCCACTGTGTGTGCCTCATGGGGACACTTCCCACTGTGTGTCTCTCATGGGGACACTTCCCACTGTGTGTGCCTCATGGGGACACTTCCCACTGTGTGTGCCTCATGGGGACACTTCCCACTGTGTGTGCCTCATGGGGACACTTCCCACTGTGTGTGCCTCATGGGGACACTTCCCACTGTGTGTGCCTCATGGGGACACTTCCCACTGTGTGTCTCTCATGGGGACACTTCCCACTGTGTGTGCCTCATGGGGACACTTCCCACTGTGTGTCTCTCATGGGGACACTTCCCACTGTGTGTGCCTCATGGGGACACTTCCCACTGTGTGTCTCTCATGGGGACACTTCCCACTGTGTGTGCCTCATGGGGACACTTCCCACTGTGTGTGCCTCATGGGGACACTTCCCACTGTGTGTGCCTCATGGGGACACTTCCCACTGTGTGTCTCTCATGGGGACACTTCCCACTGTGTGTGCCTCATGGGGACACTTCCCACTGGGTGTGCGTCATGGGGACACTTCCCACTGTGTGTGTCTCATAGGAACACTTCCCACTGTGTGTCTCTCATAGGGACACTTAACCACTGTGTGTCCTCATAGGGACATTTACCACTGGATTTAGGAACCACCCAGATAATCCAGGATAGTCTAACCTCAAGATTCTTAATTAGGACTGGAGAGATGGCTCAGTGGTTAAAAGCACATGCTGCTTTGGCAGAGGACCTGAGTCCCATTACAGTACCCATAACAGGTGGCTCACAACTGTCTGTAACTCTAGCTCCAGGGGATCTGCCACCTCTGGCCTTCATGGGCACCTGTATGCATGTGCACATACCCCTCCCCCCATACAGAGAAGCATATACATACACATAATTAAAAAGAATAAAGATAAAATCCTTAATTACATTTACAAAGTTGTTTTTTTTTTTTTTCCAAACAAGTTCACATTCACAAGCTCTGGGGTTTAGGATGAGGGTGTATCATTAGTGGTGGCACCATGCAACCCACTACAACGGGCTTGTTTTCTACCTACTTTTAAATGTCTGACTTTTATTTAAAATATTTTATTTATTTTTTTTATTTTATGTGTATGAGTGTGTTGCCTGCATGTATGTGAGTGCACCCCTGTCATGCAGTGCCCTGGAGGTCAGAAAAGGGCTTTGGATTTCCCTGGAACTGGAGTTAAGGATGGTTTGTAGCCACCATGTGGGTGCTGGGAATCGAACCCAGGTCCTCTGCAAGAGCAGTCAGTGCTCTTAACCCCTGAGCCATCTCTCTAGCCCCTTAAATGTCTTTTTTTTTAAAAAAAATTATTTTTATTTTATGTGTATGAGTGTATTGCCTGCATGTATGTGAGTATACCCATGTAGTGCAATGCCGTGGAGGTCAGAATAGGGCTTTGGATTCCCCTGGAACTGGAGTTGACTTTTTAAAAAAATTATTTTTATTTTATTTATATGAGTGTTACACCTGAATGTGTGTAAGTGCACCCATGACATGCAATGCCCGAGGGGGACAGAAGAGGGTGTTGGAGTTCCTGGAACTGGAGTTATGGATGGTGCTGGGATTCAAACCTGGGTTTTCCTGAAAGAACAGCCAGTGCTCTTAACCACTGAGCCATCTCTCCAGCCCCCAAATGTCTGACCTTTGACCAGCTAAAATCGAAAGTAATTATGAGCTAATCTTTATGGGTCACTTTCTCTGAGCCATGCACTTCTCAAAGCCCTTGATCTTTTTGTTTTTAAGGTGATGTCTTTTCTATTCCTAGTCCTATTTTATTGATGAGAAAGTTAGGGACTGGAGAGGTTAAGTGACTTGATCCAAGGTCATAGAACTTGTGTGGTGGGAATAACCAGGCTCATCTGTATTGCATTTGGGTCTTTAACCATTAATATGTCAAAGAAATAGATGTACATTGTGTTTCAAACTTCAACTAAAAGACAAATAATTGGGGCTACAGAGATACTCAGTGTTTAAGAGCACTTACTGCTCTTGCAGAGGACCTGGGTTTAGTTCCTAGCACCCACATGGTGGCTCACAACCATCTGTAACTCTAGTTCCAGGGATTCTGATACTCTATTCTGGCCCCCTTGGGCACTGCACACATGCATACATGTAGGCAAAACACTCATACACGTAAAATAAATTTTTAAAAAGACACAGATTTTCCCTTAATCTTTAAAAAAAAATCATTGATGAGCCATAATATTTACATACATCTCCTAATACTACATGAACCTTATATCCTAAATTGAGGCATATAGATGATAATATATCAATGTATTTGAAAATCAAACAAATATATCTCTAGGATATATCCAAAATATCTAAAATAGTTCAAAACTTTGGAGGAGAGCAAAAGGTTAATTTTCCCAAGCAGTGCTGAATTCTCCAAATGAGAGGGTAGTTTGTGTAGCATAACACTGAATGCAAAATGCCTCCAACTGAATACTGCCTTGCTGTTCCAAACCCTTATTTGTGATTTTTTTTTCTCAACACAATCCATGGATTGTGTTTAGTTTTGTGTGTGGATTTCCCGTAAGCAGGAACAAAAATGATATCTTTAGATGCCATAGTGGAAACAGGGAGGAAGAGAACTCTGAAGAAGAGATTCTAGATTGAGTCACAGGCTAATTATGATTTGAGGGACATTTGCTTCAATATTCTGAGGTCCAATTTTCTTATTTAAAAGAGGGATGGGTCAGTGATTTGTCCTTTTCTTTGGTCTTTGATAATTTGACAGTAGCTACTTTTCAGACAGACGTCCTTAATGTTTGATATTGAGTAGGACTCAAATGATTCCTGCTGCCCACTCATGGGTCCCTTTGGAGTTACAGACCTTAAGTTCTGAACTTTGAACTAAACCATCTTTAAAGTCCCACCCATCTTCAATGTCTTGAGATTCTTTTTAACATTTGTATTACCTTAAAATATCAGTGACTCATGAAACAAAAATGTGTTCATAAACAGAGAATCAGAAGAAGACATCAGATGACAGAGAAGTGCCTATTTTACTCTGGAGAAAATATATACGTTTCATAACTGTTTTTTACCATTTAAGGCTCTGAAAGTTTTTCAGTAACGACTGTGGCACACATTGGAGGTTTTGACTTTTGAGTATTATAAAATTGCATTTTCCATCTGATGCTGGGGTGGCAGTGCTGCTTCTGTCACAGCTAGAATCCAAGTGAAATGGCTGCTGGCAGTTCACAGAGTCAGGAAGAGTTCATGTGGCACACGGGTCATGCCCTGTGTACAAAGAGGCTGTGTTGATCTTCCGGGTGGCATTGTGTGATGCTCAGCTGGCACCAGGAGAGATGCCCAGGGGACAAGACTTCCACCCCCATGTGTTGCTATTGCATGTTAAAAGACGAACACATTTTTTTTTTTTTCTGAACTGGTTCTTCTATCAAAGGCCTATTGCTTTACAGTTTGCGTTTCTCCAATATATACTCTACAGAATGATTGGATTTTGTCCCCTTTGATCAACTGAGGGTTGGTGGTTGGTGCTGGCATCCCATTTAATGCCTGTGCTTCAAGGATAAGACACTGGAGGTGTTGCCTCCAGCCCTCTGTTGGCAATAACTGACCTGCTGGTGGGAAGTTAGGTCATCTGAGCTGGGTTCCTGGGTTCAGGGACCTGAAAAAGTTACTAAAATAGCTGTTTTTTTTTTTATCAGCCTTTTTGAACATCAGATGTGTGTAGGTGTGTGTCTATGAATACAAATATGTGTGAGACTCAGGATAATAAAGGAAAACAAAATGACATGACTAGAAAACAGAGAAGATTACAATTTTATCTCCTGATGTCCAGATCTAATCTCCCGTCACTATAGAGTGGTGCTGTCCAGTAGGACTTTTGGCAGTGATGGAAAGTTCTTGATCTGCCCTGTCCCACACGCTAGCCACCTAGCTGCGTATCACTATTAAGTTACTGAAATGTGACTAATATGATGGAAAGTGCAATTTTCCTAATTTTATTTAATTTTAATTGATTAAAATTAAATTTTAAATAGCTGCACATGACTAATGGCCACTGTGCTGGGCATCGAATCTCTGAAGGTTACCTTTTGATCTTATTTTCATGGAAGACTCTGCCAGTATGAGATACCATGTCTTAAATCACTGTCATCCTTTTGATAGGCAAACCTAATGATCAGCTTAGAATAAAGAAAGCCTTATTAGCTCGTCTGTATAAATAAAGATGGGCTCTGTTACTGCTTGCTCCGTAGCTTTGTTTCTCTGTAATATTCATGCCTTTCTGTGGAGTACGTGTCACACATGCATCAAAGCAGTCTCCTAATGGGTGGTCTATGTTTCTTATGTGTCCTTGGAATTTCTGCCTAGGTGGTACCTGCCAAACCCTCCTTTTTCTTCTCTTAGAGTTTTTTTGTTTTGTTTTGTTTTGTTTTTTTCCATTCACTCCACAATATCATTACCATTGCAAACAAGGAAAATGTGTTTATCAGAAACTGCAAACTCCTTTAGGGCCTCATAGGATTAATCACGGTTATAAAGTTTTATTAAACACAATTTTTGTTTAATGACAAGCTCCACCAGTCCTTCCCATTCCAAACCAATCCTGTCCTAAGGGTGAATTGCGCTTAGCAGATTGCTTTCAACAGACTCTTCAACACAATCCCTATTACTTTGTCATGCACAGAGATATTTTTCTTCCTGGATAATTTGAACTTCCTTAAAAATCACATCTGTTTCATACTTTATTTATTTGTAATTTAAATCCTTAAATTGAATCTTTCATTACTAACATCTGGGCTTGAAATGCAGCCCACTGGAAAAAAATACAAATTTTATTTTATTTGTAGTTACCCCCCTTTACTCGGTAGCACTGGTACAAACATTCTCTGGCCAGAGGCAAAACAGCCGGGTATCTTAAAGCTGTGATGCCGTACCACGTGCGATGTGGCTCACTTGATTGTCCCTGAAGTGACTGGCAATTTGCCCAGAATTAGACTGAATGCACGTAATAAGCTGTAGAATTTCCACAATATTGACAATTAGATATCTCTATACAGCCGCTGTGTACTGTTCTCGTGGTATGGTCCCCTCAAAGCATCTCCTAAAAAGAAAAGAGAAAAAAAAAAAAAAAACCTGGCAGAAGGTTGCAGGCAACGGAAAGGTAATATACATTGTATGAAATATCTCAAATTCAGATTAATAGGGATGTTTCTATTACTACAGTTTCCGTGATGGAAATCATGGCTGAAACAGCATGCTTTGGAATAGGAGTTGGTAACACCACATCTGTATCGGGTAATTGCTATATTTTTAGCATGTTTCGGAGGAAGATACCTTTCCTCATTTCCATTCATTGTGAAAGGGAGGGAACTGTATCCCCAGAGCTTCTGGGGCATTTCAAACCTCAGCAAGTGAGTGGTTCTAACCCTGTGGCCATGGGATTTGCTTGTGCCCTTCTGATGTGACTCTGGTCATTTAAAACAACCTTCACTGTCCCCTGGGTGGAAATTCGCCCTAAGAAATCATCTTCTTTGTGGATAGTTTTGATGAAAAAGACCTTGGCTTCTAATTTGCCATTTTTGAACTCAATACAGAGAGCCAGTCGGATGAACAATGACGCATCTCTTTGTGTCACACCATTTTTTAAATAATATTTATCCAGCAGCCCAGTTGTTCCACGATTGTAGAAAAGAAAGGAGAAAATGAAGGAATTAAAGTGAGAGTGTCTCACTATCTATAAGCCACTGCCCACAGTCCTAGGATTTGAATATTATTTTAAATCTTGTTTTAAGTATGAATGGCTAGTCTTTGATATCTTGCCCAATGGATCTGGGGAAGGCTGTGGTCTGGAGCGAGCCTCAGCAAACTTTGGGTTTTGTTATTTGTCCGTATGCAAAAGAAATGAACATTTTAAAGAAAGCGTCGTCATCTTTTTTTTTTTTTAAGAAAAAGAAAAATACCAATAAAACCTCAGGAACAATAAAATGTCATGTTTCCTATTACAGATCTTAATTTATCAAATAAATTACCAACAAAAAGGAGCTAAATTGCTGATAATATTGAGATTGATTAATTTAGCAAGAAGACATTATTGGGTTTTTAAAAAAGTCAGAAGTAGTGTTTGGGTAGCAAAGTAGCATAGAACTTATTCTGGCCTCAAATTATATTGCATCTTTCCTTTGGAAAACTCCCGATTATTAAGAATGTGTTCACTTTTGAGTCAATGTACACTTTTACTTCTTTATTAATCTGAATTAGATGTAAAAAAGAGGGAGGAGGAAAGAAGAGAGAGAGATTCATTAGCAAGGAGCTTATCCGAAACTTATAATTTCTTTATTGTATTGCACTTTAATATTCCCCTCCCTTCTT
>NW_008352752.1:1791315-1835355 GCF_000622305.1 Nannospalax galili | reverse complement strand
TTTTTTAATTTATTTTACTTCTATTGCTTTACTTCCCAAGGTCCAATCTTTAATGGTTTCTTATTAATGATTGCTTTGGTGTTGGAAAGCATCAGATGGAGCTGGGAACCCCTTCTAGGAATCAGAAACTCTGGACCCTCCAGTCTGGGTTTTGCCCGTAACTGGAGGTGTGACTAGGCTCGATTTGCTTCTTTGGGCTTCAGTTCCCTCTAGCCAGTAGAACCTGACCACCTAGGGGTCAGTGGAAGGTACCACAGATCCTGAGATCGGCTCTGGTGATGACAGCGTCTCTTCTGAGGTTAGTAAAAGGTTCTTTCTTGGCCTCTCCTTTGCCAGCTCCATCCTGTGTGCGCTGCTTGCTGAACCAGTGCCCAAAGAAGTCAGATCAGGATGTGAATACCTATGCACGAAGACAGGGCTGAGATAGCATGAAATGGTATGGCCAGCAGCATAACGCTGGGTCCCTTAGGTGCCTAATGTACTCTAATAAAGGAGGTTAAAGAGCTAGTACATTAATTGCCTCCTGTCCTAAGTCCCTTTTATAATCTGTGTTATCAGCATAAGTACAAGTGTGGTGTGGTAAGGGATATCATTATGAAACAGATTTCCTGGGAGAGGAATTAGCTGGCTCTGGTGGGCATCCCTGCTGTAATGAACACATTTCTGTGTTTATGAATACAGTTATAGATGTTCTCGTAACAATTCTTCTGGGGGAAAAAAGCCTTCCTTGGCTATCTCGTGCCTAACGGGGCATTTTCCCCTACTGGTTCTTGAAGGGTTAATTTGCAGTTTACTATTGAATAACATAAAATGAGCTGTAAATAATGTAATGATATGTATTGTTAAGCTACATATACCGTACCAGGTGTTAGCACACCCACTCCTCACTTAGATATAGTCCGGGGCAGTCAACAAACACAGATGTATTTTTAACAAAGAGAAAGAGAAAGATAAAGACAGGAAGAACAAGGAAAAAATTAAAACATATGTAGGATAATTTAACCAAGATAGAGATCCAGGTAAAACTTGGCCTATTTCTCCCCCTTTAGAGTAGCCTCCCTGTACTGGGTGAAATATAACGGCGTTTGGCTTGTTTTTGGAACACGCATGAGCCAAACACGTGGGAAACACCTTGACAGGCCTTTTGTATAACACAAGGAAACTGATAATCCTAAATAAATTACACAGGGAAAAATATGAATCTTTGAATACTAGTAATTATAATGGTTATTTTTCACTTTTGTAGCACCTGCAAATGATGTGTATATAACAAAGCTTCAAAAAGCTCTAATTAACTTTTTATTTTTTTCCATTTACTGGCTTTAACCAGTTTGCATTAATTGGCAATTTATATCTATATATTTTTACCAAATATTTCTATTACTTTTGAGTGGCTGGAAATCACACATGATTGAATTTATTTTTTACTGAGTTTGTTTTCAGTTTTTGCTCTAAATTTCTCCCAGCCTGCCCTGCTCTATCAAGGGGGTGGGGAGTGCATTATAACTTTTTTGGTGGATCTTCTGGTAGGAGGGGCCTCCCCTGGCTTCTATGGTCAGTGACATGACTTCTAACTAATAGTGCCAGTCAGAAATCCTAACTACTCCTACCAAATGCGCAAGGGCTCTGTTTGGAAGACCTCCAGGCTCAGCTTTCTGACAGATTTCTCTGGGCTATTCATGACACAAGATTAGTCTTCCCACCATGAAGACGATGCTGTGCTTTGCTTTAGGGCTCAGGGCAAGTCAGACCCAGATGAAGCAAGGCTCCAAGGGGGTCTTAAAGCAGACAGTAAATTTAAAATCTTCCAGTTTGCAATCCTGATTAGTCTGAAATGACATTTTGATGACATTTGGAGTGGTAATGCAACGGAAGGGGGCGTCTAAGATCATCTGGGGGCTAACCTTCCACCTGGGAAAGAGAAAGCAGGCCTGGTTTGCTTGAGGCATAAGAATGCACCCCAAGACACCTCTCTCTCTCTCTCTCCCCCTCCCTCCCTCTTGCTCTCTCCCTCTCTCTCTTTCTCCCCATTTCCATTTCTCCCTCTCTCTCCCTCGCTGATTTTGTTTGCCTTTAAAAGGACATCTAACTTTCCATACCAATTGCACAAAAGTTGGTGTGGTAGAAGTTTTGGGGGCATCAAAGGACTCATGTCCTAGGGAGAAAATTTCACTTACTGTCTAAGTGACCTGGGAAGAGGTGGAGAGATAGTTAGCTCTAGAACTGAGGTAGGAGGCATCAAACCAATGGAAGGGTCTGTGTGCGTGTGTGTGCGTGTGTGTGCGTGTGTGTGCGTGTGTGTGTGTGTGTGTGTGTGTGTGTGTGTTTCTATTTTGTCCCCCGCCACAAAGGAAACAAAAACAAAAACATTTTAGCAGCTCTCCATACAAGTGGAGGCTGAGCTGGCAGAGAGTTCTGCTAGTGGTGAGAACCTCTAGACCAGAGGCCCCTCACTCTGACTGTGGGCCTAGGCCAGAGTCAACGCTGCCTGAAAGTAAGACGCAGGCCTGTCAGGATGCTGAGCAAGATGGCTGCCGCAGCCATCTGCAGGCCATCAAAGGCTGCTGCCTGATGGCGCTCGGGCTGCCAAAGCTTCTAAAGGGTTTGGCGCCTGACTGGAAATCGGATGCAAACTGTCCATCTGCCGCATGGCACTGGCGACAGCTGATTCTTTTGCAGTCTGCAAGATGGACCCAACCTAAGCCAATCGGTTCCGTCCATGATTGCACAAGGATTGTCCGACCCGTTTCATTAGCCAGGCACACGAGATTCAGTGTGTGGGTTTTCATTCTGCTCAGTACGTGACACTATAAACACTCGTGCTGGGGACGAGCTGAGAAACCAGAGGGGACACACTGCTGCTTCTGTGGAGAAAGCATATTGGCAATGTTCAAAGCATATTGGGGCATAACAGTAGCCGAGAAACCCCAATATGGGCTAGGACAGCTGACCAGATGTCTTGACTGACATTTTTTAACACGTTTCAAGGGGATCCCTACAGGATATAAAAACTAACTATACATCTGTGTACCTCTTTTTTGTCCCACCCCCTCCAGGCTTCAACTAAGTGTGTGGTTCATGGATACTTGGAACATAGCAAACAGCTCCAGTGACAAAGAAAAGCCTTGCCATATGCAGCCTGAGGCCTGCCTACCTGTGTGAATGCCAGCACCCCAATAGCGTGTATGTGTGTGTGTGTGTGTGTGTGAGAGAGAGAGAGAGAGAGAGAGAGAGAGAGAGAGAGGAGAGAGAGAGAGAGAGAGAGATGCTTGCATGTGCACCATGGTGCATGTGTGTAGGAGGTCACAGGACAACTTGTAGAAGTTGGATATCTCCTTCCACCATGTGGATTCTGGGGATCAAACTTGGGTCATCAGGCTTGGCAGTGAGCGCCTTCATCCACTGACCCAGCTCACAGGCCCATATTCCACTTTTGAAATTATCAACTTCCTGGCATGGGAGACTGAGCTGGATTTTCAAATTTTGAAAATCATGAAGAACGATTATGCTTTCTTTTGCAATAACAGTGAGTTTAACCAGAAGGAATTCTTAAGATTTCATGTTTCCAAAGATTATATTTTATTAATTTAAGATTGGCTGGGGGTGCTTCTCAATCTCTTCCTTGAACAGTAGGAGTCTAGTTGGATTAATGGTAGCATTTGGCAGGGGGGAGGGGGTAGAAAATTAGTATTATATCTTGCCACTGGATGTCTTTATGGGACTAGCTTTCTACCCAGGTACCTCTGATCATAACAGAACTTTATATTTAGCATGCAGACTGACTGGGGCTGAGGTCAATATTTGCAGGCTTTGTAGTTCAAACCTTTTTTTTCCTTAATATTCAACATTTCAGTGCATGACATATAAGAGTCCACATTCAACTAAAATGATCTTGGCAGTAAAGTTAGACTCCTGAGTAGAGAATCTCAGACCCATTTTAGGGTTGAATGAGAATCTAAGAAGCTGTCAGACAAGAGTTCCACCGTGTCAGTGAGGTGGTTATGATGAAGAGGATGGTGAAGTGTTGTGTTCAAAGAAACACAGCATCTGAGATGTGGCTGGGATGCTGGGACCCAGGATTCTGGACTCCTAGGTCTATGTGTTACCTTTATGCTGAACCAGGTCAACTGGACTTGTTTTCCTTTAGAGAGTAAAGCATGTCTATATGCCTAGATCGTCTATTTTTGATTAAAAAGAAGGGGAAGACAATATTCTTAGGTGAATTTAAAATTTGGACAAAATACTCCACAGTCGTTCATTGAACAGGAGGAGCCACAAGACAAAAAGATTTCCTCAATTCAGACTTAGGAATTTGCTGCTTGTAAGACTACTTCAAAGGGCGTTTTATCCTGGCTTGGGAGGACGGAGATTTGTTGAGTTAGAAGCAGACACAGTAGTGTGTAGAGGGTTCAGAATGGAGTTCCTGGTCACTGTCTTCTGCAAGTAGAAGCAGAGAGGGAGACTATTTGCCCAAAGGAAACAGGCATGCTTATGCTCTGCTGGAATCCTACAACAGAAACTGGCATTGCTGAAGGGAGCCGGGGTTCATAGGTACATGATGAGGGTTTACATTCCATGTTGGATGCAGGAAAACAAACAATACAAAAGACAAAGCATTATTTCCTTCCAGTGGTGGCACAGATGACCGTTCCACAGATAGTTAAAAATAATGCCAGGTGCATCATAAATAAAAGTTCCTACAGACACCGAGTCATTAAACTTTCTTTTGCAAATGAAAGTCTCCCTTTGTTCCCTACTTCTGGCTGAAACAACTTTCATGTTGGTGGATGAAAGGCAAAAGCTCCCAGAATCAAACCTTCCACAGGAGCCTGTGTTAAGACTGAGGAGTCTGTGTGCCGAGGCCCAGCTTTTTACATTGCTTCTGTCCTTCTTGAGATCCATTTTGTTTTTTCACTGATTTTCAAAGATGTACAGATGTTTAGAACACCTTTTCCATACTGGACAATGTGAGAATGTGTGGAAGTTTTGATTCCACAGCACAGACATCATTCTGTGAGGTATATTCAAAGTTAATTTAGCCTGCTTGAGTAAGCTGACGAAAACTCACAAGTGTGCTGAAGTCATGATGTGAAAAAAGATCACAAATTAGATTTTGGGTATGTAACAACAAAGGCAAGATGCTTTGCATGATTTAGAAGGGTTTGTTGAAGGGCTTGTTTAAATCCTGCCGTTCTTGCTGACACATTGTGGACAGATAGCCACCTTTTTAAAAAGAAGTCAAATGAACAGTTTTCTGTCTTCCATTGTTTACTACTTCATTCCCCCACGATTCTCTAATGACTCGATGACTTTTCTAAAGCCCAGGTGGAAACAACTATTTCTTTTTTGGAAAGATTTATTTTTATTTATGTGTTTGTGTATGCCAACTGTGTGCAGACACCCACAGAGGCCAGAAGAGGGTGTCAGATTCCTTGGAGCTGGAATTACAGGTGGTTGTGAGGCCCTGATGTTGATTACAAGTATAGTCCACCCCAAACAACTGTTTTTGTTAACGGACTTTGGGGGTGGTTCAGGGTGAAACCTGGCTCCTACCTTTAGAATATCTGGGTTGTAGAAACAGCCAATTAATTGCCTTAGGAAAGAACATGAAGATAGATTGAGGGGTTGCTCGGAGGGGAGGCAGAGGTGGATGGGAATTCTTTGCTTCCCCATGCACCTAAACGCTTCTCTCCACAAACCTGCCTGGGCCTGACATTTGTCTGTTTTCTGGATTTCTTTAGATCTACATGATGATAAATAGCTGGGAAGAAAGTTAAGAATTAGGCCAACCATCCAGGTGCTTTGACTGGGTATCCCAAGCATTTCAACAAATATATATTGAGTGGTTCTTACAAGGCCAAGTGCAAAAGGCACTGGGAGATGCCAAGGTGAACAAGATAGATTTTCTATTCTTAAGAAGTTTGTTGCAGAGTTAGGCTCTGTGTAGAATTCAACAGCAGCTTAACTGGATCCAGGGAGGTTTTAGCAAATTCAATGAGTACAGATGAAGGCAGGCTATGATTTTATAGGCTATGTCTGTGAGTCAGAGAGGGTAGTGATTTAGCATGTTTCTTTTAAAAGACTCTGTCTACTGAGGAAGGAGAAGACTATAAATCCTAGCAAGAAATTATGACTTCACTAGCTGATTTCTGGTGCTGGCTCAATATTCAGATTTGCTTTAATATAGAACTTGACTTACTGGTCATAGATTGTGTTCTGGTTTGGGTGCCTGTGTAATTAATCGTTCCTAACCAGGGTCTTTTTGAAAGTATAAATAAAAGCTATCAATAATTATTCCAGAGTAGCAATAATGAACAACAGTATCCAAAGCGAATGAATGTATGGTCAGTCCAGTTATAGATGAATGGACCCCAGGATGAAGCTTTCTGGGTCAGCCTGGGAGAGGGGCGGGGACCCTGAGCTCACCTGGTATAGTAGCTCTGGACCCAAGGACACCACATTGAACTGATGCAGAGATGCAGCTTTAATGAGCATTCTGACAGTTCAACGTTTGCCATATGGGGCTTGGGGTGTGCTGTTCTAATCTCCCTTTCCCCTCATGTCAGTGTCAAATTGGGGATTGAAGATGGTCATGATTTGAAGTTACTAGTCTAGTATCTTTAACGTTTAATGCACTGGTTTGCATATTCCGCTTACCATAGGAGAATGTTAAGGACAAAGTTCTGAAGTCTTTCTAGTGATGAATGAAAAGATAGTTAAGGAAACATCTATTTTTCTTTGGTTTTAAAAACCAGACTTAAAATGTTTCATTAGCAATATTTTACTCATTTCACTCAGTTTGTAAATTTCCTGATGAAAGTGCTTTTGGAATCAGTGTGATTTCTTTTTATTTTTCTCATGAGTTACATTGAACTTAGCAAAAATATGCTATTTCGTACATAGTAAGAACTCAATAAATGTTAAATAAATGAATAAATAAATGAATTTGGTTTAAAAAAAATAAAAACCAGCCATCTCATTTCCTTTTCAACTTAAAGATAGACTTCAAGGCTTCTTAAGCAACCTTCTCCCCCCAAATACGGATAAGCATTTGTGGGTCATTGCTATGTTTTTTACTATATTTTTGTGCCTGGCATAGTGCCTTGGGATGTGTGTGTGTGCGTGTGTGTATGTGTATATGTGTGTGTGTATGTGTGTGCACAGTTAACTATATGCAGATACCTAACACATACCACCAGAGCACAACATTTAAAATTCACACCTTTCCTACAACCTTTGCAGAAATATTAGCCTAAGCTTTTATTTCATAATCTGGATGTTCGGTGTGGGTGACACTATGTTATTGTCATCTTCTCATCTGTCACAAGGCAGCAACAATAATGACAAAAATGACTATGTATGGTGCCTAGCAGAATATCAAACCAAATTCAGGAACATGATGGTTATTTTTAAGTAATGACGACAAGGAGAGAGTAGAGCCTGCCGTTTAAGTGCGTTTTCTAAATAAAAAGCCAAAGAAGAAACCTAGAACATTTGGCTAATATTTTACACATATTTTCATCCATATTATTAAAAGCAGTACAAAATGTAGATTGCTTAGTCTATGAAAATTATCATGTTTATTTAATATTATTTACTAGAAACTGTAGTTTGATAAAGTCATCCATCTTTCCCTTGTGTTTAAGATCAAACAAATATAAACAAAGAAATGCTATATGAAATTTCAGAGAAAAAAAAAGAGCGGAAAAAAGACAGGGACAGCGTTTTGGAAAGAGTCGAAGAGGAACTGGCAAACTGTGGCCGCCACACACTGCTAACATTTTATGCTTTAACCCAAACAAAATTAATAGTTCGCTTGGGTTTTGGAAAGATTGCTCCTGGACCAGCAGTGTATTTCTGAATGACATAAATATAAGAAAATTAGAAATTAACTTTAACTGGATTTAGGCTTCCTACATAAATGAGAGCTACCCTTACACAAATTACTAAATCTATTCAGAGTAATTTATCAAGCAGTTATATGTTATTTTGCTGTGTTGAAATTCCAGAAAATTTAATAACAACACACTTTCTGGAAATTGCATTAGCATAGACCATTAATAAGTTAGACCTATGGAGCTCACGTGGTACAAAAACGTTGCCATTGGCAATGTATACAGTGACGTGTAGCCCGCTTATCACTTAAGCCTATCTTGGATGATGCTGAAAGACAGGTTTGCAAAGAGCCTTCAGTATCATCTCAAATAAGCACTTAGAAAACTGTTTCCTGATATTTAGCTGTTAACAGGAGCCAACAGTGGTAAGTGGTCCCAAATGAGAAGGATAGGGGAGCCAATTGCAGAATTTTGCATCCAGAAAAGCTCTTATCATTTCCTACTCCAAACCCCAGATAAACAGGTTCCGAGAGGTCAAGTGACTTGCTTGAAGTAACACGGGTAGTTCATGGTGAAGTTTAGGTGAAACCTTGGGTCTCCTGACTTTCAGCAGAATGCTCCATCATATCCCACAGAGATTGTAAAATGCTGGGTTAATGCTGCTCAGAAATGAGTGGAGATCTGGCAGCTGATGGATAAATTTGGCTGGAGCAAATAATTAAGCAGAATAACTGTAAAACTGTAAAAACGGGTGAAAATTAATTTTATCTGGGTTTTGGGAAAAGAGACTACTAGTTGGTCAGACTTTGGTGATTGGTACCTTTTTTTTTGAGAGAGAGAGAACCATAAAATAAGGTTTCAGAAGTGAGATTTGTCCTTAAAACTGACTGTGCACTTTTCTGACTGTGGTGGGAGTGTCTGTCACAGCTTTCTCATTCAGGACTCCTCAAAATAATTAGGCAACAAAACAAGTTCCTTAAAGTGCAAGGAAAGAAGCTACTCGGGCCACAACCCAAGCCATTTTTATCTTACTTGGGATCTTCTGATTGTTTTTGACATATCGGATTTGGAAAACAAAGACAGCTGATCATTAAAAATTAAACCTAGGTGCATTTATGAGCCACCCCTGGTCAGTAAGGGAAGGCGGTGCACTGAAGCCTTCCGGCTGTAGTCCAAGTTAATGAGGGGCTTTCAATTTGGCCAGTCACCCTGTTTGCCCTCTGACCTTGCTTATGCCTCTGCTGGTCTCCTTTGTGCCCTGTCCTAGAAATACAGTCCTTTTAAAGTGACTAGACTGCATTTGCAATTACAATACAGGGCACTAAGATCAGGTCATCAGATGACCATGAGTTGAAGATTTGCAGTGTAGATGAACAGCTTTGTTAGAATCCCAGGTACTGAATCAGTGGCTGAAAGGACCTACCAAGTGGCCACCATAGCAGCAGGAAATTTAAAGAAGATAAATAATAGTGTGTCTTGGAGTGTTTGGAGAACGGCAGGTGTGAGATGGATGGTTTCTTCCCTCCCTCCGGCTACGGGTGTCACTTTCCTCCCTGTCCCCCTAGTTATCAGCATGCATATTCAGTATTATTATACCTGCCACATTTTGTGACACTGCAAAAATACGGTTCAGAAAAACTGAACTTTTAATTGTAGTGAGAAATAAGTTAGTTTCATTATTCTCGGGTAGTAGAAAAAGATAGGTTTTGTTTCTCTCCCGAAGTCTTTTCCTCCCTAATCGCAATTCAACACCCTGTTCCCAAGCATGGCTGTGTATGAACTTTATGCTGCTAGACAAATAAATTCTTTGGAAAAATGCACATTTTTATTTGGAAATAATGCCATCTCTTTGTTAGATTTGCAGCAATCCTATTTTGCCTCTACTGTTTTTAAGTCGAAAATGAAAAATTATATAGAAGATGTTTGTGCATCGCATTGTGCTGAATGGTATGTAGGTCAGCATGCTGCAGTCCCGCAGATAAGGGACAGGGAACAAGTGTTCTATGTACTTACAAGCAAATATCAGTCATAATAGAGGAAGACAGATCTACAAGAGCATTTTGGCTTCGGAAATGTTTCTTGTCATTAGCATTTAAAAAAAGCTGTGAGATTCAGGCCTATCAGCACCGACTCACAGCAAACCCTGGCTTGCACAGGTTGTTATCTGTTTCGCACAGAGGTACAGCTGGTTAGCAAATGGATTTGCAGATTTTTTTTTTTGCAGGGATGAGTAAAAAGGCAAAGAATCAGGTACTTACAACCCATTCAGAATGTAACAATTTTGTTTGTGTTATAAACCAAACCTTCTGTTTTTGCAAACTGCATTATTTTTAGAAACAGAATCAAGAAAAAAAAACCCCAACTGATTTAAAAAAAATCTTTATTCATATTCCAATATCCCTAAGGGTTCTAATATCCATGAAGTAACACCAGCAAAGAGAGCAATAAGATCAGCGGACTCCCATGATTCAGTTTACAGCGCTGTTTTATTGTGTTAGCGTCAAGTCAAAAGGCACTAGCTAATAGTTTTTAATTTTTATTCCCTTTTCTGGTCTGAGATATAAAGGGAGTAAATGGAGAGAAGTTGCTGGATAAAGGGTTAGATGTGTGCGTGTCTGCGTGTCTGTGTGTGTGTGTGTGTGTGTGTGAGAGAGAGAGAGAGAGAGAGAGAGAGAGAGGGAGAGAGAGAGGGAGAATTATTGAGTCTTCATCTGGAAGGGTAAGTGTATTTATAGGAGCTGATATCAATGATCAGAAAAGACACCATGGTGCAAAGAATACAGTATATTTTTGAAATCCTACTATATGATGTGTGCGTGTGTGTGTGTGTGTGTGTGTGTGTGTGTGTGCATGTGTATTTCTTTGGGAAAAGGGTTCTCCCCCCCTTCTTCAGAAAAATTAGACAGCAAGGTATTTCTGTGTCCTGTGTCTGGAGCTATTTTACATCTTTGTCTTTGAAAGGAGTCTCCCAAACAGAGAGCTGCAGCATAAACCCCATTCCATCATATGGGCACATAGCTCTCTGTCAAGTACTTTCTGTAAAGATGCTAAGTTGTGACGGGTGTCAGATTCGGCATGCTAAAAAGCATTGCCCCACATCAAGCCCAGTGGAGGAATTACCATGAGTGATTAGGCATGCAATCAAGCAATCTCCGAAGCTCCTAATGTCACAGTTACTGTTCACTTGGAGAATTACTTACGTTAGATCCCTTTCTAGTGCTGTTTGCTTCATTAATAGGGAGGTGGTGAAATCTTGTACAGCGAGGCAGGATAAGCCAAATCCTTTGTCAACATCTAAGACTTAGATCAAAGATCGGAATAAAGCAGGGGTGCGTGGGGGGAGATGATGGAAGAGTAAACAGAAATTAAGGAATGGATTGGATGTTCTGGAAACATTTGATAAGTGAAACGCTGTTGAAGTACAACACTGAGCATTTCTGATTACAGTGCTTTATTAGGAAATAGACAATCAGCCACTTCGCTCTCAAATCAAGTTTTCCTGGGAGTTTATTCCTCTGTCTGGTGAGGCAGTCACATCTGGGAAGAGCAGACCCTGCTTGCCGCTCTTGTGATCCTCCCCTGAGCTCTCTCTGGGAGGTCTAGGGTAGAGCTGTACTCCAGTGTAGCCAGCTTCATTGTAACCTATACATTTTTATTTTATGCATTTAGATACATTGTTCTGAGAAGGGGTCCTCAGGCATCATAGGGATTCCTGGCCTGAAAAGAGCTAAAGAATGGGAAGATTTGTTGAGACCCCTGGGAAACAAGTGAAGCAAGCTCTGGAGAGGCCTCTTAGAAGACATGCCTGGATCCAGGGCAGATACTAAGTTCTCTTTTCTTTATCCTTGTCTCAGAAAATGAGGAATGTCTAAGGGGCCCAGGACCCAGTCAAGCTGAGGGGAAAAATGTATCATATCCTTAAACCAACATCTTCCTCTCACCTCTGTTCTTGATTTTTGAATGGTGGTTACTTATGTTTTTTTGTAAATTTTTATCATTTAAACCATATTACAAAGTAACTTTAATGGATAAATAAAAACATACAGTTTTTACACATTAATTAGATACCATGTGATGGTTTGATGCATGTATACATTGAGTAATGCTTAAATCAGGGTCAACATAGTTATCTTTCTACATATTTATCATTTCTTTTTTGGTTTATTTATTTTATTTTATGTGTATGGATATTTTGTCTGTATGTATGTAAGTGCACCGTGTGTACAATGCCCAGGGAGGCCACGAAAGGGCATCAGATCCTGTGGAACTGGATGGTTGTTAGTCACCATGTAGGTGCTAGGAACTGAACATGGCCCTCTGTAAGAGCAGTCAGTGCTCTTAACCTGTGAACATCTCTCCAGCCCTTATTTACCATTTCTCTATGGAGAAAGCTTTCCAAATACTTCCCCCTAGCTTACAGAAATGTATAGGACGTAGTTGTTACCTTGGGCCACCACACTGTACCCCAAGCTTCTTGCTTATGTCAAACTGTAACTTAGCACCCACTTGTCCTAGTTTGCTTTCTATTGCTGTGATAAACACTCTGACCAAATGCTGGGCATGGTGGCATGCACCTTTAATCCCAGCAGAGGCAGGTGGATCTCTGAGAGATTGAGGCCATCCTGGTTCACATTGTGACTTCAGGCAGGCTGTGACTAGGGAGACCCTGTTAAAAAGCAATCAACAAAAGACAAAAAACAAAACAAAACAAAACAAAACAAAAAATCCCCACCAAGCTAAACCAAAACCAAACCAAACAAAAAAGGTTTATTTGGCTTACACATCCTGATCACAGTTCATCCTTGAGAGGAGTTAGAGGAGGAGCTCAGGGCTGGAACTTGGAAGCAGGAGCTGAAGCACAGACACAGAGGAACGCTGTGTACTGACTTCCTCCGCTGACTTGTGCTCAGCCTGCTTTCTTATAAAACCCAGGACCACCTGCCCAGGGATGGCGTTGCCCACAGTGGGCTGAGCCCTCCCATATCACTCAACAATCAAGAAGATGCCTCTGAGACATGCCCATGGGCCAATCTGATAGAGGAAATTCCATAACTGAGTTTCTCTCTTCCCCACTGTGTCACGTTGACAATTGACTCTATGCAGCCCACCACGGATCTACCTTTCCGTATTCCTCCTGCCCCTTCATGTTCCCAGGTTCTGGCACCCCCCATTCTACTCTCAACCTCCAAGCGGTCAGCTTCATTGGATTCCACACTCAGTGGGATCATGTGGTGCTCATCTGCACCCGACCAATTTCACTTTACATCACGATCTCTGGTTTCCTCTATGCTGTTCTTTTTCTGCCTGCGTAGTATTCCACTGCATATAGGAGGCATGTTTTCTTTATTTATTTGTCATATATACTTTGGTTGTCCCATTTCTTGTAAATACTGCTGAAATAATACATGGTGGATTGTGAAAAAACCAAACAACTTTTACCGAATTAAATATGAGGAAAGTTAACACCAGATCTCTACTTTCTAAAATAAAAAATCTACTACTCAGTATTAGAAAATGAAATGACAAATGAACAAATATACTGACAGCTGGCTGGAGCTAACAACCACAGTCAGGACAGTGTCCTTCAAAGGATCTTTAAAAACCCTGTTGCTAAACACAATTCAAGGTTTGATCATCTCCCCGGGTCTTGTGTACTAGTTTGTCTTATGTACATGGACACATTTAAATGCTAAGAAAAGTCATCAAATTTGTAGCACTACCATGCTTAGAACGTTGAGCTTTCCTACGAAGCTTCCAGAAAGGTTAACAAGTGTAAGAGTGCGAATTATTCTGTGATATTGACTAGAAAGAAAGATTTTTGAAATACAGATTTTCCTTGAAGGGACTCGTGAAAATTTAGGCCTATTCTCTGGGAGAGACGAAAACCACCTTAGGACATCACTCTTGCAAACAAAGTAATTAGTTACGTGGACTTGCAGGTCATGAAATCATTGGTGGTATTATCCAAATTATGGTACTGCCACTTAAAAAAATGACCATGACTCTATCTTGTGCCATATCTTCCCAGCAGCCATGTAGTTGGAATTCCATAATCCATTCCTGAGGAGCCCTGAAACAAAAATCAATTTATCTATTATAATATGACCCACCCATAGATCGTATCTTAAAAAAAATTTTTTTTTAATCTTATGAGTGTTTTGCCTATGTATGGAAGTGTACCTGTGGAGTGCAATATCTGCAGAGGCCAGAAGAGGGTCAGATCCCCTGGGACTGGAGTTACAGAAGGGTGTTAGCTGCTATGTGGGAGCTGGGAACCAAGACGGGTCCTCTGCGGGGCAGCCAGTGCTCTTCTGAGCCATCTCTCCAGCCCCCAGACATCTTAACTTGATATAGACATTCTATTGTGTTTGGGGCCTTGCTCAGCCCTTGAGAGGTTCCTCCTTACAGCTGACCCTGAGGTCTACTGTGGTTCTGAGTGCTGCCTCCTGCTGGTGAGGCTGCATACAGAGACACAGCCATCTCCAGTTCAGCGAGATACATATATTTTTCAGTTTGTTTTAATTTTTAGCACTGATTTTTTTTCCCTTGGGTTTAATTTTGGTTCTTAATTTCTAGAGTTGCAAAATCAAAGCTGATAATATACATTCTCAGGAATCCAGCTTCCATTTCTTTTCTTCCAGCTTCCTATCTTACTAATAGCTAATCAATTGTTTAAAGTAAGAATATATATATATATATATATATATATATGTTTGTTTGCTATAGTTTTTGTCAACGTGACATAAACTAGAGTCACTTGAAATGAAGGACCCTCATCTGAGGAATTCCCCCCATCAGTGTAGTCTATGGACATGTCTGTGAGGTATTTTCCAATTCCTAATTGATGTAGGATGGTCCAATCCACATCCCTGGACAGGTGGGCTTGGGCTATATAGGAAAGATACCTGAGAGGCTGGAGCAATGGTTCAGTTGTTAAGAGCACTGGTTGTTCTTACAGAAGACCCAGGTTCAAATTCTAGCACCCACATGGCATCTAACAACCATCCATAGCTCCAGTTCCAGGGGATCTGATGCCCTCTTCTGTCTTCCACTGACATGGCACAACACGGGTGTACTTACAGACATGCATGCAATACGCTCACACACATAAAGCATAAAAATAAATAAATTAAAAAAAAAGGAAGACGAGAAAACCAGGGGAAGCAAGCCAGTAAGTAGCGTTCCTCCATGACCTCTGCTTTCAGCTCCTACCTCCCTCAATCCTGCCCTGACTTCCCCCAATGATGAACTGTGGTCAGGACATGTTAGCCAAACAAACCCTTTCTTCCCCAAGTTGATTTTGGTCAGTGTTTCATCTCAGCAACAGAAACCAAATTAGAACATTCACCTTCCTCTCTTTTGCCCATTGGTATTTTAGTTAGCATAAAAAAATCATATGCAGTGAATCAGAGACTTTTTCAGAGCCCTTTTGAAACTATAAGCCCAAATAAACACTTCTTGCTTTAAGTTATTTCTGTTAAGAATTTTGTCAGAGTGATGAGAAAAGTAACGATTATATCTTGTC
The DNA here is from genome assembly GCF_000622305.1 of Nannospalax galili. NCBI lineage: Eukaryota > Metazoa > Chordata > Mammalia > Rodentia > Spalacidae > Nannospalax > Nannospalax galili. Next base: position 1,819,995 of record NW_008352752.1, on the reverse strand, counting down.
CTGAGATCATAGTGTCCCAACGTGGGTTTTCTTCTCTGACAGGTTTGGGTCTTCAGAGTAGCTTTCCTTTATTTCTTTGATCATAATGGAGGCTGAACACCTTTCTTTCAACTGCCTGCTCCTGTCTTTTGCTTCCATTCATGCCTGGTTATTGGTCACCTTAGCTTTCAGGGGCCCCCTGCCTGTTTGATTTGCCCTTTGTCTGTGATGTGCTGCAAATTCTTTCTTTCTAGTTTGGCATTTCTATTTTGGCTTCACTTATGCTATTTTCTATTTTTTTTTCTTTTCTTTTGGATATGCAAGTTTTTTGTTATGTGTTGGTAAATAGGAAGATTCTTCCCACTACAGGTTTTAAAGAATTTAATTTGTATTTTCTGCTAACATTTTAGTGGTAGATATTATCTTTAAAGTATTTTTTATTGTGGAATTTTTCAGGCATACAAATATGTGAAGAATAATGTCATGGTTCTGGCTCCAACAGTTACATGGACTGTCTGCCCCATCTTCATCTCTACTAACTCTCCTATACAATATCATTCTAAGTAGAATCTAAGATGCATTCTTTTCTTGTGTAAATATTTCATTTTACACGGTCTTTTAAAAATTGCATTTTATATTTGTTGCTGGCTTATAGAAATGTAATTAGTTTTTTGTATATTAAGCTTTTAGCTTGATTAAATCTTGTTTTAAAATAATTTATAAGAAATGATAAATGTTTAAGATGCCGGGTATGCTAATTACCCTGATTTGATCATTATACATTGTATACAAGTATCATGAAATAACACTGTGTCCTATAAATACATACAATTTTTATGGGTCAATTGAAATTGTAAAGAATAAGAAATTTTTTTGTATATCTCCTTGAGTTTCCTAAGTTAAAGAAATCATATGCTAACTAGCATCTCTTCTTGATTTTTAAACTTGCATCCTTTAATAAATCAAAATTTTTAATATTTTCATACTTTGCCATGACCATCATACAGTATTTCTTTTTTTGATTTTAAAGACAACCATAATATTTTATAATATACATTGCTTATTCTTACAGGTTTTTAGTAGACATTGTTTTTCTTCCTGATATTACCCCCATTGTCTGTTTTCCTATTAGTTTTCATTATGAACAGGTGTTAATTTTTCATGAAAGTTTTTGTATCCATTATCCTTGCATATGCTTTTTAAAATCACTTGTATTCTTTATTGTGGTGAATTCTAAGAATTTCTATACCTAAACCTGATTTGCATTTGGAGGATAAACCTGACTTGACTAAGAGTGTTATAGTAAAAAAAATTATAAATCTGGATTCAGTTTTTTAATTAATACAATGTATTTTGATCATACCCTCCCTGCACTAATGCTTCCCAGCTCTAGTCCCACCTCCTGACACACCCGTCTTTGTATTCTTATTTCTTTTCCCCACTGAATCCAATGTGTGTTGACCAAATGCTCTTGAATGTGGAATCAGCCCTGGAATGTGGTTGACTTCTAGGAGCTACACGTCCTTCCAGAATACCAAGTCTCCCTCCCCCAGCAGCTATCACATGCCAATGACTCCTCATTGTCACCAGCGGGACTTCACTGCCACCTCAGTCTCCATGCTGGGATTTTGTCTGGCTTGAGCTTGCAAAGGTCTTGTACATGTTGTCACAAGTGCTGCGAGTTCATGTGTGCAACTGCCCTGTGGTGTCAGGATCGCACTGTTTCCTCGTTGTCACCCACTGCCTTGGCTCTTAAAATCTTTCTGCCCCCTCTTCCACAAAGATCCCTGAGCCTTGTGGGGAGGGTGTGATGCACAGGCCCCATTTAGGGCTGAGCATTCCACAGTCTCGTATCCTCTGCACACTGACTAGTTTTTTTTTTTTTTTTTTTTTTTTTTTTTTTTTTTTTTTTTTTTGAGATCAGCTGTATATTCCTTTTTTTTTTTTTTTTGACGTCTTGAATGATTTCGATATTATGATTATGCTGCTTTTGTAGAAATGAGATGGGAAGTGTTTCTTCTTTTGTAGTCTCTGTATAAGTTAAAGATTTTTCCCTCTGAAAATTCACCTATAAAACCATGTAGATCTAATGGTTTTTGGAGGGAAGTTTTGTTTTTGATCAGTTTTTTTTGAGACAAGATCTCAGTAGGTAGGCGTGACTGGCCTAGATCTCACTGTGTTGACCAGGCTGGCCTGGAACTCACAGAGATGTGCTTGTTTCTGTTTCCCAAGTGTTGGGATTAAAGGTGTGTGCCACCACACCCTGCCTAATCACATTTTTAAAAGAATATTGTTTGTTTATTCTTTGACTGTTTCATATATGTATACCATGTATTCAGACCATAATCCATTCTCAACTCCCTCCTCTCATTCCCCCAGGGATTTTCAACATGTCCACATCTCCTTTTTCTCCTCTTGAGTCTGATTAGTGCTGCCTGCTAGACTGTCGGCTGATCTTGTTGGCTCAGCCTTGTGCAGTTAACCAACTACTGTGTTATAAACAATTAAAAAGGGCTTTTAGTATTTTCTTCTTCTATGTTAATAACTTTTATTTAGTTGTGTATGTTTAATGGAATTTTTCATTTCATTTAAGTTTTTAATTATTGGCTTAATGTTGTTTAGGGTATTGCTATTTATCTTCTGTATATGACTATAACTTCATTTTCACTTGTAACAATGATTTATTTATTTACTTATTTATTGATATTTTATATGTATGAGTGCATTGCCTGCATGTTTAGAAGTACACTTATGTCATGGAGTGCCAGAGGAGGACAGAAGAGGGCGTCAGATTCCCTGGAACTGGAGTTATGGATGGCTGTTAGCCGCCATGTGGGCGCTGGGAATCAAACCCGGATCCTCTGCATGAGCAGCCAGTGCTCTTAACCACTGAGCCATCTCTCTAACCCCGTCTTTTTTTCTCTTAACATTTAATTTGGATACTTTGCTCATTAAATTTCAGCATTTCTAATTTTCTATTATAAACTTTTAAAATTGGCTATGTATTCCATCTATTTTTTTTTTAATTTATAATTCTTTTTCTTTGGCTTCTGAGCACTTAGAAGATGTGAGCATTTTAAATGTGAAAACAGAACTTTTAAATATTTATCCTGTTGTTATCTTTTAAAATGAACTGTACTTTAGTGAGTACATATGAAATATACAATGGATGGTTTTGAAATTCATTGGTACTTTTTGACCATTATTTGATCAATTTCTAAATGATTTTTTGAGATAACACTATTCTCTAATGGCATAAATCATGTTATAAAATCAAGTTGGATTTTTCTAGTAAAAAAAAATTCTATGTTTACTAATTCTGGCTTTTAAATAACTAAGGTAGATTTATTCAATTTCCCATCCAAACGGTGGATTTAGTAATTATTCTTGCAACTCTATGTATTTCAAAGTTTTTTCATTTGGTACAGTGAATTTTAGAACTGCTTTTGCTTTCTGGCATAAGTTACACATAACTTCTACTTTTAGGACTGTGTCATTTGGTGTCAACGTGGTCGGCATTTTGACTGGCTAGCGCCTCTCTGGATTTTCTCTGTATCTCTTTCTTTCTCACGTCTTCATTTCTACGCATTTAGGTGTTTCTTTCATGGAACGCTTACAGAGGTGAACCAAGAAGGGAAAAGCACCCAGCTTGGTTTAGAGTACTTTGGCTTCTCGTTAATATCTTCTTTTCACCCTTGTATTCTGCTTACATTCTTAGGGTAAGAATGATGCATTCTTATTCTATTTTTAAAAGATTATTATTTTCCAGCTAATTTTGACTTTTCCTCTTGGGTTTAATTTCTTTCTTAGTCTAACATTTTTCTCTTTATGAGTCTAAAAATTATATTTCTTTTTTTGTTAGTAAAATTTTTTTGTTATAAAATTTCTAGGTTTGCTGTTGAATCAATACAGTTATACTTTTTTTACTATAACATTTTTTGACTTCCCCCCCAAATAGTCCCACCTTCTATTTTCATGTCACATAGTTGATTACTCTTGTTTCTCTTCCTCTCCCTTCTTAAGACTTCTTCCCCTTCCACACTTCTTTTGTCAACACACACACACACACACACACACACACATTTCTAGTCTCTGCACATTAGAAAAAACATACAATACTTATCCTAGTCTGGATTATTTCACTTAACATAATGTTGTATCCATTTTCCCACATGTCGATTTTATCTTCTTCACAGCTGAAAAAGTCCCATGCGTATTATGTACCACATTTTCCATTCATCTGTTGATGGATGTCTAGACTGATTTCATTGCTTAGTTATTGTGAATAGTATAGCACGAACATAGATGTTCAAGTATCTCTGTTCCTCTGTCCCCAGTCTCTTCAGGGTTATTATCAAGAAAGAAGATTGAACTTTGTCAAAGCTTTTTGCATATAATGAGATGATCGTGTGATTTCTGTTCTTAAGTTTATGAGTTGAATTAATTTTTATTTTATGTGTGTGCTTTGGCTGCATGTATGTTAAGTTTAGCATGTGTGTTCAGTGCCCATGGAGGCCAGAAGAGGGCGTTGGATCTCCTAGAACTAGAGTTATGGATGGTTGTTGGTCACCATGTGGTTGTTGGGACTTGAACTTGGATCCTCTGTAAGAGCAGTCAGTGCTCCCTACCACCAAGACATCCCTCTAGCCCCATGTCTGATCTTCTTAATGTGTTATTGAATATGGTTTTGAGAATTTTTGTGTGTCTGTTCATCAGAGAACTTGGTCTGTAGTTTCTGTTTTTGTTGTTCCTGGTTTTAGTGTAAGGGTAATACCAGCTTTCTAGACTAAATGGGCATTGTTCTTTCCATTTGTGTTGTGTGGAACAGATTGAGGAACTCTGATGTGAGTTTTTCCTTTAAGATTTAGAAGAATTAATAATGAATTTGTACAGGCTTGGGCTTTTATTTTTGTGGAGATTATTGCTTCAGTCTTTTAAGATTTACTTTGTGACCTACAATGTGGTCTATTTTACAAAAGGTTCTGTGGGCTGCTGAGAATAATGTGTATTCCATTTCTGTTGGATAATATTTGTTAGGCCATTTGATCTATTGTATAACTTAATTCTGCAGCTCCTTTATTGATTTTTTGTTTGTATGGCACACCTATAAGTAAAAGTGAGATATTGTACTCACTTCTTATTATATTAAGGATGATCTGACCTTTTATGTCTATCAGTGTTTGTTTGATGAAATTGGGAACACAAAGATTTAGTGCGTATGTTTTTATAATTGTTATACCTTTGATGGATTTTTACATTTATTAATATGTAGTAGCTTTATCTTCTGACTAATTTTACTATTTGGCCCATTTTATTAGCTAGTAGAATAATTATATCACCTTGTTTTGGGTTTCCATTTGCTCAGTAGATTGATTTCCATACTTTGACTATCAGTCTATAGATGTCTTTACCTGTGAGATATGCCTTGTAGATAAGAAATAGTTGACCTAGTTTTTAAATACATTTAGCCAGTCTGTATCTCTTTGTTGATGAGTTGAGGCCATTTATATTTAAGAATATTATCAAGAGATTCTTATCAATTCCTATGGTTTCGTTTCTTTGGTTGGTTAATTATTGTTCGTTCTTTTCTTCCCTACTAGTATTAAGGGTTTGCCCATTTACTGTGTTGGGCATGATAGATTTCTTCCTAACTCTCCTTTGTTTACTTATTACTATCATGAAACTTATTTCCTGTGCTCTCATAATTGAGACTGTCTTCCTCCTGTGCCTATAGTATACTTTTAAAGAATCTTCTGCATTGCTGACTTGGTGGTCATGAACTCTGCTAAGTTCTGCTTCTTCTGAAATGACCCTATCTCTGTCAATTTTTATTTTAAAATTTCAACTTCCATGTTGAATTTTTATATCATTTGCTGGATATAGCAATTGAGGTTGGCAGTTGTTTGGCAAAATATTAGAAGTTATAAGGGGAAAATGTTAACTTACCTACAAAAAAAATTCTCTTAGCAGCAGCTCTAAAAGCCAGGAGAACATGGAAGGATATATTTCAAGCCCTGGAAGCACCAGCAGGCCTGGAACTTGCTATGTAGACTAGGCTAGTCTTGATCTTATAGAGATCCACCTATGTGCCTCCTGAGTGCTAGGATTAAAGGCGTGTGTACCACACCTGGCTCACAGAGTTCTTAAATATTTTGGTCATGTTTGTTTATTTACTTTCCTTACTGATGTTTCAAGGTAATATTTTCTTGATCTTGTCTTCCATCTCATTCTTCCCTCTGATTGGCTGATGCTCTTCATTGTGTTTTGGGTTTGAGTCTCTGAGCTTTCCATTTCTAACATTTATTTCTTTTCTTTCAAAATTTCAGTTTTGGTGACTTCTTCATCTTCATGCTGGTTTTCCCATCCATTTTTCTGATTTCTCCTTGATGCTACCAACTTTACTCTCAGGTCCTGGATTGCATTAGTCTGTTCGTTTGCATCTTCTTCGAGGTCACTGGTCACTTCTAACGGCAAACTTCTGGAATATTTGTCTGACATTTGACCTGTTTCAGTGTCTTTGAGTTTTATAGTTGAAGAGCTATGACCTTTTGGAGTTGTGTTTCCTCAGTTTTCATGCTTCTTATGATTCTGTGATGTGATTTGTGCATCTGTTGGTTTGGCTATCTTTTATGGTTTTATTTAAGAATCTTCTTGTTGAACAGCTGTTCAATATGTGTATGTGTGTGTACATGTTCATGTATATGTGCATGTGTTCAAGGAGGACACGTACGAATGTGTATATGTTTGTGTGGAGGCCAGTAGTGACTGACATCAATTGTCTTCTGCAATCACTTTCCACTTTATTTTTTTTAATTAAAAAATGGTTATTTTTTATCTTATGTGTATGAATGTTTTGCCTGTATGTATGTAAGTGCACCACATATGTAACAGTGCCTGCAGAGGCCAGAAGAGGGTGTCGGATCCCCTGGAACTGGAGTTACATATGGTTGTTAGCTGCCAAGTGGGTTCTGGGAACTGAACCTGGGTCCTCTGGAAGAACAGCAAGTGTTCTTAACTGCTGAGTCATCTCTCCAGCCCCATTATTTAATTTTATTTTTAAGATAGGCTCTCCCTATAGTCCAGTTAGCTTGGAACTCACTATGTAGAGCAGGCCTTGACCTCAACCTCATGGAGGTCTGCCTGCCTCTGGGTCCTGAGTGCTGGTTCTAAAAGTGTGTGCCACTATGCCCGACTCTTCACTTTATTTTTTTGAGGCAAGTTCTCTCACTGAACATGGAGCTCGCTAATTTGGCTAGACTGGCTGGCCAGCAAGCCTCAGGAGCCTGCCTGTGTCTGCCTCCCCAGTGCTGGGGTTACAGTCACATGTTACTGCACCCAGCTTTTCATGTGGGTTCTCTGAGAATATGAGCTCAAGCCCTCATGTCTGCAGCCTGACCACCTGAGCAACCTTAGCCCTGAGCAAACTATTCTTGAGGGTTCAATCCCCAGACCACTCAGTGAGGAGAAACTAAACTATTTTTAACAGCAATAACATCAAACTTTACAAGGAAAAAAAAAAAACAACCACATTTAAACTTAATTAAAGCCTACTATCCACTAGCAATGATAATAAAATGGAACATGGGAAAACCGATGTAGAGTGTGTGTGATGAAGTTTAAAGTTAGTTAGGGTAAATACAGTAATAGTCGATGAATGGCACAAAGGGAATCCACAGTGGGGAGAGAAAGCAAAGAGTAAAGTTAAAGAAGTGAAAAGAAGAGGAAGGGCTGAGAGAGATGTTATGGTGGGAAGGGGACAGGAACAAGAGGGGCTGGAGAGGCGGCTCAGGGCTTAGGAGCACAGGCTGCTCCTGCAGAGGACCTGGGTTTGATTCCCAGCACCCACATGGCAGCCAACAATCATCCATAATGCCAGTTCCAGGGGCTCAGACGCCCTCTTCTGACCTTCATGGACACTGCACGACACAGGTGCATTTATACACATGCTGACAATACACTCATATATATAAAATAAAAATAATAAATGAAATATTTTTTAAAAAGAATAAGAACAAGAAAAATATCTCCCAGTAATAAGAAAGCTTGAAAAAGAAATAAATGTAAGGAGAATAAAAACTAAAAATGTAAGATCTTATGCACAAACCACCATCACCACCAAAACCTAAACAAAAATCCCACTAAGATAAAGTGTTTGGACTTTATAATACTACCACAGGTATAGTAGAGAGGAAGACAGAGATGAGATGGGGGAGCATGAGAGGCTAAAAATAAATAAAAAAGAAAGGAAAAGAACAGTGACTGCTCAATAATGAAAAATGAGCAAAATTGAATGAATGTGTGAAGGGAACACAAAACGTATCTTTAATATGATAAATCAAAAAGACTACTACAGGGGAAAGAACAAGAAAAGGAGTGGGGGAGGCATAAGGACCTCCCAAATGAAGTGTTGGAACAGCTTCTTCCTGGTCCTTGAAATGCGGAGAGAAGCAGTTATGTGAACAGAGTGGGCACATCCATTGAACTTGTGGGTTCTTTTCTTTCCCATGGCTTATGTTTATGTTGAGTCTGGTTGGAAAACACACCAAAACCATCTTCACTTTAGTAGCTACCATTCCTGAAGTGTGCGTGTGTGTGTGTGTGTGTGTGTGTTTGAATTTATTTATTTATCTATGTATTTATTTACTTACTTATTTTGAGACAAGATCTCCCTATAGCCCCAGCTCTCTCTGTAGACCAGGCTGGCCTCAGTCTCACAGAGATCCACCTGCCTCTACCTCCCAAGGGCTGGAACTAAAGGTGTGCACTACCACGCCTGGCTTCCCTTCTTTGTGTACCAAGGGGCCTCTGCTGGCCACACTTACGTTTTCAGTCTGTGGACGGAGAAGGTTCTTCCTTAGCCTCCCCAGCCAGTACCCCTCAGGGCGTCTCCTGAGTTCATGGGGAGCATGGGAAGCAGCTCCAGCACTGAGATCTGTGCAGGTAGAAGCCTGGTCTGTGTACTTACAAGGCCTCCTAAACATCAATCACTGTGCATTAAAGGTGCAGCAGTGGGGGTCAAGTAGACTCTTGATCTTCAGAGTTTGAGGCTCCGTAGCTGTAAGCCGTGGACCGTAAGCACCCGAGAGGTGACTCCAGATACCCATCTACCTGCTGACCTCAGACACGGGGCTAATAAACTCCAGGCTTATTCTCAGTTGAGATCTGCTCCTAGGCAACAAAGACAGGACTACCATCACCTGTCAACTTGACACAGCCCAGAGTCATCTCCCGGAGTCTCGACTGAGGAGCTTGTCCCTTCTCTCTTTGTCATAGTCTATTTTCTCTTACTCAGATTCTCCTCCTTCACCAGGTCACATGGAGGCAACTTCTAATTCACTATCTTCTCCAGAGAGTTTATATAATGTTCTCAGTATACTCCTGTAAAGGTAGTCTTTTTAATTTAATGAACACAAATGGAAAATAATGATTAGTGAATTAATTTCTTAACACTGTGCATTGTATAGTATCAAAAACTGTTTAGAGGAAGAAATATTGTCACAAATTTTCAAGATTGAATACTGTGTATAAACCAGGTGTGATGGCACACACCTTTAATCCCAGTACTTGGGAGGCAGAATGAGGCAGATCTCTGTGAGATCAAGGCCAGCCTGGTCTACATAGGGAGATCCAGGCCAGCTGGGGCTATAGGGAGACCCTGTCTCCAACAAAAGTGTGTATTGATGTGTTATTAGATTTGCAGTCACATAATGACCTGAGACTCTTGCCTCTGGGTTGTTTAGTACTCCTTTGGGAGGTGGTTCCCTTCTGTAATTGTTTCTACTGGTCTTTGTTTGTTGCTCCCTTGTGAGATCCACTATAATGTCAGGCTTCCATCTTCCCGATACAAGATTATTTTGCTCTTTGTGTTGCAATAAAAGGAATTTCTGTAGAAAGTTGATGCAATGTCTAGTTTTGATGGAATCAAACTAAAGCCCCCCAGGTTAAAGTGGATTCAAACCAAGTCCCCCAGACCAAAGAAGAATATTCAGAACAAGGAAGTAAGAAGTAAAATAATTCTAACTGCTGAGAAAGAGCTGACCTTTTCATGCTCCATATACAAGCCGGACATCACCCGAAACTTCCCCCCTCCCACTGCTGCCGGTTGTAGTTTGTGGTTTTTGCCTTTAAAAGTCACCTGTAAGCTGAGCTCAGGGCTGCTGCTCTCTCTCTCTCTCTCTCTGAGTGAGGCAGGGGCCTGTCTGCGCAAATGATTAAATCCTCTTGCTTGTTGCATCTCCTGGTCTGAGGACTGAGTTATTGGGGTGCGGCCTCCTGTGGACGTTGGGTACCCCAGCCTGGGGGTCCTACAGTTTCTCATTGGCTGCTGAGCCTGGGCTTATGCTAGAAGAGTTCAGGATAGTTTCTAAATGCCCTGTATTTTGTGTATGGAACCCAGCTGGGTGCCTTATTTATGGGTTCTCGATGAATCTTATCAAACGGTCCATGGCATTTTTGCAACATCCTTTTACTATCCTTCCTCCTCTACCCACCCCCATCCTCACCCAAAGCTGGCACAGAATAGGTATTCAGTAAATGTTTGTTCAGCTGAGTTGGAAGATTCTCTCTTTAATATGGCAAGCCTGGTGCTTTCAAAACAACAGAAATTTTTATTTAAAAACTATCAGTTTGGGGGAGTGGGCTGCTGCCAAATTTCCTCTGAGGACACAGGTTTTGAGTTCTCCAAATTCAGTTTGATGAAGTTTTTTATAGTAACAGAACAAAGAAAGCCATAAATTGGGCTGAAGAGATGGATCAGCAGTTAAGAACAATTGGCTGCTCTTGCAGAGGACCAACCAGCTTTGACTCCCAGCATCCCTATGGTGGCTAACAGCTGTCAGTAACTTCAGTTTCAGGGGATCTGATGCCCTCTTCTGATATCTGTTGGCATCGTATGCACATGATGCACATAAATACATACAGCAAAACATTCATACACATAAAATAAAAATAAATAAATTTTAAAAAGAAAGCCATACATTCAGGCCATTTTCAAAGACATTAGTGGAAATAGTAGATGGGTTAATTAAGGCAAACCTGGAAATCTCTCCCTATGGGCCTTAGATGCTATCTGATGACACTCTTAGCTTTTTGGTTGGTGGAAGCTAGTGGTCCATTAATACATTCCAAAAGGTTTTACTCACTAGTCACAAGGATGTTAGTTAGGTCAGACACAGATGTAGGCAAGGAATGGCTATTAAGGGGGCTGAAGATGGCCCCAGATAAATCGTAATTAGGCTCTGGGGCTGCAATATTTCAAACTCTCCACAACCACTGAAGTTCTAATCAACTACTCAGCCTTGTAGAAGGCTCAGTTGAAAGAGTGGTTATTTTCAATAACTTTTCTTCACAACAGATATGCCCTCTAGTAATGATAAAAGCTACCTTAGGAATTGTCACCTTAAAATTTAATGTAGTTTATCTATGTAGGGTTTTGTTTCCCATTAAAGTCATTATCTGCTTATACAACAGTGTTAGCAGCTGAACTGAAGCGCTTGAACATTCATAGTAGACAGATTTTCTCCTCTGTGTGTGTGTTGGACACGGTTGTGAACAGTTGGGGGTCAGAGCATTGCTAATGTGTATAGAACTTTTGATGTTAATTTACCATTAAAATCTGTATTAATTTTTGGCAATGGTGTGAATATCCTTGTCTTGCCTAAAGCTTTATTTCCCAGGATACACAGAAAGCTAAAATCCACAATGGAAAGTCAATTTGAAAAGCAAGTCAACTTTTTCTTAATTAAAACTTCATTTTGTTTTCTTGGTTAAAAGTATGCATATGGATTTTATTTTTTGTTTACTAGAAAAACCCTTTTGGAGAACTGAAAACTCATCGAGAAAGAGAGGGTATAGGATGCAGTCTTTGTCCTGGCTGCATTGAAGGGGTTTCTGGAACTGGTCCTTTGGGTTACCATTTTTGCTGTACTACTCAAGCTCAAACAAATGTCCTGTCCCCAAACAGAAGGAGGCATAAAATATGAGAAGCATTGCCTTAGCATGTGGACAGTTTACTCTCGAAAAAGAATGTTTTTTCTTTGTTGTAAAACTGACGTCTTTCTATTAAGTGGTGGGTTAGGGTTAAGGTTAGGACTGGGCTTAGGAAAGAATTGGGGTAAGAAAATAAGAGACAGAAAACCTCAGTTAAAAGTCTCTTCTGAGCCTACAAACTGACAGTGTTTATCCATGGGCAATTAAAACTTTTAATATATTTTCTAACACCAGATATTCAAACTATTCTAGGTAAGAAAAAAAAAAAGAAACCAAAACATTTTTTAAGAAGAATGACACATTTTAGGAGCCTTGCTTTAGAAGTATATGCATTTATGAAGAAAAGGATAAGAAGGGACTTTATTTTATTATCGCAACAAAACACAATTATATTTGACATGTTGACATCTGACATAAAATGACATTGATACTCAATCTTTTCTGAATAAATTTTCTTTCTATTGTCTTGCTGAAAGTCCTTAAACCAATTTCTGTTGGTGTGCATTTCATTCTGTTTGATTCAGTTGGTAGCTCTTAAATTTGAAGACTGGTTTCAGCTTTTAAAAGAAAAAAGAAAGCAAAACAAATTCCCCTTGAACACTTAAGAGGCACAGACCTCAAACAAGACAGGCACTGGATGAACATTTAGTGTTGACTTTTTGATTTCTTTTTCTTTTTTTAAGTTGATAATATAGTGCACTTTTCACTGAACTATGGCTTTGGGGACCCTCCAAAAAGCATCTTACAGTATCTTTCCTCAAATGTGCTATGTAGATGGGCTTAGTATGCCACTAAAAGATAAAAAAAAAAAGATCATGTGAGGGCTGTAGAGATGGCTGAGTGGGGCTTGATCACCCGAGTTCGATCCCTAGGACCACACGGTGGAAGAAGAGAACTGACTCCTTCAAGTTGTCTTCTGATTGCCACACATGAATTGCGGCATGTGTGTGCGTATGCACACACAAATAAATACATAAATGTAAAAAAGTTACAGTCTCGTACATGAGCTATGAAGAGGTCAGAGTCTATGGAGATATCTACTGTAAGAAGGTGGTATGTTCTTTCCTCATGGTAAGTACATGGTCTTTGTGCAAGCTAGGTTTAAGTTTCTTTGAATACAGGGTGGTTTGTTTTTGAACACTAGGCTTCTTACACATAGCCCATAAATGACTTTAACAGCCACAAAAATATTAATTTTGACAGTAATATTAACTTTGCCTTGTCAAAAGCTTTATTTTATTTCTACATATGCAGAAATAAATTCTGTGGCAAGATAAACTTTCATTTGAAAAACAAGTTATCTTTTCTAAAGTTTCAAGCTATCTGGCTGGGCCAGATGTTACAGAAGATCTGGAAGTCCTGCTCTCTTCCTCCAAGCAGACCGCTATTGCATGAATCATGCTTACATGAGAACTATTAAATTACAAGGCAGTATAACGAAATGCTGAGTCTGTGGTGGGGCCCATGCATGACGGAAGAGATTTCATCATGTACTTCAGCTGAGCCTTGGATAAGAAGGTTGGTGGAGAAAGCCCAAGAAGATGGATAATAACTCAAACAAAAGCACTGTGCTGGGAGGGGACTAGGGCATGAGAGCTGGGTACGGTGTTCAATCCAAGGTAGAGAACTGTGATAGATTCATGGTTATTTTGATATATCCTATTTCTTTTCAAATAATCATGTAAAAATTGCATTCAAACACAAGAGGTCAAGTAAGAATAATTATGAAGATTTTGAGACTCATCTTAATATCTACTAATCTGGATTTTAACCAGGATAACAAGGGCCTCATTTCATTAGTAAATAAAATGACTTTCATTTTTATATTGGAAGCCTTACATATAATATTCTCAAACTGATCCACCTTCTGAGTCCTAGAAAGAAGTGACTTGGCCAAGATGCTCTCTGTGTATTTTCTTATTAAAAATATGCTGTGCTTGAGTTCACCCAGTGGACAAGTCTAAGCATTCATTTAGGGAAGGTGAGAGGACAAGGCAGGTTCTCCAGAGCCTCCACTGGCTCCACTTTCCTCTTCCTTCATCAAATATGAATGGACAAAGGACTCTGTTCTTGGTTTCTGATATTCCAAAGTATTGTTAAAAGTTTAGCATCCTTCCAGGTCATTGAAGATGAACCTCTCACTCAGGGTTGGCTTTGAATCCACCTCCCATTTCCCTAGTAATACTAGAAAGGGAAGCCTCACAATTGCCCCTCTTTAGGATTTAATGCCATATAAAAAGGTGAAGGTATCAGGGTTTTATTAAGATGTATTAAGGAAAGTTACTTCCTTGAGCCAAAAGAATGAAATTTGACTTCTACTTCTGGCCCTGGGTAGAGACATGACACTCTGATCTGCTCCAAAGGTTAGAACATTACACACTATTGTTCTTTCCCCAAGAGCTAATCTAGCTCTGCCTGTCAGGCACGTGGCCAGTACACCCCCTCCCCGCAAACCCCAGGAAAGCGATTTACCTGAAGACATGTTTAGGAGAGGGGAGGAGTAATTGCCCCTTCAATGAGATAAAGTGGTTACCTTTCTCAGAAAGCCCTCTCCTGATTCAGCTGTGTACACACCTTCTGCCAGGCAGCACTGCTGATGACGGGGTCTCTGAGCTTTCTCACCTCTCCTCTGAAGCTGCTTGACGACCCCCGTGGCTGAACATGCTTTCTTGGACCCTAACTCAAAAAGCCTTTCTTCCTCTTCTCCATCTCTGCCCTTGGCAGCTGCTGACATTTACAGGTTGCCTACCCTGTTGTTTTTCTTTCAAAGGAGGTCTTTGAGCTTCTTCTGGGGCCTGTTTAAATATCCTTTAATTAACCAGACAAAGAACCGGAAGGGAATCCTGGTTTCCCTGGTAATGGTGTCATGGGAGAGCTGGGGCTGGGGCTCGTGGGGCTGAGTGCTGGTCTAGCATATGTGAAGCCTGGAGTTCAAGCCTCGGCATTATGAAAACAAACAGAGCAAACAAAAAAGAAGTATCAGGGTATCTAGGGAGCAGACTTCACGTCTTCACGTTTTTCTGGTTGGAGGACTACAGGAAGATGTCGTTGCAGACGGAACCCTGGATCTTTGAGCACCCAATGGACCTCCCCCAGGGCTGCAGGCACTCGCTGGCCTCGGAACCACGGGGGCGTCTCAGCCTGCCTCCTGCCCTCCATTCATTTTACTCGTAATTCCTTCTGCGAAGGGGATAAAGGCAAATAATAAGGTTGAGATGAAAAAAAGAGAAGTTTAGTGAACACACTTGGCGCAAACTGTTGGGTTAGTATTGATGTGAGATTGTAGGCGCGAACCTGGCCACGTCAGCCTCGTGCAAAAAGGGGCCGCGGGGAGGAAGAGCATTCTTGGTTTTTATTTTATTTTTAGAGAAAAAGAAAATGGGAAAAATGGTTCTCTGTGTTGGACCCTGTCTTTTCTTTTTGCAGGAATTCTGTTGTCCCTTTAGAAAATATCAAAGCCGTTGCAAGGCACACTGGCACGGCCTGGCGCTGCAGCCTTTGCTTGGCACGGCCCCATCCTGTTGCTGGCAGGACGGAGCATGGACCTCTTTAGCCTCATCCTCTGTTGTTTTCTGCACGGGCGCCAAACATTGTGGCTACTCGGGAGGCGAGGCTGGCAGCTGAAGGCCCCAGATGCCAAGCTCTGGACTGGACTTCTGTTCAGTTTGCGGCTGGTCCCTTCTCTGGCATCTGCCCTGGCTTTACAGCAGCCTGTGCCCCGTCTGCAGAGCTGGGCTCAGGATTAGGCTTCTGTTGTTCTCATGGATGTTTGGTCACTGTTTCCCTTTTGAATTATCCTTGATTATGAGGAATGTCCCTTTATGACACATCCCTCCCCGGGTGTCTGCTCAGATGCTGTCTTCCCTGCTACAAAGCTGGACTTTCTCTCAAACTACCAGCCATTGTTAGCAAGAAAGCTTGTGGGATGGGACTGCTCTTCTGGTCAGGTGTGGAATGAAATACAGAACCTTGTGTTTCAAACACAAATGTTTATTTTTTCTTAGAAGAAATATTGTGAATTAAATAAAACAAAAAACAAAACAATAACATGCATTCATGGACACACACATGCACACACATCAGCAAAGAGAGAAATCCAGAAGGCTCTTTTTCCTTATCCATTTCTCATGGCCTCTACCCCACATCTTTACCCAGAGACTGTTGACTTATGGAAGGAAGGGTGGTCTCCCCAGGTGAAAAGCAGTAGGTAATGTATCTGTGGTATTTGTCAACACAGAGACAGTGAGTGGAGTTCTCAGGGTTGAAAGACAATGAACTGCAGTCTGCTTACCCAGTTGACCATCTTTTGAAGGAGCTCAGTGAAGTCTCTTGATGACAGGAAGTCTCAGGCCTCCCTAAATACTGAAAACCAACTTGAGAAGTTCACCAGCTAATAAAGAAGCTAAATAGAAGTATGAAACTCTGAATTCTCACTCTTGGAAGCCACATCTGAGAGGCCCTGACATTGGTTTATAACTGGAATCTTTAGATATCTGAATACAGATACATTTTAAAGGGCAAGGCAAAGAGCTGAGGATGTAGCTCAGTGGTACAGTGTTTGCCTAGCATGCACAAGGCCCTAGGTTCAATCCCAGCACCGGCCTCCGCCACACACACACAAAAGGAAAGATGAAATGAATTATAGCTAAGTAGAAGGTGCATTGCTCTATGCAGCACAGTGTCTGAACGAGCTATTGGGAATTTGAGCAGTCTCAGACCGAAATCCCAAATCTGTCATCCCATCAAGATGAATGATGATGATGATTATCTTTGCTCAATTCCTGCAACTGGAAAAGAAGTTTGTCCCAGTGGCAATCTCTCCAGCTTCGCAAATCCCAAAGGAGAAATGAAGTCTTTGATGTTGCCCAGACCTAAAAGTGCCTGGGCCATGCTTTGCTAGCCTCTTTACTTGGGATACACTGCTGACCTTCTTTAAGTCTCTATCTGCTCATCTACAAAATGGGAGAGTAACAGTACCTATTTGATGGGGCTACCATGAATGATACAGGATAAAGTTGTGGCTTAATATATTGCTCAGAATGAGACCTAAATAGATGCTGGGATTTTCTGTAATTTGGGGCAAGAATATTCAACTCACCTACAGACCTGTGGTTTAATCTCCTTGTTTGATCCTCAAATGTATTGATTCTGCTCCTAAGGAAGTAAAAGCATATTCTTGAGACCCTTGGGACCAAGGGTTAGCATGGTTCCAGACAGAGTATGATGATGAGGCGCCTGCTCAGCGAAGCAGCGGGCAGGCTAGACCTAAGGTCACCCCTTCCTCCTGAGAAAACAGGCAGTTCCAGGCTGTATCAGCAGGTGTCAAGCATGCTGGGAAGGAGCATTAGTCCTTCAGTGAGACTTCATGTCAGGCACTGGCCCGTCTGCAAATCTGGAATGAAAATGGAGGGCCTGGTACATGCCTCCAGTAAAGTGCCAGCTGGTAAGTACCATGCTTTGCAGGTCACATGGTCTCTTAAGGTTATAACAAGAAACAGCCACAAATCATCTGTAAATAAATGTGGCTGTGTTCCAATAAGACTTTATTTATAAAACCAGACAGTGGCAAGATTTGGCTTATCCATGAACCACCGTTCTCTGGCACAATGGGTTAAATATGTAATGAGACAAATATACTGAATATTATGGTATTATTTTTTAAATATTTTATTTATTATTTTTATTTTATGTGTATGAGTGTTATGCCTGCATGTAGGTAAGTGCACCCATGTTGTGCAATGAGCATGGAAGACAGAAGAGGCTGTTGGATCTCCCTGGAACTGGAGTTAAGGACAGTTGTTACCTGCCATGTGGGTGCTGGGATTCAAACCTGGAACTTCTGCAAGAACAGTCAGTGTTCTTAACCACTGAGCCATCTCTCTAGCCCCAGTATAATGAATTTTTAAGTAGCTCACATAGTAGCTAAATAAGGCCTCTCTCATTTCTCATTTCTTTCTGGCTAATGATTCGTTGAACTGAGATTCATGAGAATTTTAGGGGATGTAAAGAAAAGGGTAAGAGCTATGTCAGTCAGGGGTCCAAACTCAAGGGTTAGATGTATAGAGGAGGCAGTTGTATGACAGTGGAGCCCAGGAAGGTTAACTGGGTGCTTGAGACAGCATGCCACGCTCCATTCAGACAACCATTGCTGTGGGAGATTAAGCTCACTGTTCCAGAATATTCCAAGTGGCAAAAGCCTCCTGAGCTTTTACTGTTTTCTAGGAGTAAAGATACAGCTCAGGGGTAGAATGATTGCCTAGCAAGTCTAGGGCCCCAGATTCAATCCCTACTTCAGAAGAAAAAATTTTTCTTATCAGTTTAAAAAACACCTCTACCAAAACACAGCCTGCAGATTAGAAGTCTGTGATTTTGGCTTTCAGCTCTTTACCTCTGAAAACTACTAGTTACCTTGAAAGAGAACTGGAGGTTTTCCCCAAACCTTCTGAGTTTTCCAGGACTGATTTACATCTTTCTCCTTAAAGTCACCCTTCTAGTTCAGAACTGTGTACCCCAAGGTGGCACCACAAAGCCCCGTCTGAGGTATGTGCAAGGCATGCCAAGTGTATAAATTCTATTTATACACTCAAGACTTGAACAGCCTGAAAGAATGAACTGTCAGCTTGTCAAATCAGTGAAGACTGATGGATGACCAACCTAGAAAACTCAGAGAGAAATCCATCCATGCTGCGTTTCAAATCATCCAGCTCTACTTACTGGTGCTAACGTTCATTACTCTATTGTTGTTCTGTGTAGATAGTGGACTTACTCTTCTCTTTTCCTAATGTTAAAAGCTCATTTTGCTCTAAACCTTAATAACTTGAGACCTGTTTTCCCCACGAGTTGGGTCACCTGCAAGCTTAATTCTCTAGATTTGATAAACTCCTTGAATATAAACTGGTTGGATTAGATAAAGCTCGTATTGTTTTTATTGAATGATTCTGACTGCATTATTTGTGGAAATACTTGGGGTGTGAGTTGCAATGTTAATGTCTCTGTCCCATCTCATTGGTATTGTACTGTTTGAACTTATCTGGACCGAAGCTGTCTGAGCATTCTTTTGTGCAATGATACCTGAATCCTAGAGGTCTTTGGAGGAACTAAAGCTCAGCCTCTTTCCCTTGTTCCTTTTTAGCAACAGTTCTCCTAGAGTCTTTTGTGCCTGACAGAATAGATATTTGTTCAATCCTGAATTTGCAACTCAGTAATCCTGAGGTCCAAATTAGTATTGTACTTCCTGAAAAGGTTCTGTAGTAAGAACTTATCAGTAATTAGCACCCTAGCCTGGGTCTACATTTTGGGTTGTGAAAATAAAAATAAAAACTAAGGGGCATCTGTTGATCTGGAAAAAAACCAAACAAACCCAGTTGTAGATATTTAACTTAGCATTTTGGGATGTCTTAAGGCAATCCCATGTTAGCAGTCTAGAGTTGGGCGTATAGGAATGAATCCACAGAATCCCTGTGCACTTTAGGGTATCTTGACGTTTGATTTGATATTAACTAGAAGATCATTTTGTTTCTCTTTCATACCAGAAAATGCAATGTGTTCATTTTATAACATCTCCACCGTTTGGAATAAATCACTAAGGACAGATGTTCATCACATTCGGTTCAATAAAATTCTTTGCAGAGTCGAATAGACACATGGCTACTTGCTTTAGGTCTCTGTCCAGAACAATATTTGGAAAATCACATTTACAGAACAGAATGGAGTTGTATCAAGGACATTGACACTGCTGATTTGCTTGCTGGTTTTTGAGCTTGTCCTTTTTTTTTTTTTTTAACAAAGATGAGTCTTCAGGACTTAGCTTTGAGTTCTCAACTGCTACCTGTGTTCAGAGAATCGATCACCTTTTTCATTTTTTCTTGTGAAACGGCATTCAGTATGATTTCTTGCCATCAGATCCTCCAGTAATACCATTTTAAAGGTTCTCAGCAGAAAAATTTGCCAGTGCTTTTGAAGAAGCATGAAAATTCCACATTCAGTCTGTTTGTGGCAGTAAATAGGTTTTCAACAAGCAAAGCCGGCACATTTATTTTAGAGTAATATGTGTGTGTTGCAAAACTGTTGGCGAGTTTTGGACATCTTTCCTGAGCTGTACAGCACTTCTTTTTAATTAAAAAAAAATCGACAACACATAACCTGCTGACGTGCCAATATTCATTTTTTGAAAGTAGAGTCTTGAGCTTAGAAAGTTGTAACTGTATGTCTTCAACTGATATTTGCCTGAAGAAGTTTCACATGGTTTTAAATTATTTATTCAAGAGGGTGAATGATAAACAGTTGTGCTCTTATGACATGCAAGGTAAAATGTGCGTTTTATCAGATGTTTGTCAACACATGGGCCTGCATTTGCCAGAACTGCAGGACTGGAGGAAATAAATGTGTGTATGTGTGTGTGAGAGAGAAAGAGAACCAGAGATAGAGACAGACAGAGACAGAGTAAAGGAATGACTCTGATGTTGACTCAGGATAAACCCCAGGGTTAGAATGGTGTGGGGTGCTAATCACCCCCAAAGGGCAATAGGAAGCACTTGGCTTGCTAACCTGTCGTGATAATATCCCTTGAAACTGGATCAAGGAAATCCAGGGTGTGTGATAAACACTCCGTCACCATCTGACGAGATGTGGAAAGTGGGAAGGGAGGTGCGTGGCTTTCATACTCACCAGTGAATTTTGCTTGCTGTGTGTTTATTAACAAGTATGCCAGGACTGATTGACTTCACACTTCCTCTTTCAAGAACATATTTCTCGCTGTGGAATTGAAAGTGTATTTTTATGAGCGTGAGCTCTGGCTTGCGACAGACGACTCAGTGGCTGTTAGGACATTTAAGGGTTAGCTTTGTTCCTCCCCACACACCCCATGGCAGGCTCCTGAACCGCACAGAGAAACCCTCTTCATGAGCAAATCCTGAAGTTTATATTGACGAAATAAAAATAGTACCCTTTCTTTTATTTAAAGATCGCCTTCATGTTGAACTGACTTTTTACTGTCACTAAATATTTCCTTCCTGGGAGCATTCGTATGCATTTTTTTTTTTTTAAGCTCTTAAGTACCACATTTCGGCTCCGTTTTGTATCTGCTAGCCCCAGCCTTTACAACCTACGAAAACCTCATAAATCTACTTCATTTTTCTAATAAGACATGAAAGTCCTTAATTGGCCTTAATGAAATGCACTTAAAGGGCAATAAACGTGTTTAAGCCCCTCTTGCAGGGCGAGCTTCAGCCCTCCTCTCTCTCTGCTCTCTACTCTGTTTTAGCCTTTCTGGTAATTAATCATTTATTCATATGTGACGAATCAGTAACAAGATCAAGCAAGTACCGCACAATTGCATGATAATAAGCCGCTCATATATGTGTCAAGATTTAGCAATCCTTTTTAAAGCCTAATTTAAAGTCATTTTACAACTAACCAGACTGTTTCTCTGAAGAGCTTTTCCCCCCAGTATCTTTTTTCCATATTTTCATTTGGATACCATCTTTTTATTTTGTTTATAGAGCCCAGCCCGCCTTAAATCCACTCATGGCACCAGTGTGAATTTCAGCAATGCAAACATTTACCATTGTTTTTTTTTCAGTCGGCTTGGAGTTCTCCCTTTGATGCAAAGGGGGGTGGGGTAGGGGAGAAACAGGAGAAGAAAGAAAGACCACGGTTATAAATAAAGACCCAAGCGTCCCAGCCATCTTTAGTGTGTATTTAAGTCTTAAGTCTGCAGTAATTTATGGAGAAATGTTCATCATTCGCTTGCACCTTAGCACCGAAAATTCCAGAATTTCCTATGCCTCCGATATGCCAGTGGAGGGACTCTTCCAGAGGCAAGGAATTCCAACATTCAACCCAGGCTGTGCGATTACATATCTGTGTGTGGCTGTTCGTGTGTTTTCCTGGCCATGTGTGTACTGGTGTGCGCTCGGCAATAAGCCTGCATGAGGGTATGTGGGAAAGGGTTGTGGTCTGCCCAATTATGGTGAGCAGCACCGCTTCCCGCTTAAGGAAGCACATCTTGAGTTGGCCCTAATGCGTTATTGAACCTCAAGGCAAGTTCTTGCAGTTTAAGGAAACAAGCGTGGTTAAAGGTGGAGCCAGTCCTCCAGCCTGTTAACATACGTAGAGCACTGCTGTTCACTAGCTCAGATATGCTGAATATTTGCCTAAATCTAGTGGGTGACAAGATCAGCTTTTTTTCTTTTCTTTTTTTAAAGTAAGAGACTGACAAATTCAGCGGAGTCTGTTCTAAGTACATCTTGCCAGGCTTCCTTCTGTTATTCATTGTAAGGTCATCAGGGAGGAAAGCTAAGACAGGCCAGCGAGTGACTCAGTTACTGCCCAGGCTTTCTTTTGGGAAGAGGCTTCAGAGGGCATCTCCAGTCCAAGAGCCAGAGCCTGTCGTCCACTTACAGGCTGGAGTAGTTATAGGGCAGAAAAGGGAAGGGATTGGAAAAAAAAATGAAAAATGTTTTTTGCCCGAGGTGGGCAGATGTTACTGGGGGTCAGTATGGTGGGGAGGGCAAGAGCCTAGAGAAACAAGTTACTTTAGCTTTGGGAATTGTCACTGATGAGTTAAAATGGAGACGTTTTCAAAATGGTGTGGTCATGGCTGGCATTTGTGTTAGAATTAGAGCGGAGCTGTAAAGATGTGGCTCTCCCTATATTAAAACTTGTTGATTCCTAGGTGAGGTAAAACAGAAAAAAGATGATTCTGAAGTAGAAGACGGGTGAGCAGTGCAATTTTCAGAGAGTCACTTGGTTACTTTCAGGTTCAAGAATGGTCACTCCAGGGGAGCCAGGCACAAGGAGCTCTGGTCAGAATCACTTTGGTGTCTAGACCTGACTGTGAGGGACAGGGCATTCAGAGTTTACTGACAATGAATGTTCCTGAAGCATTTGAAAACTCTTATATATTGTAGAAACTCTCCCTGCCATTCAATTGTGGTTGGGCTTCTCTGATGGAGAAATTAAAATGTTTCACTTGTGAAACCTATAGATCTCACCGCAGTAGATTCAATGTGTGCCTGTCGTTTACCTTGGCTCAGCAACATCATGATTATCATATGTTAGGTCCTAAAAAGGTAAGTTTGGTTCTGACTTCTCTCCAGATTCATGTTTCTAAATTCTTTCAGGAGAAAAGTTTCCAACATTATCATGTGGAAGCTGAACTTCTTTTTGTATTTACGGTCTGAAGGAGGGATGTGGAACTATAACCCTCTTACCAGCGGCTCCTCTAGAATTCTGTGGAAACAATCCCAATGCGTACAAATAATCACAGCATGTAAAAAATAATTGTAATAAGATGATAATTTAGCAGTAAAAGGAGCACGTTTAGACCTAGCCAAATCAGTTAAAGTGTCTCTCTGGTTCTTACGATTTGCTGTTCATTTATGCTGGGCATCTGGAAGATAGGATTTTGCACGGGCCACAAACAAGGAAATAAAACAGCAAGATGTACTGTATTTTACTGAAACATACGCTAAAGGGCAGCAGGGGACTAGTCAAAGCCTGATATTCAAAGACTGTAATTTTTTTATCACTTCTTTATTTCCTGAACCAAAATGTTTTTTGGGTATAAATATTGGATGGAAGCAAAATGTACCATGTTTTTGATCATGGAGGAGAGACCCAAACCTACTGTTCATTAGGATTAAACTAATATCCTGTTGAGTAGTTTTATAGTTTCAGGATTTTATTATTATTTATGTTCTATCAGCTCTGCATAAATAGAACAGTTCTTTATTTTTGTTTTTACTACTAATAAAAAGTAATAGGCGTAATAACTCAGGGATTGTTTGCATTTTGAGGTATTTTCTGTTTGGTCTTGGTGGCCAGTGGAAGGAGACAAGACCCCAAACCAGAGTGCAGGAAAGTTTAATAACAGACACGGAAAGGTCTTCTACAGCAGGGATGTTTAGGCAGGGGCAACTAAAGCAAACATGAACAAATTAAGACTCAGCGGTGGTGGAGAGTGATGGTCCGTTGGTGCTTGCCAGCAGAAAGCTCCAGCTTCATCCGTGGATGTCCGGGAATCGCAGAGCGTCCATATGGTTATTAATAAACACTCTCCTTAGTCACCTGCTGACTCTCAGAGCCCTTAAGAAAATGGCTTTGTGATGGGTGGGAAGACCATGTTCAACCACAACACTGTGCTTTCTGGTGTTTTCTATAAAAAAGACTTCTGATGTTAAAGTGGCAGAGGACACGAGTGAAAATCAGAAAATTTGAATCAGTTCTGAAAGTCGTAGGTTTCTGATACTTTGGAGGAAATTATGCAGAAACTCACACTGGGGAATCTGGACACCTGGACTAATGACTAGGACCATGTTCTTTACCTGGGCAGATATAGGCTGTATTTTAATAGCTCCACTGGGATCTTTCCTCCCTCACTCCCTCAAGAAATCTTTTTGTTACAAGTTAAGGGAGTCATGTTAGCATAAGTGGAAGATTATGCAACCATTCAAAGGGATAATCAGGAAGGAGTTTTAATATGTGGAAAATACTGAGCCTATGGTAAGAAGGGAAAAATAGAGCATATGAAATTACGTCTCCAGTGAGCCATCAGGGAAAGCATACAACTGAAGGACTACGCGGAACATACTAAGATGCTCGTGAAATAGCTTCAGTACCAAGACTGTGGATGACTTAGGTATTTCTACACACATTTCTCTAATATCATAGATTATCATTAGAGAATGAATACAACAGAAACTTACAGGAAAATGGTAAAAAGAAATCAGACTTTAGGGTCTTTTTAATAGTTTTTACTTAGCAACACTAAGAGAATTCTGATATTATTTTCCCATTTTACAGATGGGATTCTAAGTAATTGCCCAAACTCACCTAGTTAGCATGTGGCAGTAAAAATTGAGTTCAGGTGGGATTTGTTTTAGTTTATGTTTTCAGCTGCTACGTTGCCTTTCTTTGTCATTGGACTTTGTGTGCATTTTATGTTTTAAAAAACCAGATGGTGTCAGGAATTTTTCTTTGATAATGGAGGTAGTTGTAAAGTTGCAGGGGAGCCTGACTCACTCTTCACTCTTAAAAACAATGGCTGTCATGCCTCCCTCCCCAAACAGGGTCTCATGTAGTCCAGGCTAGCCTCTGATTCGCTTTGGAGTGAGGATAACCTTGAACTTCTGATCTTCTTGCCACCACCTCCCACTTTTACCCATGCTCTTCTCTCTAAGTCAAGGGCTGTAGTTTTGTTCAAAGCAAATGAAATTAACAGAGCTTCTTTGCAATGTCATCCAGCTGTGACAGCCCCACTTTTTAGGGGGTGATTTTGACATGTTACTGAGAGTAGAGTTTTTCCTGAGTTCTGTTTTGGGGCACATTTGCACAGGACACTTCCCATTCCATCCCATGTAAGCACCTAACCTGAGAATCCTTGTAATTCAGACAAGACTTTTCCTTTTTGTAAAACTTGAAAAGCATCAAGTCTACCTGCAGAGGCAGAGGCAGCTGCTGCGGCCTACACCCCTTAGCACGTGCAGGCTTCCACCAAGTCTGGCTTTCTCTGGAGCAGCCCTTGAAGCCTGGGGATTCTGACAAAGCACATTGTCAGTTACACTTCCCTGGGATTGTCCTGTTCTTCAGGAAACTATTTTTCCATCTTAAGGGCATCTGAACCGAGCTCAGAGGGCAGGCTTGTAACGGATCCCATCCTGGCAGTGATTTGGCATTTGGCTTTGAACATGATGTTTCTGACAAACCAGGCCTGATTTCCATAGTTGCCCTGACTCTGCATTTAGAGTTCTCTGGTGAAGGGGGATGCGGTGATGACAAGTCAGCTAACCTAAAGAGCTATCGAAGACATGGTTTCTCAGGCTAGACATTTCAGAAGATGACCCCTGTAGCCATTGTTTATGCTGGGAACTTGATTAGTCCCAATGTGACTTTCTTGTGAAGAATTTAGAGGCTTTTAAAACATGGTCCCATGGCTGGCATGATGGCTCAGTGGGTAAGGGCACTTGGGACTAAGCCTGACAACCTAAGTTTGGTCTCCATGACTTATACAGTAAGAGAGAATTGATTCCTGAAAGTTATTCTCTGAGCTCCATACACTTGCAGCAGCATGTAACTCACCCCCATGTAAAAAAAAAAAAAAAAAAACCCAAACTTTAAAGCATGTTCCCAGACACTTCGTAATTCTCCCACTGTTGGAGGTATATGTGATCATCCCTTGAATCTGGTGGACTTGTGATGGCTTTGACCAATGACAAACAGCCAGTGAGGGACAAAGGCTCCCATTGGCTTCTGTTTGGTCATTCTCTCTGGGTCCCCTTCTTGGGACCCAGTTGCCATGCATACAGGTATTCCATACAAGAGCCCAGATCATAAGCATGTCAGTTCAGGGGCAGACATGGAAGAGAAGCAGCTTCCAGGAGCTTCCAGTCCATGGCAACTCAAGTCTTCCTAGCTGGGGTTCCAGACATGGCAGGGCAGTGACAAGCCAGTCCAGGGAGCCTGGTCTACAGCCAGTCCCCAACATCCAGGGATATATGAACGCTTGCTGTCCTATGTATTCAGTTTGAATGGTTGGTATACATACAGAAAAACAGAATAGGAGGATTTTCAATGTTTTCTCCTGTTCTTAGTGAGTTGTTCATTCAATGTCTTGTTCCCTTTTAATGTTTTTACTCTGAACTGAGAAGCCACAAGAAATGTTAGAGGCATGTCAATAAAAAGGTAAATTTCTGGACGTGGGGCTGGGAGTTGAAGGTGAAGAGCACCTGATTTGCCCGGGACACTGGTCACTGTCTCTTGACGCTTATGATGCATGAAACAATCACAAACATCTGCCCTTTGAAGAGCTCTGCATTTCTTTCTTTAATGGATTTGAGTTGTCATGACAGTCTCATAAAGGGGGCATGATGATCATCATCTCACTTTTGACTTTCAGAGAGGTTGGCTACATTGCCCAAAAAGCTGGATGCAGGTGATGAGGGGACCAGAGCTCCTGTCCCCTGGTCTCCCAGCCCTTGCTGTCTGGTCCCAGTCCCCTTACAGGAAGGACACACTGCTCCTTTCTGACAGGTGGTCTTGCTTTATACCATCCAAGGCATCCCCTCTCTAGGGATCTCCAACTGTCTGCTCTACTGAACAGATCAGCAGCTACTGGCCCTTCCGCAGAACAGGGGGAAAGGAAGGAGCTCTGCCTGAAATTTTTATTTCTGTGGGGATAGAAGTGGAGGACTCTTTTTAAAAAAATTCAGTTTATGTGTATGAGTGTATTATCAGCATGTACGTAAGTGCACCTATGATGTGCAATGCCAGAGGTCAGAAGAAGGTACCAGATCCCCTGGAGCTGGAGTTACAGATGGTTATTAGCTGCCATGTGGGTGCTGGGAATTGAACCCAGGTCCTCTGCAAGAGGAGCCAGTGTTTTTTTAATATTTCATTTATTATTTTTATGTTATGTGTATGAGTGTATTGTCTGTATGTATGTGAGTGCACCTGTGTC
This sequence comes from Nannospalax galili, assembly GCF_000622305.1. NCBI lineage: Eukaryota > Metazoa > Chordata > Mammalia > Rodentia > Spalacidae > Nannospalax > Nannospalax galili. Next base: position 1,792,571 of record NW_008352752.1, on the reverse strand, counting down.
ATGCAATGCTGCAGAGGTCAGAAGAGTGCATCAGATTCCCTGGAACTGGAGTTAAGGATGGTTTATAGCCACCGTGTAGATGCTGGGAATCGAACCTGGGTCCTCGGCAAGAGCAGTCAGTGCTCTTAACCACTGAGCTATCTTTCCAGCCCCAGGAGCCAGTGTTTTTAACCGCTGAGCTGTCTCTCCAGCACCTGCAGTGGAGGGCTTTTAGAGACTCTTCATATGGACGTCACAGTGCACTCACTTGTGCTCCATTTATAAAATCTAAGTTTTTAAGCTATTGCTCATGTGTCTGTGTGACATGTTCAGTCTTCACAGCTTCTTGCACATGAGGAATGTAGCTCTACCACCCGTCGTAATGCCGCTATTTGCTCAGTCATCCAGATTGCTCTCAGATGGACTGCATTTTCTTCATGCTTTCTGGCTGGTAATTCCTAGCTTGATGCTAGCCATTGTGAGCATTGGTTTGTTGGACTGCCCATCCTCTTGTACATTGACCTTTTTGAACTTTGTTCTGAGACATGGTTTAGTTACTTAAAGGCAGTTCTTTCCATCTGGGTCTGCCTTTCATGGTGGTAATTGTTAGAAATAAATTTAGTGTCGCAAAGAAAGAGACCACCACCCCAACAGAAAGTGTCTTGGTAAGGTAAACTTCTGGCCAGAAGGGTACAAATTTCACAAAAATAAAGGTGTGAGCTCACCCTCTCCCCCCTTTTATCCCTGACACAAAAGAGAGCTTGACTATTCCTTATTGGTCAGGATTCAGCCACACAATCTAAACCCTAGTGGCTAGTCATAAAAGAGGAAGGAGGAAATTTACAAAAGATCTTTTGGCCTTTGGGAGTGTGGGACTTTAGAATGTAGCTGAAGTCTAAAAGCACAAAAGGAGGAAGGGGGGTTGTGGATGAGAAAACAAGATAAAGAAAGCAAAAGCTTTCCCACATGTAACTATGAGACTTACAAAAGGGAGGTGGGAAATGACCGCTACCAGTCACAACTGACATGTTACAAAGCAAATAACATTAAGGTAAATATTAGTCATAAAAAGGGTGCTGAAGAGGATGGAAGTATATTGCTGTGACAGAATACCTGACATTACTTAAGGGAGGAGGGATTTATTTTGTTTACAGTTTCAGAGATTTCAATCTAGCATGGTAGGGGGGGTGTTGTCCTGGAGGAGAGCAGCTCACTTCATTATAGACAGGAAGGAGAGAGAGAGGGAGAGAGAGAGGGAGAGAGAGAGAGAGAGAGAG
>NW_008352752.1:1764347-1791230 GCF_000622305.1 Nannospalax galili | reverse complement strand
AGAGAGAGAGAGAGAGAGAGAGAGAGAGAGAGAGAGAGAGACTGAGATTCTTCTTCCCCCCCCTTTCTTCTATCCAGGCCCTAGCCTATAGGAGAGGGTTATTCACATTTAGGGTGATCTGCCCCCCACATTGGTTAATCCTCTATGGCAATGCAGAGATATGTTTTAATCTTCAAGGTATTTCTCAATAAAATTAGGTTGACAAGATTAATCATGAGGCCTGGGAAGATGCTTAGGGAGTTAAACACTTACTGCCCAGGTGTGAGGACCTGAGTTCACATCCCCAGAAGCCACGTAAAGCCAGGACTCCTATGGTGAAATGGGAGACAAAGAAGACAATCTCCAGACACTTGTGGGCCAGCTGGCCTAGCATGTACAGCAGCAAATAACAGGAGACCTCGTATCAAAGAAAGCGGGGGGGCGGGGGGAGACTGACACCTGATGTTAACCTCTGACCTCCACAAGCACACTCACATATGTGAGTGTGTACACACACACACGACATACACACACATATGTACACACACATACAAACACATGTCACATACATACACATGCACACACATGCACACACAAACACACGCACACACATACACATGCACACGCATAAGCACACACACACGCACACACAAACACACATATGCACGTACACATGCACACATGCATACACACATACACACATACACACAAACACACAGATACATACATGCACACACAAACACACATACACACACGCACACACACATATACACATGCACACATGTGAACACACATACATACACATACATGTGCACATACACACTCAAACACACGTACACACACATATACACATACATACACAAACACACACATGTGGACACACACATACACACAAACACACACATATACACACATGCACACATGTACACACACATACACACATATACACACACCCACACACAAACACACACACACACATACAGACCCCCATACACACAGACCCCCACAAACGCACACACAAACACACACACACATACACCCATATACGCACACACATACACACACATACACACATATACATACACATGCACACACATACACACACAGTTGACTGGAACACTGCAGCTCATTGAGGGGGACCATCTGAAGATCTCCTGAATCCTCCCTTCTTTCAAGTGACCTGCTCTGCAAACACGACTTCACTGGCTTTTCTAGACTCACAGCTCCGTCCTCTCAACTCAGGGAGACCACTGTTTCCCTGTACCATGACCTAGACCTTGTCCTTGTTTTTTATTGCCTGATATTTACTGTCTCAAGAGATGCCCTTGCATTTTTCCAAGTTTAGTTGTTAAAGGTCTGGTATAAACCAAGGACTCGGGACACCTTCACTGATGGATGGTGGAAATTGGACAGTGTTAGGCCTTTAGTCTTCTTCTTAACTGTGTTCTTTCTCACTGGAATGCTGCCTTTGGGTTTATTGAATGGGATCAGTTTGTAGGTGGTTTAAATACTTCAGCCATTGGATATTCTTTGAAGAGAATCTGCCCACTTTTCAATGCTGAAACCACACTGCTCAATTATATAAAACATGTTGTACATTTTATGGCTAAAATGCAAATGCTTATTCATGCCTTCAATAAGAGAAAAACATTCATTTTTCTTTATTTATACTTCAGCTTTGATTTTAGACATTTGTTTCTGGTGCCTTATGCTCTGTTAAGTATTTGTTACATGTACACCGTGTGCCTAGTGATATTTAAGTTACACTGCAGCCTGACTTTAAAATCTTGTATTGGGGGTGGTACTTATGTAATTAGAAGCCTCTCTTAATTATTTTATGTACTTTTATTTTCATGTATATGAGTATATTGCCTGCGTGTATGTAAGTGCACCTGTGATGTGCAATGCCTGAAGAGGTCAGAAGAGGGTGTTGGATTCCCTAGAACTGGAGTTACAGATGGTTGTTAGCCACCATGTGGGTGCTGGGACTTGAACCTGGGTCCTCTGCAAGAGCAGCCAGTGCTCTTAACCACTGAGACATTTCTCCAGCCCCAGAAGCCTCTCTTATACTTCATGCTAAAATCAGTCACACTTCCTGGGACTATTTACTTTTTTACTTATTTATAAACAGAGAATTTTCATGCAGCTCACATTGGCCTTAAACTCTCCATCCATCTGCCTCAGCCTTCTAAGTGTTAGAATTACAGGTGTCCACGACCACACCTAGCTCCTCAAAAATTCTGAGGGCCTCTCCTCACACTTCTGTCATTTGATTGCTTTAATTGTGTGGTAACAGGGCATCATGGAGCTCCAGAGGAGAAGTGTGGAACTGGCAGTGGTGCCAGGTAGCCCTCTGGCAACCAGGTCTTGGGTTTGGGTTTCTTCTGAGAGGTCACCCTCAGTGTGACTCTACTTTCTCCATGTCGTATACCTTTTGGTCTTAGATTGGGCTCTCTAGGAAACATACTCTGAGATAAATATTTAGGTTCAGAAAACTATGGGTCAGTCTCTAGGAAGCACTGCCATGGAGGGAAGAAAGAAGGAGGCTGAAGAGAGAAAGAGAGAGAGAGAGAGAGAGAGAGAGAGAGAGAGAGAGAGAGAGAGAACTGGGCTGCAGTGGAATAGCCCAGTAGCCTCTCAGGGAGCTCTGGAGCTGGGATGGGCTCCCTAATTCATCTCAGCTTGATGGGAGAGTGTAGGAGCCTTCCTCTGTCACTTAACCACTGGGAGTCAGGCTTACTCCTGAGGAGGAACTGTGATACAGGTTGTAGTGGTTTGAATGAGAATGTTCCTCATAGGCTCCAAGTATTTGAATATTTTGTTCCCAGTTGGTGGTGCTGTTTTGGGAGGTCTTAGAAGGCATGGCCATGCTGGAGGAAGCACATCACTGCAGGCGGGCTTAGAGAGTTCTTAAGCCTTGCCAGATCTCCAGTTGCTCTCTACTTCCTGTGCCACCTTGAAGATGTGAGGGCTTAGCTTCTGCTCCTACTCCAGCCACCTCTGCCCCCATGCCTCCCCATCATGATGGACTATTGAGACTTTGGAACTGTAATCTAAGTAAATTCTTCCTTTTATAAGTTCCCTTGGTCATGGTGTTTCTATCACAGCAACAGAAAAGTGCCTAAGACAGTAATTGGTACAAGGAGTGGGGTTTGACTGTGAAAAACCTGACTGTGTGGGTTTTGGGGGGAATGTGGCTTTGGAAGTTTGGACTAGAAAAGCTGTTGAATGCAATAAGCAAAGCTTAATGGACCATTCTAGTATGCCTGGAAGAAAGTAGTGCTGAGATCAAAGTAGTTCTGGGGGAAATAAGGACTTAAACAGCAACTGGGATATTTTAACATAGAGTCTGGCTACTGTCTGCCCATAGCCTAAGAGCTTGCCTAAAACTAAGTTGAAAAGCAATGGACTAATTTCTTTGGGAGAAGATATTTCAAGACAGCCTAATGTAGAAATGGTGGTATGGCTACTAATGGTGAATATTTTGTAGATATATATATCTACAAATGAGCTGGGCATGGTGACTCATGCTTTTACTCCCAGCACTCAGTGGGCAGAGGCAGGTGAATCTCTGTGAGTTTGATACCATCATGGTCTACATAGTGAGTTCCAGACCATCTGGGACTACAGGGAGACCCTGTCTCAAAAATACCTAAATAAATAAATAAACAGATAAGTAAATAAATAAATGAGCAAATGAGGCAGAAAGAAATATAGAATGTACAGTTTGGATTAAAAAAGAATACTAGGAAGATTAATGTTGCAGTCAAGGCATGTCCTGAAGGAGAGGATCCCTTTGATAAGGAGATTAAATTGATTAAGGAGAGGCCTAGAAATTTACACTTAAACAGCAGAGAGAGTGCCTCCAGGGCAAGACCACACCCAGCTAAGCCTCCAACTTGTGAAAGAGAGATGCTGGGGTTTTCTACTCCTAGAGCACCACAGCAGAGAAAAGCTTCAAACATGTATAAAGCAGGTCAGGGTCCATTGCAAACTTGCAGCAAACTTGGCAGTATTGTTCATCTGGTGCTGGCTTTAGAGCATGGAACATGTAAGAGTGAAGGAGTCATTGGTTCTTCCTTCATGGTTTCACAGAGCCTCTGAGGCCAGGCACCTTGCAAGAGGGGCATCCCTTTATAAAGAAGGCCCTGATAGGCCATTGCGTGAAGCTGTGAAGGTGAAGCCTGGTTGGCAATGGAGACCCCAAGAAGACATTTGTGATTCCAGAGCTGTGAGACATCCATGAAGGAGAGCTGCATACAGGGAGTGTGGTACCAGTCCAAGAGAGAGATGTATGTTTTACACAGCAAAGCTAGAGAGGCTGAGCCATCTAAACTCTTTGGAAGTTAAAGTCCCAGAAGTCAGACATGGAGTTACTGGATATGGTGTTTGCTGTGCTGGTTTTCATCTTGTTTTGGTCTGATATTTCCTCGCCATGCCTCTTTTCCTCCCTTTTGGAATGGTAATGTGTATTTGGTTCCACTGTATGTTGGGAGTATCTAATTTGTCTTTTGATTTTATAGTGGTTTACAGCTAAGATATTGCCCTCAGTCTCAGAAGAGACTTTGGACTGTGGGCTTTTGAATAGTATTGAGACTCGTAAAGACTATGGGGACTTTCAAGGTTGGACTAAATGCATTTTGAATTTTGTATGGTCATGAGCCTATGGGGGCCAGGGGGTGAAATGTGGTGGTTTGAATGAGAATGTCCCCCATAGGCTCCAAGTATTTGGACATTTTGTCCCCAGTTGGTGGTGCTGTTTCGGGAGGTCTTAGAAGGTGTGGCCATGCTGGAGGAAGCACGTCACTGGGGGCGGGCTTAGAGAGTTCTTAAGCTTTGCCAGATCTCCAGCCGCTCTGCTTCCTGTGCCTGCTTGAAGATGGAGTGCTTAGCCTCTGCTCCTCCTCCAGCCATCTCTGTTGCCATGCCTCCCTGCCATGATGGACTCTTGTCTCTTTGGACCTGTAAGCTAAATAAACTCTTCTTTTTATAAGTTCCCGTGGTCATGGTGTTTCAATCACAGCAACAGGAATGTGTCTAATACACGGGTGCAGTCGCTGAGCGTCTCAGCTGTGCACCCCAACCTCCAAGAGTCTCAGGAGTCAAAGAATGAGCACCTCAAACAACAAGTCAGTTATTGGGCCTTGGAGTCCTGGGAAGGGCTTTTGTTTTATCTTTGTGACCTTCTGGGTGCTGGTGTGCTGGTGTGCTGGTGTGCTGGTGTGCACCAGCAGCTCTAGTGACAGTACTTTTGACTCTACTACTTGCTAACTATGAGAACTTAAGAAAAAAAAAAAAAAAAAAATCACTCATTCCTTCAAGTAGCATGCCTGCCATATGTTTCAAGTTCTGGAGATAAAGAGGTAAGTGGGTCAAGTTCAGACAGAGACCTTGCCTTTATGGAAACTGAAATCTTGTTGAGTAAGACAGATAGCAAAAATAATGATGAAATAATTATAGACTGTCTCATGTAATATAAATAATAGAAACTCAAATGAAATGTTTCTCAAAACTGTGATATGGAAATAAATCTCCTAGGGATCTTGTTGAAATGTGGGACCTGATTCAGCAGGTCCCAGGTGGAACCAGTGAGTTTGCCTTTCTAGTCAGCTCCCTGCAGTGGTTAGTATGTGAAAGCCCACCATGAGCTCCTGTATTTGAAAACTTGGTGGTGCTGGTTTGGGGAGTCATGGAACTTCTGGGGCAAGTGGCCTGGCTAATAAAAGTGTATCATTGGGGGTTGACCCTGAAGGTGATTGTCCCCGGTTGGTCTCCCCTGCGCTCTCTGTTTCCTGGTCAGCCCACATGAGAAGCTGTCACTCACTGCAAGCTCCCACTACAGACAGACCCACTCCAGCCACCAAGCCTTCCCATCCTGATGGACTGTATTCCCTGATCAATGAGCCAAAATAAACCTCTTCTCCCTTAAGTGGCTGCTGGCAGATCTTTGGCCAGTGTGAGGCAAAAGTCACTAATACATCCCCAGTTGATGCTGTGGATTCATGACCCACACTCTGAGTAATGACGTTATAAAGGTTGTGAACAGGGTAAACTAAGAGGCTTAGGGGTGAGAGAGGGGGCTGCTTTAGATGAGTGGGTGAGGAGGAGATTCTGACATGAGACCTGGAGAATGTAGCTATTTCCTCTAAGTCTGGGTAAGTTTCTTCTTACAAGATGGGAATAGGGTTACGAATGTAGCTCAGTCTACAGGGTGCTTACCTAGCCTTTACAAAGCCCTGGGCTCCTTCCCCAACACCACACGAACTTGGCCTGATGATGTAAGCTCATGATCTCAGCACTCAGGATGTAGAGTCAGGAGGATCAGAAATTCAAGGTCATCCTCAACTTTGTCTACTTAGCAAGCTTTAGACAAGCCGGTACTGCTTGGGACCCTGTCTCAAAAATAAAAATAACCGAAAACCCTAGATGGGAATCATGACAACAAAGTTATTACACAGCAGGCATTTAATGACAATCGCTGAGGTTGTTGTTGGCTTGCACAGGCCCTTTCCTGTATTTTACAAACTTTCATCTTGTTGATTGATGTCACATTGTCAGTAATGTATCTTCTATTTTAAATTCCAAAGGATGGGAATCTGATTGGCTCAAAAACTGGGTAGGGGAAGACTATGTTAAGTCCACCAGTCACTTTATAGGCTGCTGGCTAGCCTGCTGATTGGCTATTCTTGTCCTTCACTGATTAGTCAGCAACAACTGAAGAACAGTGAGGTCAGACGCTTAAGGGTGCCCCTTTACTAAAGTCTGCAAACTTTAGATGTATGTGTCCCGTTAGGACCCTGGTTCCCCTTCAGGGCTAGCTGCTTATGCATTGATTTCTTCTAATGGGTTAAGAGTTCCCTGAGGGCAGGAACCTGTTTTTCTTGATACCTCACAAAGCACTGGGCAGACAGTAGGAACTTAGTCATATTATGGAGATGTATTTAGCAGTATTGTGGAGGCGTGCCATATGGGCTGGTATGCTGTGGGTTGGAGGAGGAGGATGACAGGGAAGGAATTTTGAAGACCAAGTTAATGGAGAGGAGAATGCTTACAGCAGGGTGGGGGGGGTGGGGGGCACTTAAGCTAAAGGCTGGTGAGTGTGAAGACCAGCATTCTAGGAAAAGAGCAAACAATACCTTGACTTGCTCAAAGAGTAAACTAAATTTGATCAATGTTGTTTTCTTCTGCTGTGGATGTGGATCAAGTGTTTAATTATAGTCTTTCTTTGTAAGCTTTGTACACCTTGCACTTATAGCTTACACACGCATGCACACACACACACACACACACACACACACACACTCAACATACAACATAGAGGAAACATTGCATTAAAATACCCAACTGATGTATTTGCTTCACAAGCTGCAGAGGTGTGGAAGCCCAAAGCCAAGAATAATAAACTTACAAGGGGACAACTTGCACAGAGGGTGGTTTTTTGCAAGGGTTCGCAGATCTTATTTTAAGGCCGGAGCTCCCAGGTGTTCTTCCTCTTTTCAACTGACAATTGTGGTTGTTCAAGGACTTCGGGTGGCCCTGGTGAACTGCCAGCCAGGCTTGAACAAACAGCCACTTGTGGCTGTGGATTTCCTCTTGGCACTGCCTGGAGGCAGCAGTTGCTGCTGGGGGACTTGGGGGCTGGAGGCTGGGGCCAGACCTTGACTGGTGCTAATTCTGACTTCAGCACCCATGTCCCCCCGTCCCCCACACCAGTTTTCATTACTGTCTGACAGTTTTAGCTTCCCTCTTGGACACAACTCCTGTTCAGGGGGATTTAGGAGAAGACAGCTCTACGGAGCTGGACGTCACCTAACCTTTCAATGACATGACTCCTGATGATGAGGGTGCTACTGCATTCGATCTTTGGAAGGATCTGGGGCTTCTTCTCCCCCCTCGTATTGAGAAAAGTTCAGTGGTGGCACAAATGAGTCATGGGTCACGTTTAATCTAAGGTCATTCTGAATCTAAAAAGGCTTTCTGACTGTTTTCTTGTGTGCATGCCATAGCTACATGGATTCTGACATTGTTACTGTGCTATGTACAAAGTCTCAATGACTTCCTTCAGCTGGAGAATCGAGTGTTTTCCCACTTTGCTTGTCCTCAGTCTAGCCCTGACTCGTTCCTCTCCTTGTGCACTAGTTTCTACACACAGCCCGCTGGGTGAACTTACTGCCACTGTAGCCCATGAATCCTATCTCCAGGTCTTTGTCCTCTGCAGAGGTCCATAAGCTGGTCATACACTTTCATTTCCTCTCTCTGAATTCACTAACACGTCTAGTATAAGACTACCCGCTCCAACCTCCAGGATGGCTCCAGCATCTCCCTGGATGCTTCATCACTGAGCCTTAACCCTGACTGCACTAGCTGTCAAGGTTTGATGCATCTAAGTTTCCTCAAAGAAAACTATAGACTCCTAGAGAGCAGGGACATTTTACCTATAGTGCAGAGCCCTGTGGGTCATAGTGTTTGCTATGAAGAATCCAATCAGTAGGGCAGAGAGCACACAAGCTTCAGTGTTCTGTGCTGTGCTTAGTTTGTAAATTACAAACAAATGTTACTGAATGATGACCTTCAAGTCTCACAGCTGAAAAGTCTAAGAATACCAGCACTACATACACTTGAAATGAATAAACTTAGTATTTAGTAGACTTCTATCCCAGGTGATTTGGTGTACCGTCAGGGCAGCACAGTGGGACGCCCTCTCCGGGAGAAGCCGGGCTGAGCCGTGTTCTTATCTCTACTAGAAACGGGCTCTAGTGTCTCTTGTGAGTGAACCTGTGCTCTTGGGGGCTCAGGTTTGTCAGGTGTATGTTTTAGAGCATATCACAACCCCAGCTTGAATCAGAGAGAATGAGGCTGGGGCAGGGCGGTGTGTTTCTGGAAATGTCTAAGTTTAAATTTTACTCCTGTTTCCTCTGTCTTTCTCAGTGACTCCTCCCCTCCCTCTCCCTCCATTCCTCCCACCCCCTTTGAGTGTCAGTAAGCCTGATAGTGATCTAACCTCTTCCCTTGTCCTGACCACATGTCAGTGTGCTCTCCTCAGATAAACATTTCTCCTGCCACGAGAGCAGCGAACACGCAAGCTTCGGGGTACTGTGCTTCCAGAGTCTCTCAGAAACAATCGAACTCTTGGCCCTGGGATAAGTTTTTCTTGTAATTAAAGCTTGAACTTGCTCTCAGGAACAGCAGGCCTGTGGAAAGCATGACCTCATTCATCTCTTACCTCCTGTCGGTGGTTAGGACTTGGGGGTGTGGATAAGAGCATGCCCATTGAGCCATCCTCATTCAGAGTGAGGAATGGAGTCCTCAAGCTTCTTATCTGCCCTGGGCAAGAAGGAGGGAAACAAGTTTGTGAAGAATGTTAAGGGGCAAACAGATCCAGATGCAGGCAGGAAAGGGTGTTGCCCTGGGGATTAGGGAGTTGAGTGAGGATGGTGATGGGACCTGACTGAGACAGGTGAAGGAAAGAGAACTTAGCTGCTTAGAAACTTTTCTAGAACATAGAAAATGGAAAGTGCCTATTTAGGCAAGACTAAAGAGAAGATTTATGGAATCTCACCCACCCACGGCTCAGGGACCATTGTGTAAGAGGAGGGAGAAAGATTGTAAGAACCAGGGCTGGTTCATGAGCATAGGGAGGTGGAGGCTTCCAGGCCACTGGAGGCTTGCTCATGTGAGCCTGTGGCAGCGGTGGCATCCAACTCAGGACCCATGTCAGCTCAATCAAACAAGGGCCCAAGGGGAGGTGAGAGATAGATGGTGGGCCAGCACTAGATTGAGCACTATTTGAGATTGATTACTGTTGGGTTAGGGAGAATATGACTTACATACAACTACTGAGTGAGCTTACTAGACTCCAGGGGACACATTTACACTGAAGGACATTTGGGTACAAACACTTGAATGAATAGGACTCAGCATGTATGGCAGAGTGCATGGGGTTCGGTGGGGGGAATAGAGGGAGGTATGGATCGGGGAGGAGGGGTCTGGATTTGAGTGGGAAATGTTGCACAAAATTTAAAAAGCTCAATTAAAAAAATGGATATGGGTTACTTTGAACTCCATTAGTTGGTGTCCAGTGCTACCTACCAGGCTGTGCTTCTCTCCCTCAGATCTCCCAACACTGCCCTGAGGCCTGGTCAGAGACAGCTGTGTCAGGAGGCTAACAGAGTATAAGTATCTAAGCCCCTTCCAATTGGAGCCCAGGGTGACCTTTGCAGTGGATCCACATGGTTCAATCACTTACACAGTTTGTGAAAATAAGATGTCCTTTTTCTTAATGCAGCTTCCTTACAAAGGCTTTAGACCTCATGAAATCTAAGTCTACAGCTTTTGTGTCCCCCCAAACACTCCTCTTCCTAAATGGACCTGTGTGGACTTCAACTACCAGTGTCCTTTCCAGGACATCGGGGGTCTTAGCTCCCTGTCTTTGAGCACTTATTGTGCAACAAAGTGCATTGATAGGAATCTTCTGAGCTCAGACTTACCACATCTTAGCTTTTACAAAGTGGGAGAACAGGTCAGGTAGTGGTACAAGTTCTGTGGCTCAAAAGACGCACAACTCTGGAAACCCGTCCTTCTTTAGTGAGCACAGCAGGGATAGGGAGAGCAGGGTCCTGCGGCAGAAGGGAAAAGTCTTTCCTCTTTTCACAGACTACTTTGCCCTCTCCTCTCCAGATCACATTTTCGCTTCTGAGTCTAATCAATGTGTGTTTCTAAAGCCTGTAGTCTCTACAAAGCTCGGGAGAGGCACAGGGAGGAGGAAGATGGTTCCTTTCATTTTAAAAGAAGGAGCAAACTGGCTGGCTTCATGAATCATTAGACCATCAGATAACAGAGATAAGCTTAGGGTTATGGGAGGGGGAGAGGGGGGCAGCAGGAAGTGGAGGTAAGGGCTCAAAACAACACGTGGTATGGATTCAGATAATACTTCAGATAATACTTTGTCTTTCAAGTTTGGCAAAAGTAGATAGGGGACATGGTGCTGTACCTCGCCATGTGCTTTTCAGAGCTGTGAGTCTCAAAGTTTAGTATGTGTAAGATGTTAGCAAGGAGTGCTTGTTAAAACCCTGGGATCCACTCCCAGGGTTTCTGCCTCAGTGGATATGTTGTGAGACGACCTGACATTGGCATTTCTAGCCATTCTCTGGGTGAGGTTTGCTGCTGCTGCTGACCTGTGGATCGTGCTGCGCAAGGTGCTAATTTCAAGGGCCCGACGTGGGCCACTACAGGTCAAACGTCTACAGGGCCAGAGGATGGTACCTACACAAAGCCCATCACTTACTACTATCCTTTGGGATCTATCCTGAGGTCTTGGATTTTGTTCATCCATATGGAATAGCCCACATCTATCTCTAAGACCTGGTGGGCCTTCTTCCTGGATTACTCTTCTTAAAGATGGACTGTCTCCTTGATGGGTCCAGAGGCTGAGCCATAAGATGGCTATTTGTTTGGGGTATTGACAGAGCTTCGACTTGTATAGTGATGTACATCTACAACTGTGATGCTGAGGTTCTCCCCAGGGTGAGAAGAAGTAAGTGTGAGCTCTGTGTCAGAATCCACAGGCCCTGTTTCACCCACCTGTATGCTCTAACACAGAGCTCTGGGGACCTAGAAAACTCCAAATTCAAGGCTGACTGTCTAGACTATTATTGTGTATATACATGTGTCAAGACAAGAAAATGAAACATTTGGCCCTTTTGTTCATTTGAAATATAACTTAAATGGTTGGGCGAGTGGTGTGTGGGCTTCCATTTATAGTCTTGTTTTGGATACTTCAAATGTTAGAGGTGTGCCCACAGATAATAAGGTGCATTTTATTCTAACTTGTATGAAAATGAAAGACACCTTTTTTTCCCCATCTTGTTATAAGCAAAAATTACTTTTTAGATTGCTATTTCCCAGAAATACCAGGCTGCCCCTAGGGACCCTGGCCGGCATGCCAATTGTATATAGAGCAGGCTATACATTCTGTTTTCCCTGAGCTTTCTCTCTGGCTTCTCCCTTCCTCCTCTAGCCTCCTTCTTCTCTCTCACTCCAAAGTCCATGATTCTGAGTTGCTAGCATCAGCTAATGTTGCAAGTGTCCTACTGGGAAACCTCTTCAGGATGCGCTGAGCCTCTGAACTCTTTGGGAGTAAATCTGTGAGTGCTACGGCTTCATGAGGCAAATTGGAACACGTGGAGGTGTTCTTCACATCACAGACTGACTAGAAGACAGGTTTCAAACCAAGACAGAATCTGTAAACATGGTGGGTGGAACGCTAGGTAATGATTAGCACCTCAGGAGGTTTTGAGCTTTGGTCAGTGGATCTAAGCTGATGGATGGGGATTGATTGGCAATTTGGGTTCTGATGGGCACCAGGTCTCCTTGAAGCCTGCTGATCACTCAGAGTCCTTGGGTGCTACCATGGAGATTCTGACTGAGGATGCCTAGAGAGTGGACCAGGAAGTACATGTACCCATGTCGGCCCCTGTTGTGTGTGATTAATGGCATCTCAATGGAGAACTCACTCTCATGCTCAGAAGGAAGTCAGTGCTTATATCAAACGATGGGTTTTTGATGGACAGTGGAGTATTTTGGAGGCAGCAAGGCCTAGTGGTTGAGATCATGGCACCGAGACTGCTCAGGTTCAATTCCCAGCACCGCCATGTACCATGTAACCCATGGCAATTTACCTAACCTCTCAAGGCTTGATTTTCTCCTCTGTAAAATGGGGATGCTGCTCAAATTTCACGGTTTTTCTCATGAGGTAGTCTACATCAAGCAGTCAAGCACGTGGTACTGGTACGTAGCATTCCTTCCTTCAATTAGAGGCCATTTGGTTATAGTGGAATTTCTTCAGAAATTCTAATTTTGGTGGATTTCTAAAGAAAATGGTACAGGAAGAGTGAACACAGGAAAAGAAGAAAGTTGTTGAAAAATGAAATTAATTTGAGCAGTCTACTTTCTCCATCTGGTTGTGGGCAAGAACAGACCAAGCCCTGCTGAACCATGGAAGGGGTCCTCACTAGACTGGGGTTACCTGTGATAATTACACAAATGTAATATTTCCTTTCTGTTTACAGTGAGGTCCTGTGAATACCATAGAGGGGAATCTTCCAGAAAAACCACATTCAACATCATCACACCTGCCTCATGCACCCTGAGCTCCAAATGGAGAAAATGAGGGAAAAAAATTGATTTAAATTATGCAGGTGGAGGGTAATTAAATATTGATATAATAATTATTAAATTATGCAGGTGTAGGGTAGGTTTATGTGAAACTTCTGGAATCGCCACAGGAGTGGAGTAGACAATGAAAATCCCTGCATGGGGCTCTGAGCTGGAAGACAGTGCTGGGAAGTTAGGGTTGAACCGGGCAGCTGGTTAACTGTGTTCATCTATAGGTACGAATCTCTTTGGATGAGGTCCTCCAAGCCAAGGACAAGGCTTCTCCCAAATGGCCCAAGGACATGGAGAAAGCTGCTCTCCCCAGGTAGTCCCATGAACTCAAAGAAAATAATTCCATGTTTCCACTGAAAGCTGTAATCCTACAAGCGACAGCAACGACAATCCCACTTTCACCTGTCACACGACAATAATGTTTTCCAGAGCTGGAATGAAGGGGCTCTGAAATGAACAAATGGTTGAGAGAAGAGGATGTGGGGGTGCTGGGAGGGAAGCTGTTGCAGCTCTGGGGTAGAAATATTTGTAGACGGGCGGAGATGGGTAGACACACGATATCTAGTTTGCTGGAGGAAAATTCTAGTTCTGAGGCACTGAATTTTTATGTTTGACCATTTTGTTACTTGTGTCACTAAAAAGGAACGGGCCAGATGGTGGTCTCTGGTACGTTTTTCACAGAGTGGTGTCTGCAGGGGGGTTTACCCTGGTTGGCCATTAACAATCAGACTGAACAGCTTAAATGAGAGCCCGATACAGAAAGGCAAGAAAGCCAAATGTGAAATGCCCTTTCGTTTTTGATCTCAGACGAACCTAGATGCTCAGTTTTAAAAGCCACAGTTTTTGGTTGTAGCAATGGCTAGGGTGATGACCTCAAGGATCTGTTTAGATCCCACCCCCCCACCCTGTAAAATGGATGAACCAAATAGTTTTAGTATAGTTCTAGTGTGTCAGCATTCAATATTTTGACTTTGGCTTTTCAAATTTTGACTTCTTTTGGGTAGTCTGGGAGGGGGGTGTCAAACTGGAGAAGATCTGAGACCTTTGTTAAAACCCAGACTATTAGACTCTACCCGAGGGTAGAATCTGATGGATAGGAATTTGAATTTCTAGTAGGTTCCCAGGTGATGCCTCTGCTTCCGGTTCCCTCTTCCCAAGAGTACCAAGTTGGCAACTGAAGCGATCCAAAACAGCACCCAGTCAACCTCCGGCCTCTACATGCACATGCACCACATACACACATACCCATACACATTAAATACACACAAGTGTATGCATACCACACACACACACACACACACACACACACACACACTCTGTGTTAGCTGTGAAAACTTGGGGTTGACCCTAGCCTATTTCAGGTTTGCTTTTGTCATTTATAAAATGGGGTACAATTTCTCTTGCCATAAATGTTGTGCTGCAAATTAACTGAGCTAATCCACTCAAAGTTCCTAGCATTGCCTCTAAATGATATTATCTTGATTTTTAATAGTATTGTTAATAGTAAATGCAGCGTGAAAACCTTTTATGAGTCACACAGGATATGACTCACATAATTTTGTTGTTATTGAAGAAGAGGGGCACTTGGGAATTACCCAAGTTCAAAGAAAGACTAGGAATGTGGCATTTTGTTCTGGAATTGAAAAATAAGAGAGATGGAAGTCTTGCAAGGATATGGAAGCCCCGGACACTCTTTCTTCCCAAACTCATCCTGTCCACTGGTATGCACTGGTATGTGGTGTTCTCCTAGGTCCAGATAAATTCCCTTGTTCCCTTTAATGCACCTTTCCTCTGTTTCCTCCCTCGCTTCACCTTTCAACTTCTGCTGTTTCCTCAGACAGAGGTCAAAAGACCCTGTACTTTTGCAATATTTATTTAAAATTGCATGTATTTCCTTGATTTTTAAAAACTATCTTCCTCATTAAGAACTGCAGGCTTTCTGAGGCCTGGGCCATGTCTGTTTTGGTTATCATAGTGTATCCTGAAGTTAGATGTGAGCTGAGACTTAGCAGATGCTCAGTAAACATCTAATGAATGAATAAACCAATTTTACCCAAAACCATTCTTGGCTCAAAGTAAAATAGTGAAACTTCCCCCCGTGCCTTCTGCTAAGCCTTCTGTCTCTGGGTACAGAAAATGAGTGGGGGCAAGGAGTCCTCTTTTCATGAAGTTCCTCGCCTTCTGCTATATTCTGAGAAGTGTCATGATCAAGTTCCCCACCATAGACTTAGCTCTTCTGTACATTTTCCCACAGCTAGTCATGAAGCCATTTGTCAAATTGGTTCCATTCAGTGGGGCTGGACATGGACTTAGAGTAGACCTGGGTCCTCTGTAAGAACAGTCAGTGCTCTTAACCAATGAGCCATCTCTCCAGCCCCATGTGCTCTGTTTTTAAAAAATTTTTTAAATAAATAATTTGTTGAGAATTTCATACATGCATACAAGGTGTTTTGATCAAATCCATGCCCATTCCCTCCCCTCAACTCCCATATCTCCCCATCACATTTTTTCTGATAACTTCATGTACTCTTTCTTCTTCTTTGATTAATTTTTTATGGGGCTTTTGGCTACTCTAACATTCCCCCTTCTGAAGAGATAACCCTAAAATCTTTTAAGGATTAGATAAAAGCTCCCAAATATTTTCCACATTTTTGGCCTTTGGAACATAGTATGTTGCTAAGAGGCCCAAGGACATTGTGCGTTTTAGCTAAGAAACTGGCTACTTTTCTTTGGGGTCTTTTTACCTAACTGCCTAGCCAATTCTTACCTCCTATTCTTATCACACCATCCTCTGAAGAAGTTACCCAAATTGCCAATAGGGAATAGGGACACAGACTGCTCTGGCTTCTTCTATGCTGAACAGGGATGCAGGGTGAAGCAACTGGAGTACCCCTTCAGTGGCTCTATCTAAAGGAGTCCCAAACTGCCTAACTCTTATCTCTAAGGGGAAGAAAGTCCTTGAATCATGAATAGGAGATGTGAAGGAGAAGTAAAGGCAAGAGTAATTAGCATTACAAGTTCTAGACAGGGAACTAGAAAAAAGAACAGGGCAATTTTCAAATGTTCCTTTGAGAGTCCATTGGAATTTCTTGACAGGGGCTTCTGAAAGCATCCCTCTATTGAGTTCCTCCTCATTTTTCTTTTGTCTTCCAAGGCTGGACTCTAGAGTCTGATGGATTCAGGATTTGCTTTCAGGTATTTTGATAGCACCACGTGGAGGCAGGATCCTGGAGCTCTCAGGCAGCCCCCTGCATTCTCAGCCCCTCTGTCAGAGAGAGGCCAGAGGGAGGCCAGAACCCGGCACTCTCTGGTGGTCTGCTGAGATCAGAGCTGCTATGCAGATGGAAATCAGAACCCACCCTTGTGCTCTGTTTTTTTAAACCCACCAAGTCTACTCAATGCTGGACCACTCAGTACTGGACTCAATAGGACTATAAGCCTCTTAAGGCTTGCATCCTGAAGAAACCATCTCTTCCTACCCCAGCAGCCATCAATTGTCAATGGCTTCTCCCACCTCATTGATGGGACTCTGTCTGGACTGAGCATGTGCAGGTCTGGTGCGTGCTGTCACCACTGTGAGTTCATAGGTGCAACTACCCTGCTGTGTCTGGAAAACAGTGTTTTGTTGTGGTCATCCATTGCTTCTGGCTATTTCAATCTTCTTCCCCCTCTTCTGTGACAACCCCTGAGCCTTGTGATACAGACGGTCCATTTGCGGCTGGTCACTCTGCAGTCTCTGTACATCCGACAGAGGCTTAGTATCTTTTAGAACACCCAAAGAACTAAAAACAAAAAGCAAACCAAACTAACAACCTCCCCCAAACAAACAATTAAAAAATTGGGGAATGGAACTAAATAGAGAGAGAGAGAGAGAGAGAGAGAGAGAGAGAGAGAGAGAGAACAAATGGCTAAGAAATATTTTTTTAAAATATTCAACATCTTTAGCCATCAGGGAAATACAAATTAAAACTGCTTTGAGATTTCATCTTACCCCAGCCAGAATGACTAAGATCCAGAAAGCAAATGACAACAAATGCTGATAAGGATGTGGGGAAATTCGAACATTTATTCACTGCTGTTGGGACTGCAAACTGGTGCAGCCACTATAGCAGTGTGGAGGATTCTCAGAAAGAGATCTAACATGTCATCCAGCCATACCACTCTTGAGCGTTCACCCAAAGGACTCTACGTCTTATTTCAGAGACACCTGCTCACCTGTGTCCTTTGCTACTTCATCGCAATAGCCAGGAAATGGAAGCACCCATAAATGAATAAAGACCACGAAGTACATTTACAGAATGGAATATTATTCAGCTGTTAAGAAAAAGAAAAATTTGAATTGTGTAGGTAAATGGATGGAACTGGAAATAATCATTCTGAGTGAGGCAACCCAGACCCAGGAAATGTCCCATGTTCTCACTCATATGTGCATGCCAGCTTTGAATATGTAGATATGTGTGTTTAAATTGGAAAATTCATAGAGGTCAGGAAACTAGTAAGGGGCCATGGAGGGATGCTTTCAAGGAATGGGAGATAGAATGCAAGTGGGATAAATGGAGGAAGGGGGACAATGGAACAGGAAGGATTAAATGGGATGGGAGGTTAGAGGGAAAACAGGGAGGGGTATCAGCACTAAAGACCTTTGAAGAGTCCTATGGAGGGTTACTACTGTAGAAGCTTCCCCAAACACATACATATGCCCACATGAAAAGAGTGTATATGCGTTGCCCTGTTATATAACGCCCCTTCTAGCCACCACAGGCTAACAAATAAAAGGCCCCGTGGCAGGAATGGAATACCTCTTCTGGAGTGTTGGTCGGTGAGGTCCCCCAGACCCCCAAGCATGACAGGCTATTTCCAGTACTCTTGGTCACCCTTGGAACTTGATGGCAAGGCCATTCTGCTGCAGACTCTACATAGGTGAGTCTTAGCACAAACACGGAGAATTCAAGCTGGACCGAGCTGAAGCTTCATCCCGACTGTCTCGCTTTCACGGAGGAGAACAGCCTTACCCAGCTGTGAACACTGTGAGCTGGTGCCTTCCACACTTTATTTTCACCTGTCTGATGATTCAGGCTCTCAATCCTTCTGGTAGAGGAGGAGAATAATACAAACTATTATTGCTGACAATGGCTTTATGTCTGCGGGTGGACTCATGATGTTTCAGCTAATGGTAGTCACAGTCCTTTACAATGAGAAATGAGCTTAAAAATTTGTGCCTGATACAGAGGGTGGAGGGGTGCAGCAGAAGACATTGGTTTGCCATGTGGCAGCTCCTAGACTCTCCCTCACAGCTACTGTAGCCTTGGTGGGTATGTGCGCATCCTGACAGATGCTCTGATAAGCTGCAAATAGTCATTCACCTACTTTAGTGCCTGAGAGGTTTCTGAAAGCTTTGGGAACTCATTTAGCCAGTTCTACAGGAGGGCAGGGGAGGGGAGCTGGTGCACAAACACTGAGGCCTTCTGTTCTGTGAACAGATTATTCCGGGAGGCGTCGTGTGTTCCTCCGAGAGCCGGTGGAGTGTGAGCCCCGCTGTCTGCATATTTCTGGACTTTTCTTCATCTCCCTCCCTCTATTCCTTGACTCCTGGAGTTTGTTTGTTGTTGTTGTTATTATTATGATTATTATTGGTTTTGTTTTATTTTTTGAGACAGAGTCTCATTCTGCAGTCCAAGCTGGATTTGAACTCTCAGTTTTCTGGGATCAGTCTGGAGTGCTAAGATTACAGGTGTGCTACTGTCTGGTGTGACTCCTGTTTGTTTCTTTGAGGTTTCTGGTGGTGGTGTGGGTTCTCCCCCATACACTTCCTTCTCTTCAAGTCTAGGAGTGATGCAGGGATTGTAAAGTGCTTCTGCATAAGGAATCCTGACTTACTGTTTTTACCTATTGAAGACAAAGGCAAGCTGAAGCCCTGAACTGAAGCAGGTGGGACTTAGAAGACACAGGCCTTTGTGTCCTGCAAAGAAGATTCTGGACCTGCCTTACTTATCCAGTGTCATAGTCACTTGCCATGGATGGCTATTGAGCATCTAAGAATCGCTACTGTGACCAAGGCATTGATTTTTAAATGTAATTTAATTTTAATGAACTGAAATAGCTACATGCGATCAATGCCCACTGTGGTGGACAGTGCAGCTGTAGACAACAGAACAAACATCTCCTACTGAAATTTTGACAAATGGGTTTTGTGGCTGACTTACTAACCTAACATCTATTCTCTTCTACCAGAAGTCTGATTTTATTTGGTGAGTTATGTCCTAGCAAATCACAAGTAAAGCCTGATTTCTCAGATGTTTTTGCAGCTTTGGGTGATCTGGAGCTTCCCATTCGAGGTGAAGGGGAGTGCCTGGGCAGAGACGACATCATTGTGCTTGCCTCTTGACCCCTTTCTTCCTGTTGAATCACCCATTATTCTCACCACCATCAAAGAAAGCTGCATGTTAAGAACAGTGTGAGAATTAGATCGAAGTAGCCAGAGTCCTATCGTCTTCCTGGTTGGCTTCAGCTGCCCTCCTTCCACACTTCGTGATAAGGGAGATAAAGCTCTAACCAGTGATACTTCAGCAGAATGTGTCATGACTGCCATAGATCGTTTTAGACAAGTTCTGGTTGAAGGTAGTTAACACTGCAATGTTAAGCTTTCATATTGTTGAAAGGTAATGGAACTGATTATAAAACCTTATGTAGGTATTGTTTGGAAAACTGGTGAAATGAATATGGGCCACAGCCATACATGAGAGTATATGTCGTTTGTAGTTATTTACTTTGAATAGTGTTGGAAGAAACATTTTGGAATCACATGAGGCCTTTCCTATTAAGGATTTATTAGATGTCTTTAGATGGCTGAAAACACACTCAGAGTGAAAGATAGGGTTGTATGACAGGGGAGGGGCTGCTGGAATAGCTCACACACTGTGCACTGTTCACACTGACTGTGGCCTGAGTTAGAAGATAACTAACTCAGGCTCAGGACAGATAATCCCATACCCACTTCACTTCCAATGCGACAGTCAATTTTGCTCAAAGTTTGCGCAAGTACTTTACAGTCCATTTTCAAATCTTTGGTGAGTCTTGGTGACCAAGGTGATTTCTTTCCACCATACAGATCACAAACTAACTGTAAGGCATATACTTCTGCCACAAGAAAAAAGGGTATTTCAGTCTCTCAGGCTTTCATTGAATAGATTTTTGAACTGAGCTCCTTAAAATATCAATGCTCCACATTACTCCCCAGACATAGATGTAAATCTTTATAATGGTGCACTTTACATGCAGCACTCTGGAGCCTTTTCTGATTGGTAATCACAGTGCTTCCTTATTAATACTGTAAAAAATGTAAAAGGCATAAACATTTTGCAATCTGTCTGTTCTCTCTGTGTGGGCATCCATCAGGGGCTGCCTTAAACCTTCCTAATGCTTCACCCATCACATTTTTTATGAGTTTATATGGGAAGAAAATTGTACCAGAAAACTGAATTCAATGGCTGCCATTCTATGAATAAATTCTGTTATCTTTGATACTTTGGGTATAATAAAAACATACAAAAGTTAAATTTCAGCATCCTTGAAGAATTATGTCAACTGTTTTTAATGTCAATAAGACAGTCCCGTTTTCACCAAGGTCTTTTCCCTCCAAAAAATACTCCTTGATTTTTCACGTTATGTTTTCATTAACACAACTTGTTTTTAACAGCAAGATGCTGCCTATGTTTGCTAATTTATGTATCTGACAAAGTCTGATCAAAATGAGGAGTTATAATTTTAAAACATGGAGCTCAGTAAAAATCCATGTCATAGTTTGGAGGAAAGATTGAAATAATAGGTGTCCATAAAAATAGATTTTATGGAAGTTAGACTTGGAAATGTCTTGGCAGAGTAACTTTGATTAAGCAGGTTCATATTTACTTTGAGATTTACTCCCATTTTGTGATTAGAGAGTGTTTCACATTGTGTTCAACAGATCCAGCCTAGGTATAGGATTTTGTCTTTGTGATTATCTCTGAGTGTCCCCCGACCTCCCAAGCGCAGTGACCCTAAGCTCTTCGAAACACAGTAGATTTTCCTGAATTACCCAATTTCCATATTTGCAAATTGATTCCCTGTGTATCTTTTATAAGTTGACAGATGCTACTATGTAGGATTTCCCCAAAGTGTTGCCCCACAGGTCATCCAAGGTCAATTATTTTCCATTTTGGACTGATTTTTCACTTTCAAATGATACAACTGTCTAAGTATCCATTTCTATGTTAATTAATTGCCAGGACAGGAAAATAAATTTAAATCCCCCAAATAGCCAGGACTCCCAAAGCTTTGAAAACCTTTTGTTGCCTAGGTCCCCTTTCACCCAGCACCATAGTGGGCCGTACACGTCCCCTGCAAACCGAAGAAAAGATCCCAGGTGTTTGCTAGTGACAGGGACCCTCCCTGTTTTCTGTACCTCCGGAGTTGTTGCTGACATCCCAGAGTGGGCCCTCTTAACGCTTTGCCTCAAGAACGGGCTCTTTCTTGTTCTCTGGCCTCAGCCAGCCATCTGCAAACAGGAAAAAGAGGAGAGATGTTTGTGCAAAAGCACATTTCGAGTTATATAAAACAGAATTTATTACTAGGTCTAGCGGAGTCTAAAACATGCTTTTTTTCTTTTCTGGAAATACACAAGTCATTGAAATAAAAGTATCTCTTTGATCCCAACTATGTGTCAAATGGCCTCAATTCTCTATCTGCCTATAGAGATGGCTGTGAATCAGGCCACAGGCAGAGATTTCCCAGAAAAATGAAACTCCTGGTAAGGACATTTTGACAATCCGCAGGAAGAGGCATGTGAGGCAGGCGTTGGAGTCTCAGGTGACCCACCCTAACTTCTTTTAGGTGTTGACCAGCTTATTTTCGTGATTGTGTTGAAATATCTTTTCCAGAGCTGTAAGGCCAGGTGACTCCGTCGGAGAAAATGAGTGTTTTCTTTTCTCTCTAAAATGTACATGAAGATGCTTATTTGTGAAGAAGATTCCAGAGCTGGCATTCTTAGAGGTTAATCCTGATTAATACGAGCTTGGCTGTATAATTCGGGCTCTTATCTTAGGCTGAGGTCCTGGCCTTTTGCTACTCCGCAATTATCAGTGAATATCAGGACACTCCTTGGGGGCACCCCTGTGTGGCTCAGTTTAACAGCATAAATAACACCTTGGAACCAGGAAATACCTGCTAACAGTCTCCCTGTCCCCACATCCATTGACACCATGAAGGCTTGCTTTTGAACAACATTTGCTGAAGGTTTTCCTTGCTCTGGGGTAACTCTCAGTATTAAGGTAGAGGAACCCACATTACTTGAGCATTTTCCTCCTGGAGAAGTTAAGCCAACATCAACGTGCTACCACTGGGACACACATTGCACAGAGTGGGACTGGATTATAGAAATCTAATCCAGCTACTTGGGAGGCTGAGGCAGGAGGAACATTAGTTCAAGGTTTGCCTGGGTTATAAAGTGAGTTCAAGGCCAGCCTGGGCAACTTAGTGAGGCTCTGTCTCCATATTTTAAAAGTAAAAAGAGGGCTGAGAATACAGTTCAATGGTAAAGTGCTTGCCTCAACTTCAACCTCCAGTACTGTGCAAACAAATGTAGGTGGTTTCAGGGCTGGAGAGATGGCACAGTGGTTAGGAGCACTGGCTGCTCTTGCAGAGGATCCGGGTTCAAAAAAGGGACTATTGCTCTGATCCATGTGCCTAGAACTCACTATGTGATCAGGTTAGCCTTGAACTCACAGAGATCCACCTGCTTCTGCTTCCCAAGTGCTAGGATTAAAGGCGTGTACCATGACGCTTGGCATTTTACATTGTTTCTAAAACCTCTAACATAGACAGCTTTTTCTGAAGGCTGTTCTCCTGTCCTTCCCTATCAGAAAATCTTGGGTTGGACAGTAATCATGTAAGTTTTGAATAGGCATGTATTAACGACCTTTTGGTCAAGACCAGAGACCCAATTCAGATCCCATTCTTTAGACCAGTAGTCAGAGTCCTGAAGTTTCAGTTCCTGGTTATGAAGGAAGGAGCATTCCTATCGACTAGCATGCCTGCTATTATCTGCCTAGTTACCTAACAATGTCTTTATTATTTTAACACAGTAAGTATGGAAAGATTCCTTACAATATCTCTGCCAGCTTCCAGGAAACGTTTTTAATGTGAATTCTCTCTTGCTATAATGATCAGTGAGAATCTGATTCTAAACTATAAGAAGAGTGAATGTTTTCAAGATGGCAGCCCTGTTTGTTACTTCAAATCTCACTTCTGGTCTATAGATTTGCATAAACGGCAGCTCCCGTGTAGACAATTTTAGCAAATGGGCCACACAGCGGAAGGACTCAGGGGCTCTTCTGGTTTCTCTGATTTAGTCACCAGAGAGGACTTTGGCTGTGGGTTGTATCGTTAGTTCACTAGGAAGTGAAGAATTGGTAAACCATTTTCTGTTTGTAGGGACCCGCAGAATGAGTTGTTGGCAAGATAAAGGGACCTTGGGAATACCATTTCTCCCTAAAGAAATCCTTAGTGTATTTTGAGACTTAATAACACTACCTTGGGCGTCATGGCTTGTCCTCCAGTACAAGTGTGGGATTTGAGACATGGACAGAACTCTAAGTACTTCATCCCTGCAGTGCCAACCAGCACCACCTCTGACTTCAGCCCAACTCCCGGTATAACCCTAGCTCCAAGTTGAATTCCGACTGCTACTCTCCCATCCCACAGTTCTCTCTCTCACACGGAGGGCCTTGTATATGCAAGGATTGATACCTTATTTATGCTTGCAATGCTATTTAGTTCTGAATCATACTGTGTGTCTTCCCTGTTTTATCTTTCTGATAATTTATGTGCAAGTCCCAAGCACCATCTTGTGTTGGCTTGGGGTGAGATGGATGGCCGTCACTCAAGTATCCTGACCCTTGCCTCAGATTTCTCTCCATGTTCCCTAAGCCACCTGCATGGCTTTTGTTCAAGACTTCTACGTGTTTCGGAAATTTGACAGTGCTGTGATTAGGAAGGATTTGAAATAACAGCCCGGGGTGTTTGAGTACCCATCTCCTCAGTCCTCCCAATGGCCCCGGATCACCCAGCTGTATTTGAAGAGTAGAAAGTCTCTAATATGGTTTCTACATGTCTCCCCTGGCTCTATAGCTTGTCAGCCAGGTAAGCATCAAGATCCCACCGTCTTTAAGGTCTCTCTGACTGCACAGCTCTTGTGTAGCTGAGAAAGACACTGTCCTGGGCTTCTACTGGCTCCTGGGTCTTGTCTGTCCAGCTGTGAGGAACTGCCAGGAAGCCCTGACTGTCCGCACATCTGAGTGTTAAATCTCCAGACATCTTCAAGTCAAGGCTTCTGGCAGGCTCTTCCGGTCTGGCTTTCCTCAAACAATACCTCATTTTAGGAATGGAATTTGTGAAGTATGATCAGAATGATTGTTTATTGCAGAGAGAAGTTACACATATGTGTCAGAGTTGATCATGAGTTGAAATTCTTTCTCTTGTTCTTGTTGTTGCTACTAATAGATGGAGGAGACTGTAAGCATTCAGTTGCTGGTCACAGAAGAGCAAACACCTCCACCCCAAGATGATCCTGAGAACACATCCCCTAGGGATGGCTCCCTGCTCACTTCTGGCCCTCCTTGGCACCCCAGCCTCTGTCCCTTGCATGAGGATGGAGTAGAGGTTGAGGGAATATTTTTGCTTTGGCAAAAACCCAAGTTGCAGGAGATTGAAGACGAGTCCTTCATCCAGGTGCATCCGGCCTGAGTCACCACACAGGGCAGGTGAGGCTCTGAGGTGGCACCTGGTTGAGGCTGGCAAGACTTCTGAGAAAGGGCTGCCTAATCCCAGATAATAACACTGACAACAGTGGCATTGATAATGGAGGGCTTTTGTGTGTGTGGCACCACTTCACCCCAAAGGTCCGGGAACTCAAACGGTCCCGAGAAGTGTTTTTATCCTTCAGGAGGGAACATGTTTAGCTTGTGGGTAAATGCTGTGTGGGTCGATAAAGTACCAAAGAAGGAGTGAGGACAAGAGCCTGAATCCTGTTGTCTGTCACCAGGGACAAGGACAAGCAGAAGTGCTGTTGGGGAATCCGAGTTGGCCAGACAGCTTTCTTCCCTGTTGTTCTTTGGGGATGTATTACTATCAGCAAACACAAAGGCAGGTTTGTGTTTAGAGGTAAAAAGGTAAGGCCCATCTGGGAAGCCATTTACTCCATGTGTGTGGTGAGAATTTCAGGTGTATAGGTGGGGATACACTCAAGGGCCTGGAGGAGGGGGATTGTTAATGAATGGACATGGTCAAGTGGAAGTCAAGAACTTCCTTCAAGTCAAACTAAATGAACTCAGGGCAGGAAGCTGGAGCACAGGCCATGGAGGAACGCTGCTTACTGGCTTGCTCCCCTGGCCTGTGCTCAGCCTGCTTTCTTATACAACACAGGCCCACCTGCCCAGGGGTGGCACCACCCACAGTGGGCTGGGCCCTCTCACATCACGCAAGATTCAAGAAAATGCCCACAGACATGGCCATGGGCCAGTCCAGTGGAGGAAGTTCCTCAGCTGAGACTCCCTCTACCCAGGTGTGTCAAGCTGACAACCAAAGCTATCCAGCACACCCTGCAGTGTTGAATTTATCTCTAAATTTGATAAAATACTTAAGGCTGTTTTCATATGAAAAAAATCAAAAATAGATTATGTTCTTAAAGCCCTAGTAAAGCTTCCAACACAATTTAAGTGGGCATTGACTTTGTGCGAAGAAGGAAGGGGCAGAGAGAAGAGAGCTAGGAGAGGAAGGAGAAAGGCAGGGTGGGAAGCGGATAGAGAGGACAGGATGGGGAAGGGAACCAGAATAGATACAGCCACACCTTCGTTTCTGTTTGTGACCAGTTGACCTGTTGGGTGTCAACCTAGCCAGGCTCTCCCTCTACTGGGCTCCTTTTGGCTGTTCTCTGGTCACACCCAAGGTTATACCTAGGTAGTCCACATCCTGCGTGAACCTGCAGTATCCCCTCTCCTTCCAACACCAAACATGGTATAGATTAGAACTACTGTAGTGTACGAGCAAATCACTCGGTCTGCACTGGCCACGCCCTCTTACTATAATGAGGATTTGTTCGGTTTTACCTTTTCCCCTTGGCTCACCTGAGCAACCACAATCTGTTGTGGCAGTATTATCTTTATTCCCATTTCAAAGACAGAAACTTGTGGTCAGAGGGTTGTGCCATTTCCTCTAATCACAGGCCTGGCAAAGCAGCAGGGACACAGTTTTACTCTGGACCTCTTGGCTCCCATATTCTCATCACTATATGGATGTTGCACAAACTTCAGAGATGCTTTCTGATTTTTGCCACATTTGCATAAGCTACACTATTACCTGCTATATTTTACTTTAAATTCTTTTTTTCATGTTAAATAATTTATTCCAATAAAAAATCATAGTCTATAGAGAGGTGGCCCAGTGAATAAAGCGCTTGCCATGCAAGCCTGACAACCCAAGCCGGGGCACTGCTGAGAGGAGGCCCCTTCTCTCTCCTTCTTCTGGTAAGGCAACTGTCTCCTCTGCCACAATCCTCCACCCCGCCAGGTTGGCGTACCTGCACGAGGAAGGAGGGACAGAGTGTGGAATAGGATCTCAGATGCTGAGTGGCCATTGGGGTTTCAAAGTGAGACATCCAATGGCAATCCTGATAACCACAAAGGTTGAATCAGCTCTCTCTCTTTCTCT
>NW_008352752.1:1729821-1764325 GCF_000622305.1 Nannospalax galili | reverse complement strand
CCCCTCCCCCCCCCTCTTCTCTCAGACCAAAGCCACTTGTGCTCTATGCTTTCCTGTCCCCACATCTGTGAAGTCCCCCTCACTTTGCTCCTGATGTTTTGTACCTTTACATTGTTATCTGAGGATACCTTCCAGGGTTTCAGAGGGGAAAAAAAAACCCCAAAAACAAAAAAACGGCTTCTGAGATGTCAGAATGTTCAAGCCTGGGATTAAGACCACAGTGGAAGTTGGTTGCAGTGATTAATTATCACTTGTCTGTTCACAAAGACATATGTAATCTGTTGATAGCTATTCATGAGGTGACCAACCACAGCACTGCTGGAAAGCAGTCCTGAGGGACCTGGAACTAAAATTACCCCAGATAAGTAGGAACAAGGGCAGGCGTCTGTGCCACGTTTGGGTCTTACCTATGTAGCCAGAATTCTCTACCCTGTAAGAGAAAGCTTCTGCCCTGACCACCCTCCTGACTCAAGAATATGCAGGCATGAGGCTATGCCACAGGAATGTCACCATCAGAGTGATGTATTTATTGACCTAGCTCTATTCCTAAGTTGTGGGACCTAGCTTTTAGTTGAGAGAATTTTATGTTTACTACCTTACTTAATGATCATGATTTATCGTATACATTTTAGTATGTTGATAAAAATACTTTTAGAATCAGGAGATTATCTCCCGAGTCTGCTTTGCAAATGATTTATTTCTATAATATTCCACTGGGAGGGGAAGGGATGTTGTACTTATGTAACTAACACACAGTGAGGACTCCAGAGAGCAAAAGGTCCCTGTAAGCTATGATTACATGTAAAAACACATAAACACATACAACTCCATATGAAAAACTGAAGGAAGAAGAAAATTGGTTATAAGACCAAGTCTTGAATTTTTGTGAACTTTAAAATAATGGTGGCCCTTGAAGGCCAATATTAAAAATTTGGTTCTGAACAATAACAAAAAAAGCATCTATAACTTTTTTTTTTTCTTTCGGTCTTTTTGAGACAGGGTCTCCCTGTAGCCCCAGCTGTCCTGGAACTCACTATGTAGACCAGGCTGGCCTTGAACTCACAGAGATGCACCTGCCTCTGCCTCCCGAGTGCTGGGATTAAAGGCGTGCGCCACCACGCCCAGTTAAAGTAAAAGATGGAAAACTTCATCCTAAGACATTTTTCTAGAAAATATGAATTTGTTTCAAAGAAGGTGCTAAAAATACTAGTATACAGAAACAAGCCCTTCTCCCTCTCCGCTCCCCTCCCCGCTCTCTCCTGCAGAATATTGAAATAAAGGATACACACCCGTATTGGAGGGACTCTGGGTGTGCCACACACAGAGCTCAGGTTGTTTCAACAAATGCAGTCTAGGAGAACAGGTAGCTCTTTGGCTCTTCCCTTCCAATAGACAGGGCCTTACTAAGATGCAAGTAGAGGGAAAGACAGAAGACATCACCTGTGCCAGACTTTGCCTTTTTCTATAAGAAGACAAAGCCCTCCTGTCCCCCAGTACTCTTCTAATGGAGTTGGGCTGGACTGAAGATGGACCCTTATCTTGGTCCAGTTACATGGGGAAATCTCTACTCCCCATTAAATTATTTCTCCTTGCAAGAGGAAGAGGGAGCCTGTAAGCAGGTTTTCAGGGAAGTGTGACACAACTGTGGTTGTTAAAGGGGAGGAGGAGAGTAATGGATGAGCAGTTGTACACATGGGTGCCAACTGGCACATGAAGGACATCCACAATTCTGACCATGAGGAATGAAGGAAGACGGAGGAGCTGAGAGATGGGGGGAAATTTGATTGCAAACTACAGGACTACGGTCTTTTGTGCCTGCTGCTTTTTGGGACATGGACGTTGCTGAGGTCTCTGGTGGAGCTACAGACATGGGGTTGATGGTGGGAAAGAGGAGTCAACTGTTCTACGAGTCTGAACATAGGGTTTCCATCCAACAAACTTGTTTCCCAAGTGCTCTCTTGCTCAGTCTTTGCCCCACACCCACTTACTCAGAATACTCTCCCCTCTGAGTCAAGGATGAGAAACAGTCTGTAGTTTTCAATACTGAACTTTAATGTTTTTTGTCTGGTTTTGGACAAAACCATCTTTTTCACCAGGAAAAGACTGTGAGACTTTTTCCTTTTTACCATTGTCCCTCATTTAGAATTCTCTCTGCCATCTTTTCATCTGAGTACCCTGGAGAGGTGCGTGGACACAGGGACACGCGTCCCTGTCCCTTACCTGGTGCAAAGATTCTCCATTGTCAGTTTAAAAAATAATGATCTGTAGCCAATTGAAGAGCTGAGAGAGTCTTACGTTTTGAGTCCACTAAGTGGGCAATTTCTTTACCAGGTAATTCTTCTAAGCGGGTAATTCCTTTAAGCAGGACCCTTCACAGCCTTGTAAAACTGAAGACCATCTTGGAACTCTTGAACTGTTTCAAATTGTTTTCAAATGGGTCTGAATGCTGTGGAGAAATGCATAATTTACGACCTCAACACTTGATTAGGTGTTAAACGACTGTCGGGAGAGATGTCCTCAGTAATCCAGTTACCATCTAGACGCTAATTATCACCTCACAGGAGAAGGAGGGCTGGGTAATTGAGAACCCAAATTCTTAAAGGGCTTGAAGAGGCCATTTTCTTATGCAGTTAAGTAAATTATTTCTCTACCTAGAAGGTGTCTAATTGGCACCAATTGATGGGAAGGAAGAGCCGGCAGGAGGACTTTCAGGAGAGTATGGGGGCTCCAGTCAAGAGAAGGAGACGTGCAACGTAGGGGAGATCTCCCTCACTTTCAAGTTTTCACTTTATTTAAAATATGTGTTCAAGGAGAGCCAGAGAGAGCCAGAGTGGGCCAAGAGAGGACAGAATGTAATTACGAGCTGATGGCCGTGTCTCTCCCTGGTCTGCCATTACTAAGGGTTTTCCTCAGACCAGACTCCTCTCACCTTGTGTTTGCTTCCACTGATCACCCTAAATTATTTAAGCCCCAAATGCTGTACTGTCCATTAGATAGGGATGGGAATGATGACCAGGTCTGCTTGAGAAAAGGGCCCACTCTGGCTGCACGCAGTGGAACAAGAGGAAGAGATGACAGACACGACGAGCTCACAAAGATGTCTCTTCCTTTGGCCGTGGTCCTCCTCCCTCCACTCCCAGTCCTCTGTGGAGCCCTCCCTGGCCATAAATGCCCATGCTAAGGGTTATGGGAAAAGAGATGGGAATACAGGGTACACCCTTGTCGTTGGCATTTTCCATTCCATGGAAAAGCAAACAAATAAAAACCAAAAAACATGACGGGTGGTGTTAGAGTTCAAAGTTCTTCAAATTTGGGGTAGATTGATAGATGCTGAGAAGAAGAAATTAGATTGCTTTGAATATGTGTAAAGCTGATTGGAGAATGTGGATCACATCAGTGGCCAAGAAGGTTTGCTTTTTCAGTAAAACCGGTGCTTAGCCCCAGCACAACTGGCCCACTGTAGGCTTCATCCAACACATAGGAATCCAGGCCATCCCTGGGTTCAAAGAATAACATGTAATGTATGGTGTCCTCTGGCAGGCTGGCTCCAAGAGTCTCCCTCCAGCTCTCCAATCAGGTAAGCCTCTCCTGCTTGGAGAGGAGGGAGTGGGAGGCAACGGGTCGTCATTCCAGGTAAAGTCTCTCTCCATCCAAAGGTGGGGCTGCTCCCCCAGGGAGAGGTGTGGAAAAGATGTGAAGCTGACACTAAGTGGTCATTCCGTGCTTCACTAAGTTTGTGCTTAGAAGTGCAATCTATGCACTGTTCTAATAACTAGCCCTGCCCACAAGAGTTCAGAGCATGAACCAGAGAACCAGCCCACTCCAGACCAGAGTCACCGTTCTGTGATGCCTGAGCTGCAGAGAGTGAGCGGTCAGTCTCATGCTATGTCCAGTGTGTCAGCTGGGCACAGCAAATGTTACTGTGGGAGGGACAGTTTTATAGCTTTTTGTGACTTCTTATTTTAGCCTTGATCATATGCACGCCTGTCATATACATATATATTCTGATTACAAATACAATGCATATTTGCTATGGAATATTTGGGTGACCAACGTAGAGGCAGGCAGATCTCTGTGAGGTATTTGTGTGTGATTCTCTGAATATTTCTTAAGCTAGTGGTTAGGCTTGAATGCATGAAAGTGACAGTGAACTGGTCAATGTTTGGCAACGGGTTTACAAGAAAAAACTCTGATTTGTAGTACTTGCTGATCTCCGTGTTCTAAATACCCTCATTGTAGCTGATTTCAGGCTAACAAAGGTTGAATCCCAGACTTTTACATTTTTTGAAAAGGTAACTGTTGGTTCTGTGCATCAGCACACAACAACAAGTTTTACGATATTCGTTTTGCTGTTTCACTCCAGAAAGCTTACACGGAGTGCATTCCTCCCAGGGCATGTGAAATACCTCATATCCTGCATCAGGGTCTGGTGGCTCCAGACAGACCCGTAGGTGAAGAGAAGAGCAAGTAAACTCCAATGGCATCTACCTGCAAGGGACGCAGTGAGCTCCAGATGATGTATAGGGGAAACAGCTTTTTCTAAGGAACTATTCATGTACATAAACGTTGTAAAAGGGGGGGGGGAATTAAACTCAGAATTTGTTTTAGATTTTATGTCCAAATATTTGCTAACCAAAATATTCTCTCTGCTACATCTCCATCCTTCATGTGCTGCTGTGCTATTAAACTTGACAGTTAATCGTCTTGTATATGCAAAGAAATATGACACTGTGGAACCGAAGGAGACCTTAGACTAACTGCAGAACATGGTGGTGCTCAGAGAACTAGAACCCTGCTCGGCCACCAGGCAACTGTTTGACCTTAAGTAGACCCTTTGCACCTTCCGCTGAGCCTCTGTATGAGACCTGGATGAGCCTTGAAGTAGACTTAACTCTGCTTCATCACTTAATACCTCCTTTAAATAGTTTCACATTATTGGCATTGAGTAGTCTTGATCCCTCACCATGGTTTGCGATGCTATATGGTATACTGGGCGAGTTCTAAAGGAACACCTAATGATGAGCTCAGCTTGTGTGAGTCATGTCCCTGTTAGCCTCCTCTCCTATGAGACTTGCTTCTTAACCTGCCCAATATGGCAAAAAGGATGAGCTGTCACCCCATGTTTAAGTTACTTAAGGCTCTTTCTCTTGGCACCTCTGCTCTCCTGCTGACCCTTGGAGAAACAGGAAGCTGTGTGGTGAAGCATCTGTGGAAAGGCCCAGGTGTCAGGGAAGCTGTGGGTCTCCGTTCTCTAATAACAGCAAACTGTGTTCTGCCAGCATCATGGAAGCCTCGAGACAGAGCTTCCTGAGCCAGCTCTCCAGATGAGCACAGAGCCTGGCTAATGCTTCATGGCATCCTGGTGAGGCCCTGAAGCAGAGAGCTCAGCTAGACATGACAGGACTCCTGACCCATTGAATTGTGAGATAACAATGTGTACTATTTCAAGCAATTAGGTTTATGGTAATTTGTTACGCAGCACTAGGAAACTATTACAAAGTCTTCTTCACTGGCCTACCTCCTGTAGCCTGTGGCAAATTCAAACATTTTCTGTTTGTCCTTCCAGGTCTATTTTGCATCCTCCTCCTACTCAGCCCCAAGAGCCTGACTTGTAGGAAACCACATCAATGAAGCTTTACCGATTGAGCTACCTTCCAAGCCCCGAGGAACTTTCTTATATATAAACATTTGTGTGATGTGTTGAAGGTTTGAATGTTTTCAAAAGGCCTCTGTCTTTTGATTGACACCGGAATAAGATCAGTTAGTGGCAAGTTAGGGAAGAAGCCGGGCTCCCTCCTTTCCAGGTTGAAGGTTGGGAACATTTGGCTCATCTGTTGAGGGTCACAGATCCTGCCGCATAGCTTTGTCCTGTGGTTCCAGCTGCCTTGGGTTTTCCTAGAGGAACCCTTCTACTGGCCCCCACCTGGCTTTAGGGCTGGTTAGGGCTCTTTGTTGCCAGCCCTAGATGCTTCCCTTGTCAGCTTCCCTCCTTCTTCCCTGACCTTTGGTGATAGTCATTTTCTCAGGCACTCCAAAATGATCTTATCTGACTATATTTCTGTTCCTTGCTAGAAGTGTGTATAATACAAGGTGTCATTTCAATTCTCTGCCTTCATACAAAGCTCCACATGCTCTATACATGCCTAGAGGACCATTTTCCTCGTCCCTAGTCCTCACCCCTGCCTAGCTCAGTAGGTCTCAATGTGCTCTCTGGAAGAGTGGTATTAAGAATCAGCCTGCGGTTTCATTAGACATGCCAATTCTCAGGCCCTATCCCACAGCACCCCCTGTCTCTATACTGTGCATGCCACCTGTAGATACTTATCAAAATTGCGTTCTCCTGGCATCCTGTGAGCCCCTTATCTCTGCCTGCTATATTCATGTTAGAGTCATCTCTGTCCAGCTGCCATCTGACCTTTAGTAGGTGGGTAATAAGTATTTATTAAATAGCTAGATCAAATGAATGGCTTGAGATTCAACTTATTCATGGGAAGATGATTGGAGATTTTATATGTATCTATCTTTGCTCAAGGCTGTTTGGTTAAGTTATTGAGTTGAGCTATATCATATGGGTTAGTTTTCCTCAGTTATAGCCAGTTTTATACAAGCTTGCAGAATTGCTGATTTACACAAATACGTTACATAGTATAGTTTATAAGTAGCTTAGAACAGTTAAGATTAATTTCTCTCAATATCTTATTACATAATCTAACCAAAGAACACAAATGCTATTATTATTCTGCTCACATTATTCAATCAACTCTATGTTCACATCATATGTTTTATATATCCACCTATCCATCCATTTATACCTGCAACAAATACTGCACTCTGTAAGGAAGAGTGCTTTGGACATGGACTAGTCAGATGGAAATTATTAAAACATAGGAGACAAGGTGGCTGAGTAGTTTCTTCTTGGAACAGGGTTTCCCTGGCTGGCCTCAAACACAGAGATCCCCTTGCCTCTGCCTCTCAAGTACTGAGATTATGCATGTACTACCACACCTAGCTTGAAGCATTCTTGATCTTGAAAGATCTCCTTGAATTTCTGCTCAGAAATTAGGAGCCAATAGATATCAGAACAGACACGTGACAGTTGGAAAACTACACCTGCTGCCGAGCCCAATGACCTGAGTTCGATCCCTGGGACCTACATGGTGGAAGGAGAGAACTGACTCATGCAGGTTGCCCTCTGACCTCCACGTAACACACTGTGGCACGTGGGCACTCACCCACATACACACATAACATAAATAAAACATAAAAATAAATTACAGGTCCAAAATTTGTCATATAAAGTGATAGGTTCTATACATCCTAATGGTGTAAACTCCGCTTTTCCCCACCTTCTTGCGTAGCTGGGACACTATTTTCTGTTCAACTATAACTTGGTGGATTCCACACACAGGATATATGTTCAGAAGGGGAGGCCACAAGGAAGGACGATTGAAAAATTCCATCTTTGATATAGTGAA
Source organism: Nannospalax galili (assembly GCF_000622305.1). Classification (NCBI taxonomy): domain Eukaryota; kingdom Metazoa; phylum Chordata; class Mammalia; order Rodentia; family Spalacidae; genus Nannospalax; species Nannospalax galili. The sequence continues at coordinate 1,756,850 of NW_008352752.1, read as the reverse complement.
ATACACCAGAAATGAGTGGGATCCTAAAACAATACACAATTAGAACCAAAACTATCACACCCAAAATTGGAGGAAAAGGCTCTTAATTCTTAAAAGAATGCATTGAACCCCACGAGAAACGCAGCCAAAATTTCATCTGATAATTTCATCACTTCATTGTGCAAAATGGTAGCCGTGGCAACTGAAATATGCGTTAAAGGTCTATACCTCGGCGTGTAAACCTCAGTTTGCAGCAGGCTGTTTATTTGCTGCTCTTCTTCACGTAGGCCAATGATCAGTTTCACGGAACAAAGCATCCCTCCCTCCCCCGCCCATGCCTCTTTTTTTCTTTTAGTTTGGCAGGTGCCTGGATTCTCATCTTTGCACAGGACAATGGAACAGCAATGATCTGGTTAAAGCGACAGAGAGAACAAAGTCCTGCGTACAACTCTAGCTTAAAAACGACTGAGTGAACAGTGGTTCGCTTAATCCTATTCTTGCTATTAAATCATAGCTAATTATTTATAAGTTAAGAGTAGAGTCTGAAGGCTTTGTGAATATAGTTGATTGGTGTAATAGGTACTAGACAGAACTCAATTTTATTTTATTTTGGCTTTTTGTTTTGTTTTTGCCAAAGTAAACCCTTTGTTTTTTAAGCCTTAGTAGAATATTGGCTGTTTGAAGGGACTATTGTCCTGAGAGAGCTTGTCCTGACAGAGCTTGCCTGTTGAGCTTTATTAAAAATTTCATATTAATTACTCACACTAAATAAGTCTGAAATGGCTTCTTGTTTCCAATTGGAAACAACTATAGCAATAACAGTAAAAGAAAACAGAGCTCCACCAAGCCCTTGTGAGACTCAGGTCCAACCTGGTTCTTTAGTATAAAGAAATACTTTGGTCAGCGACTGAAGCAACCGTAAAAATAATCATCGTTGACCACAATTACTCCTTACAAGTTTCTGCATCTATATGGGCTGGACACTAGGCTCCTTCGCATCCTTGCGGCCAGCTGGAGGGTTAGCTGAGGCTGGCTGATCTTGGAGGGCTGGGACAAATCAGCTTGGCTCCAAATATCATGTTTTTTCTTCCAGCGAACCAGTTCTGACTGGCTTGCAGGGCAGTGCATCCAACAGTGGAAATGTTGAAGGACTCTTGAAACCCAGGATCAGAATTGGAGCATCACTTCGCTGTTCCCATTCCAGTGTCAAAAGTGACCCAGATTCAAGAAGGGGAGAAACAGATAATGACTCTTGCTGTGGGGATGGGGCACTGCAAACGCCTACTGGCTCCAAGAGGAAGAGTTGGGTCTGTACCCTCTACCACAGAAAGCTTGAACAAGCTAAGCTCACATGGCAAACACCTTATTTTTAAAGGGGAGAGTATATAAAAATAAACATTATGTGTGAAAGAAGTTCCCATACCCAATTTAGAAACAATCTGGCTTATTAAAATAGAAACATCCCACCCAAGTCCTTTTTTAGTTTTCTTATTTTTACCATTTGTTGACTTTTTCACTACATGTAGAAAAACTTCCATATTTGTGTGTGTATGCATGTGGAGTCATGTGTATGCAGGCGTGTATGTACATGAGTGCATGTGCCTGTGGCGGCCAGAGGTCACTACTGGGTGTTATTCCTCAGGTGCCTAGTGTTGGGATTACAAGCACGTGCCACCTTGCTGGGCTTTTCAGTCATGTGTTTTGGGGACAGAACTCAGATTCTCATGAGTGCAAGGCAAGTACTTTACCAACTGAACTATCTCCCCAGCCTCTAGAGAAACCTGCCTATTTAACTTATTATTTTGATTATAGCTGAATTATTTTAGTCCTTTGTTTATAAATACATTGCCATGGATTTTAGACTTTTCATCCCATGAAGATATTTTCTATTCTTCTAAGTTTGGTTTGTTTGTCTGTCTGATTGAGAAGAGTCTTGCTTTGTAGCCCAGGCTGGTCCTGAGCTCATGCCCTCCTTTCCTTTCCCCACCTGAGTCTAGGGTTCTAGTCATAGATCCCTGTATCTGCTGTTTAGGTAACTTAAATTGCTGTCCATAGTGGAGTATTGAGAAAAAGTTCTTTGAAAAGAAAGATTGTGTTTTAGTTATTCACTTCTTCAAGAAATTCTGGCTGGATAGGTGCCCCATGTGTACCTGAGCCTGGGGCTGTGGGCTCAGGACACCGGAGTGCAAGACACACTCCCTGATGGTATTCTATTGTGGAGTGAACAGGAAAAAAGCAAGCAAGTCCACTGTAGGAAGAGCTGCGGATATAACTGAGCATTGGAGAAACTGGGCGAAGGAGATACAGATGCTTTCATGTAGAGAGACTGAAGAAGCTGAAAATCGAGTGTACTGCTTTGAGGAAGAGACGTTACCCCAGCAAAGGACGAAGAAAAAGACTTCCAGAAGACAGCAGACCTGGGCGAGGCCTGAAGGAACAGAAAGCCCATCACTACTGGTCCTTCCTGGCCCGTGTGTCACCTGCTGGGGTTTCCCTCCCAGGGTTGCTTGGTTGGAAGTCAGCCTTCAGGAAGCCAAATTCACTTCCCTGCAAGTCCCAAGGGCTGCAAGTTCTGGGAATGTACATCCCAGCCCTTAACGATGATCCCTGGCTCCCTTGTCCTTGACAAGGGCACCTCTCCAGATCTTACTTGTAGAATTGGGCCTGACCAATACCTGACTGGGACTTGGGCTGATTCTCCTTCCTTTACTTGATTACCTTTCCTTCCTTGTCCCTTTGTTCACATTCCATCATTTTCCTGGGAACATGTCCTAATCCATGGCCCTCACATGAACTCTTGTCTCTGGGTATGATTCTAGGGTACCCAACAATGACAGAGTATATTGAGTGAAGAAAAAGAACCACCAGTTCTGTCAGAGAGGCAATGGCTGGAGAGACGGTGGTTAAGGGTTAGGAAGAAAACCTCACATCAAAGCCAGGCCAGTTACCTCTCTGTGCTGGTATCCCTACCAATTTCTATATTTTCAGTTGTGATAATACAATCTGCCCCTTGGCTATGTCTCAAAGATGGCATAAGGGAAAAAATAAAGGATTTGCATAGACTTCAAGCTCCTTGCAAAAGAAGCATCCAATAAAAACCATAATTATTACAGATAAAATAAAAATAGCAATGCAAGCCCGTAACCAATCTCTGGGGAATTTTCACATATTAATGGGAAAATTAAGTGTTATATTAAAACTAAAACAACTGTCTCTAGGTTTTTCCTTTTGTTCCAAATATTGCTGTTCCTTTGAGTATTTGTAAAGGCTGATGTGAATATGCGTGCCCTCGCTTGAGTCTCTCTGGGGTATAGACGAAGGGCTTTTAGAAAATGACAGTGATGATACATTTTTGGATTTTTCTTGTTGGGAAAAGAAACGGTTTATTTTGAGATTAAAAACAACCCCATTGGTTTTATAGAGAGGTAAAATCATTGTTGAAAGATATTGGCTTATGTACTAGATAAATACACTCCCCCACATAATTCCATAAGGGGGTGTGTGTGTGTGTGTGTGTGTGTGTGTGTGTGTGTGTGATGTGAACATGTGTGCAAGCGTACTAGACATTCTCTGCTCACCAAACGCTTTTCCAACCCAATATACAAAAGTAACAGATGGATCAGTAAAGACTGAGAAGCAGTTACACATATCTGGCCAGCATGGTTTTGATTGTATGTTGGGTTGCCAGCCAGCTACACAATAGAACTATTATCTTAGGTTGGGAGAGAATTATGCAACACCAATGGGGAGAGAGAGAGAGAGAGAGAGAGAGAGAGAGAGAGAGGAGAGAGAGAGAGAGAGAGGGAGAGAGAGGAGAGAGAGGAGTAGTCGTGGTGAAATAGACAATACATAAAAAGACCAGGTAGGAGGTACAGATCAGTTCTATTTAAGAGTCTCCCAAGTTCTCTTGGATCCCCAATTCTTCTCAGAATGGCCGCCTCTGCTTCCACGATGACGATGCTTCCAACAAGGCATCTGTGTGGTGGAAGACACATCAAACTGAATTCACAGACGGACTCACCAAAAGCAATGGCTTTGAGCACTCAGGCTTAACAGTTATTGTGACAAATCACTTTCTGATCATTCAATTATACACGTTATAGCTGAAACACTGTGTGACGTGGTAGTCTTGGGGTGGTAGGAGCATATTTCCAAAACTCTGTATAATTCCCCTTATTTTGTAGGTTTTCCTGAACCTCACTGTGGGTCCATAACCTAAAAAACGATAGATAGACGTGATGGCGCGCTTGAATGTCGCTCAGCATCTGAAAGGGTTTACCCGCCTCAGTGAAACTAGCAAATCAGGGAGGCCTATAGGAGAGACAGGTGTGTGCCTTTTCTAGTTCTCCACCAACTCCATTCTGATACTTTTCTGAATGTGTTTTAAAGCATGTTCTGCTTGACAAAAGAGGCCCAAACAATACAGTGCAGTCTACCCTCTGCTGCAACGAGGGCACTGGTTAAGGGTAAGGCTCCTTTGCCACTAGGTCCTTGCTTTTAGTTCTCATATTGAGGGGCTGGAGAGATAGTTCAGTGGTTAAAGTACCTTACATACATGAGGATGGAAGTTTGGATTCTCAGAATTCACACAAATCCTGGGTAGGCATGGCAGCCTGCCTGTAAATTCGGTCTTAGAAGGTAGAGATGGGGACACCCAGAGCAAGCTGGCAAGTGAGACGATCCGAATCAGTGAGTGCTGGGCTTGATTGAAAGATCCTTTCTCACTAAGGTAGAATAAAAAAATAGGGACAATTCCCAACATTAACCTTGGGCCTCCACATGCACAGGCACTTACATGCATGAGCACCCCCCAAGGTATGCTCATACACATGCAAACATGCATGCACATATTTATGTATATTTGTGTTCTCTTCTTTTTTCAGAAGGTGGCATTACAGGCCTGGGTTGCTAAGCTACATCTTCACCAGGCTTCAGTGTCTCATTCGTTGACCCCTTGGTAGGGTAGGGAGATGGTGATGAAGATTGGTTTGGAAAATATTGACAGAGTCTCATAAGTATTCTATCAGTTGCTACCCATGCAGCTTTAGAAGCCTCGGAGGCCAGTTCCTAGATTCCCCTGCCTTCTTCTCCCTGACTCTCATCTTCCTGGGGGTCTCATCTAGGATGTAGGCCCCATGAAGCTCACCGAACCACTCTGTGTTCTCGCACTAATTTTTTAGCACTTCTGTTAAGAGCCAAGTTTAAAAAGACAATAAGATAAAACATTTCCACTGTAAAAGTATCTTGGAATACCCTAATTGCTTAGTATGTGTTGAATGAATGAACCATAAAATACGATATATAAAAAGAAGAAATTATGAAACTTTCGTAAGTGCACCTTACAGAGATGAACAGTAACACCTTAGCTAGACATTTTCTCCTACACATTTACTGAAATTCTTTAAAAAATCACAATGCTTGATTATTTTTATTCTGCCTTCCCACCCACCCGATGTCTTTCCATGACAACACACAGTTTCATGCATCATACTCTCATTTTATACATTATAATGAATTTTATAAACTGTGACCTTGATTTGTTTAAGATCCCATTGTTTAACATGGACAGTGTCACTATTTGACATTCCGATGATTTGACATTCCTATTTCTGCAGCTGTAAATAATGCTTAAATAAACGTCTTCCGGGCTATTTGGCTTTTGCCTACATTCTAATTATTTCCTCAGAAGTTCCTAGAAATGAAGTATTTCTCTCACTTTTAAAAATTAGCACTTATTTGTTGTAGAAAATAATCAGTTTAATTACATTTTCATGCCTACTGATCATGTACTTTGATCTTATCTCCTCCATTCCTTTCTGTGGCTCCCTCCTCCCCTCCCACTATCCTTCCTCTACCCAATTATTCTATCTCCTCTTTCATGTCATGTATATGCCTATGTGTTTACTGAAAAATATAGATTTGACATAGAGAGAAAACATGCAATATTTGTCTTTCTGACTACCGGCTTAATTTACTCAATATAATAACCTTCAGTTCCATTTTCCTGCAAATGCTATGATTTCATTTTTCTTTATGGCTGTATAATATTCCATCATGTACATATACCACATTTTCTTCATCTATTCATCTGTTGATGGACATTCCACAGGCTAATTCCATAACTTGGCTATTATGAATTAATGTTACTGAAAAATCACCCAAATCATTTGAAGACTCAAGGTTGATCCATTTTGCATTGGAATTCTGAGTTCTAACCCTCAGCCTTTCAGGACCCAAAACTTGCACATGCAGACTGCCAACATGCCCCTATCTAATTAAGTGACTTGACTCTCTTTCTCCTGTAGCTGCTGTTCTAGCTCCCATACGAAGTGAATTCTGTTGGTCAACCGAGAAATGGATCAGCAGGAAATGAGAGAAACTAGTCTTATCTCTGAGTTCTTAACTCAAGCTCAATTAATTCATTTAAGACCCAGTCACAAACTAAAGCCGATGAGTCAACTCCAACCAGGTTTTTGTATGGCCTAGAAGTCAAAACTTACTCCCGCATTTGTAAATGGTTGAAAAGAAACCAAAGGATGAGTGATATTTTTGATATGTGAAATTACATGGTTTAATTTCAGTGTCCATAAATTTAGTTTGTTGGAATAATTATTTTCATCTCATCTTTTACACCAAAATGGTAGGGTAGATCCTCGAGACAGAGACCGTAAGGCCCAAAAAACCTAAAATATTTAGGTTGAGATTTTCCAGGAAATGTTCATTGGACCCTGCTAGACATTGGTCAGTCCAATCTGTGGAAGGCTGAACTCCAGAAAAATAAAGTTTCAGTGATGTCACAGAATTAGCATTCTTGGAGGGTTGCAATTATGAGCGCGTCCTGTGTCTCTGGGTAAGACTTTGCCAACTTTCTATTATTTCAGCCTTGACCCTAGCATTCCTTACGTGAGAAAACGTATCACCTTAAACACTGGTTCTGGGAAGTCCTCAGACCGGGGACTTCACCGTGAGCATGCACAGTTTCCCAAATTCACAGTTTTAGCATCGCTGATACCAAGTCCTGAGGGCATGCTTTGGCTGGGGATGCTGACGAGATGAAGCATGGCTCCCTTATTAACTTGTCAAAGTGCGATGCAGCTGCATCATTTGCTCGCCCTTCGCTTAACTTAAATAAAGGTTGGTGGTTAGGCTTCTGTTGCATTGTGCTCTCCTGCTAATTATCAGTGTATTTGTTTTAGAGACAATTAGCCACCTGGTTCATTCTCCCATTGAAGTCAGGTCATCATGACTTACATCTGCTTTCAGGCCTCCTCAAGTCCAAGACATAATAAAAAGATGATGGCTATGATTATAAAAAGCGTGCGGGGTTGGGCATCAGTGGTACAGCATATTGAATTCCCCAGGAGTATTGAGTTGCACATTGTACTCACAGAAGCTCCCTCTTTGCTAGTCACAAAAGAAGAATGTGAACCAAGAACTCTGATGGAGAGCCAGAATCCCTTTTGCAAGCGGTGAAGAGTGTTTGCAAAGGTAAGACGCTAAGAACAGCAAAGCAAAGTGAGACACGATTCCTCCCTGGGGCGCTGTGCTGAGCCAACAAAAAAGAGACAACTAAGCACGTCTTAGTGCTTGCAGAATTTGCATAAAACCGAAGTTGTTCAGACCTGTGGGTGTTGCCTTTTTAAAAAATGTGCCCGATAATGTGACATAATATTGTGCATAACACACGTTCGCTTTTATAATCCCATATGCTCTGGCAAACTTAGCATTTTGGAGTGAAGGCTTTGTCATGCCAGGTCCTCGCTGAATTGTATTGATGATCCTTGGTTGATTTCTGAGCCTGGGGAGCTGAGAGCCTATAACATAGGTTTGATTAGGTGGCTGTTGGGCTCAGATCTGTAAGGCTTAGTGTAATTAACCAAGTGTGTGTCTTTGCTGTGGAGAGCCTAGAACAGGCTTCATGAGAATCGGTGTATTAAGTAATTCACTTTAGATACCTTACTATTTATTAGTCAAATGAAAACTTAACAAGCTTTGATGTTGGGTAACAATCAAGCATCTGCAGAAGTTATAGTAACAGGTCAACCCAGCATGGTCCACAAGCCTTTCCCTCTCTCTGTGCACCAGAGTGGAACAGAGCGGTGGAGGTAGGTTTCACATTCAAAATTAGCAAGTGGCTTATGCACCCAAAGGGGTTTTAATTTGTGTAAAATGTATACCATCCTGAGCTGCAGAAGTAGCTCTCTCCATAGAGGCAATGGTTTCTGTTTACATGCTGGCTGACTTGAATCTGAAAGAAAACAGAGGCAAAAGTCAACCTGGAGCTCTAAATGTGAGCTTTCCAAACTTCCTGGCCAAACACTGGGTCTGTGGGATGTCGTGTTGAATGACATGTGGCCACTTAATTTTGAGGAAAGAGGATCAGATAAATTAACTTAGTTAAGTTAAAAGTTTACGTGGGACTCACAGGAGCTCTTAAAATGTGAATTAGCCTGATAAAACACAGCAGCTGAGGGCTTGTAGAATTGCAGTCTGGCCACGGCTCCAATTCACTTGTTTATTGTCTTTTTTTTCTTTGGGTCCTATCAGAGTTGGAGCTTGTTTTATTTTATATATATATATATATTTACTAGAGGTCTGATATCTGAATATGAATAGCCTTACTCTGGAATTTTTGGAATTGCTACTTTGCGGAGCTCTAGGCTATAATTTGAAATGATAAGAAATAATTGAACTAATTGAATTGAGAAGTAAGCTCCACAACTTTTGATCACCTGCATAAAATCCATTAGTTTCAAGAAACATTGTACAGTACAGAAGGTGTGCAAAGGAGTACTGCTGGGTGGGATTTTCCTAACTTACAAATGCGGCAGAAAGTGGTTGAGCCTGACTATGCGTCATGCTGGTCTTACTATTGAAAATGTTTGCCAGTTACACTATAGAGTGTGAAACATAAATAGTACAGACCAAGTGAGACCTCGGGACCAAGAAGGTTTCTGTTCTACACGCACTGATTTGTAATACAGGCACTTGGGAGAAAGGAGTCTTGGGACGGCAGCTATGTACAAATGCCTTGCGTTATCTTGGTCTATTTTTGTGTTGTGCTTTTCTGCAGACATTGGCAAGGTTTCTGTAAACTTAGTCCTACTTAGCAATTATGATGTACCTCAGTTGGCCTTGCTCATTATACTGTTTAAACTTAGATTTAAAGAATAGTATCTACTTTGTTCCTTTATATGACTTGGGGGGGGGGTGGCTGGGAAAAGCATCTACAATGGGATTGTTGGCAAAGAACTGTCCGTGGAAGGTGCTAACGCTCCCTGTATCATTAATACTGATATTTTTCTTCTTTATAAAGGGCTTTGAGTAAGGACCACAAAGCCCACGGTTTTTAAATGAGAGGAGGAATGAGTTCTGATGAAAGTCAATTACAGCCTGAATAAATGCTATTTATTTAAACTTGAGAAAATGTACACCTTGAAAAGGAATGTTTACATAATTGTCAGCCTCTGGGCTTTAACTCTACTAAAACCAACTAAGGAAAGACCAAAAGCATGTCATTCACGGAAGCTTGGTAGTACATGACAGAGACATGCTGTGGTTTTATCTCTCTTCTTTTAAAAAAAAATATTTATTGCCAGGCGTGGTGGCACACATCTGTAGTCCCAGCACTTGGGAGGCAGAGGCAGGTGGATCTCTGTGAGTTCAAGGCCAGCCTGCTCTACATAGTGAGTTCCAGGACAGCTGGGGCTACAGGGAGACCCTGCTTCAAAAAGACAAAAAAACAAACAAACAAACAAAAAAACAATATTGAGTTTGTGTATGTTTTTTCTCTTCTCAAGGCAAGCTATTGAAGTTCACATACTTGGACAAGGCTGATTCTCAGATTGCTAAATGGGCGTAGTTTGGGATTTGAGGTCTATGTTAGGACACGACTCTTGGCCAAATGCTGTCTTTGAACCTTATTCTTCAAGGCTATCGCCTTACACCCTACTTGCCTCCTCTCCTTGGGACGTAAATAGTCTCTCCTGTTGTTATAACAGAAAGAAGAAGCATTCATAAATGAATTTCTTAGGTGTGCTGTGTTAATCAAATCAGAAAGTACCGATGTTGTAAACTTAACTAGAAACTGGGCAATTCTCCTGGAATGGGATCTGTGTTTGTGTATTAAGAAATAAGGAGGAAATGCCTAGCAGCTCAAAAGGTTGTTTGAATTATGTGTATGGTTTGGGAACCCCAGGGCATTAAGTAGATTTCATTAAAAAACAAAGTGGAAATGATTTTCTTTCAATGGTAGATGATGTCATCAAGTTCTGAACTGTGGGAGGAGAGCAGAACAAGATGGTGGTTGAAAGTCTCGTACCAAATTACTCCACAAGAGCTAAGGAAATCAGGAGAGAAAGGCTGTAGAGCCTACCGTTAGTGTATTAAACCCCAAAGACTAACAGCAAGGAAGGAAAAAGCTGTACTCCTCACTGCACTCCTGAAGCAGCCCAGTACAGAGAGGACTTTCACTTGGATGATGGAGAGAACACCAAGCTCAGTCCTTAGACTTGACACTCAGTACCAGGCCTTCCACAAAACCCAGGGCAGGGCAAAGTCTCGTGACCCCCCACTGCCAGACCAATACCCGTGAACTAAATCCCTAGAGTTGATGTAACTTCAGGCATCAGGGTGTGAGAGGGGCGGAGCGAGGGGAGATGGGGGTGGGAGAGGAGGATGCTACCTAGTGGAGAACAGGGCATTAAAGCTAGCACAGGGCTTTGTGTTGAAGATGAGTGCCAAGCAGGCCGGGGAGAAAGTGAATGCCAAGTAGAAACTAAAGGCCTGGTCTACTGGCCAGAGCTCATAGACGGAGTCTCTAGTCCAGCTCTGTTATTAGGTAGAGATCTCTGCGTTGGCAGGATGAATGTGCATTTGATGTATTAGCTCCAGCCTTGGAGTAGCCTCTGTGGCTTTGAGACTCAGGGATTGTCCAGCTTAGTGTCAGCCTTAGGGACCCAGGGATTGTCTCTACCACTCACCCTGAGACCTCAGGCAGCACATCCAGCACACCATGAATGCTCATGCACGAGGCTTCAGAATGGTCCTGGTGTCAGAAGAGGCCTGTGTCCAACAGGACATATTTGTTTCTACCAGCATCACCATTGATGGGATGTGGGTACTATGAGACTTACACAGATGTAAGATGCAGGTGCTATTCAGCTTAGTATCAACCCAGGTGGCCAGGGGACTGGTTTCTCCAAAGCTACCTCAATCTCAGCTAAACAGCATTGTAAAAGACCTGTTTGCTTGGGGTAGAACAGATTTGTAAGCAGTAGACTTTTCCCTGGAACTTAGAATGGGACTGGTGAAAACGTAACACTAGACACTAATGACCTTCATCCTCAGACCTGTAACAGAGGAGGACATTGGCTCTGATCTACAGGACTTCCATTCTGTCTGCCATTGCCTGTGTGTAGTTGCAAAGGTCCTGGGCCACGAATACAGCTCAGTAATAGGCAGCCTGTAGCAGTCTAGGCCTTTGTACTAACCTGGTGTTGAACTGGTCTTGGTTGGTTGTGGGACAGGGTGTGACTGTGACCCAGCATTTTGTCTTTGGTCGCTACAGCAACTATCCTGCCTGAGCCTCACAGAGCTGGGGTTACAGATATGTACTACCACGTGGTTTATTTCTTCTACACCAGCAAAGAACAGTTAGAAGTTGGCATTTTAAGATGCTACTTTAATCAGTAAACTAAAGATAAATCTAACAAAAAATGTATGCAATGGTACTACAAAATACCTGAAATTTAAAACCAAGTACTCTATCACCATAGAGTGAAAGACTCAATGTTTAAATTAGGAAAAGATTTCTGAAGGCACATAAAGCACCAACTATTAGAAAGTTTATAAACTGAACTTCAAAGCATATGTGAAACATTACACTCCACAAAGACATACAAGCAACATAAAAAGGGCTAGTTCCATCCATGGTGTGTGCCCAGGGCCAGGCAGTGGCTGACTTTAGGCCAGGAACTATGCATGAGACATTTGGGTCTACTGACTCCAATGCACATTAAAACTATTATTCAAATGGAATTCATTCTAGGCGTGCAAGGATGGCTCAGCATAAGCAAATCAATCAATGTGATGTACCCCATCCACAGGAAGGACAAAAAATCATATCATCTCAATAGATGCAGAAAAGCATTTGATAAAATTCAAAATCCTTCATGATAAGAATGTTGAACAAATTAAGTGCAGAAGGAACAAACCTCAACATAATAAAAGCCATTTAAGACAAGCCAGGAGCGAACATTGTAAGAGTGTAGGACTGGACGCTTCCTCTCAAGATCTAGGACTTGACAAGGATGTCACTCTTATTCAACAGAGTGCTAGAAGTCCCAGTCAGAGCAATCAGGCCAAAGAAAGACATAAAGGGCATCCAAACTGGAAAAGAGGAATTCAAATAGTCACTGTTTGCAGATCAGATGATTTATATAGAATATCCCAAAGACCCACGAAAATCCCAACTATGAGGACTGACCAACGAATCTAGAGAAACTGCAGCACATAACATCAACATACGAAGTTGATAGCATCAGTGTATGCCAAAAGTGAACTTTTTTTGACATAGAAATAAGGAAACAATCCCATTTGTAGTAACTAGGAATAAATTTAACTAAAGAGGTGAAAGCTCTCTCCAGTGAAAATCATAAATAATTGATGAAAGAGATTGAAGAGAATATTAAAAGGAATGACAACCTTGTTCATAGATTAGAAAAATTAACATTGTTGTAATGTTTATAGGTCCTGTGATGGTCAGTTTTAATTGTCAACTTGACACATTCTAGAATCACCTGGGAAGAGTCTCAATGGATTGTCTAGATCAGCTTGGCCTGTGGACATGACTCCAGGGAGACTGTCCTGATTACATTAATTGGGAAGACTTAGCCCACTGTAGGTGGTCTCATTCCATGGATTTGTGTCTGGACTGTATATGAACGAGGAAAAGTGAGGTGAGCTATCCTAAGCCTGTATGCGCTTACTTCTTTATTTTGTGACTGTGGATGTGATGTGACCAGCTGCTTCAAGTCCTGCCTGGACTTTTCTGCAATGATAGACTGAGACTGTGACCTAGAATTATAAGCAAATAAACCCTTTCCTCAAAATTGCTTTTTGTCAGCAATAGAAACAGAACCAGGACACAAGCTAGCTACAGATTCAATGCAATTATTATCAAAAAGAAAAAAACTAAAAATTTATGTATAAACATGCACATACCCTCAAATAGCCAAAGTCATCGCGTTCCTTTTTTTTTTTTTGAAAAAAAAAATTGGACGAGATAGAAGGAATTGTATTACCTCACTTTAAATTATACTACTAAATAATGTTAACAAAACAAAAAGTTCATGTCATTGGCTTAAAAATAGATCATTAAGTTAAATGGAATAAGTCAGGCAAAGAGAGCCTATGGACACGTGATCTCTGACATGGAATATAAAAGGTTGGTCTCATAGGCATTGAAAGTGGAAAGATTTGGGGTCTGAAGGGGTGTGGGAAGGATGGGGCTGAAGGTTGGCCGATGAGTACTGAGCTGTTGTCAGTAGGAACAGGAATCTCTGGGGCACAGTTGTGCTATGTGGAATCTGGATCGCAATAGCATCCTGTACATTTCAGAACGCTAAAAAAAGGATTTTGAAAATTTTCACCACGAAGAATTGGTAAATGAGGATAGAAATGTTATTTTATTTTTATTTGGTATGTGTGAGAGATTTATGTGGTGTATGTACAGGTGGTGTAAGTGCACACGTATGTGTTGGTATGGGTGCCCATGTGCACAGAGGCCAGAGGAGGGTGTGGGGATCTGCTCTATCCCTCTTTACCCAGTTCCCTGAACACAGGGTCTCTTACTGAACCTGGCAGCTATCCTCCTGTATGTCTGTCACAGTGATGGGGTTCTAGGTATGCTTGTGGCCATACCCAGCTTGTCAGGGTGCTGGGGATTTGAATGTGGGTCCTCATGCTCGCTCAGCAAGCACTCTTGACCACTGAATCATCTCCCTATCACTAAGAGAATATGTTTAACCTGATTTAGACCTTATGTAATATATTCATGAATCAGATTTTACAGGTATCTCAATGTACAACTTTTATGCTTTTAATATGCCAGGTAAAATAAAAACTTTTAATCAAAGAGTTCAGAATATTATAATGAATTTTCTTTTTCTTTACTTGCTGAGACCTTTACACAAAATCTGATATTCACTTAAGCTTTTGTTCTGTGAGTTACCATCTTTCTTATACATGTTTTTTAGCTTTTAATGTCTATCCACACTCCTATGGTATGGGGTTTGCTTTGTCTTAGCACATTTCATCAATATTATGCTTAATGTAGCTGACACAACGGCCATTTAAAACTCATGCCACAAGTCAAACACCACAAAATCAAAAGGAAGCAGTATTCTATTGTACATCTGCCTTGCGACCTATTTATTTTTTAAAAAAATCTGGACTCTTCTGACAGGATTTAAATCTCTAGATGCATAGGCTCATCCGCTGAGGGTAACCTGAGCTGACCACCATCGCCACCCTGATATTTCTCCTTTTTTCCAGGTCTTCAGGTTTTTTGAGTAGTCTCAGGCTAAGAGAACATCACTTTGCTCCTCTGAAAACATTCCAGAAGCTCCCATGAGGAAGTAGCTCCTGGCTGCCCCTTCTGGGCCCTGGGAAGTCAGGCTCTCTCCTACCCATCAGTCTGGCTCCAGATAAGCCTGAAAATGTCCACCTCTGGAAAAGGCAGCCTTCCCCACAGTGAGTCCACGTGTTAGGGAATGGAGAGGACAGAATGACTGCCGACCACCGGAGTTGGATTGTGAGGGCCTGGCCAGAGGTAAACCAATGAAAATGAATTATGGGCTTTGAGAGTCAAAACTAGACCGTTTCAAGTGAGACTCCAGAAGATGGCGCCAGCCTCGACTCCATAGTGGACACAGCATTATAAAAGAACTGGTTTAAAAATAGAAACGAATAAAAGTGCTAAAAGAATGTCCAAACTGTTGAATGACTCACTGCCTGCCCCATAAACACCCAGCACGTCTGCCCCCAGCCCCAGTACCTTGGGCAGTTGTCAGAAATCCTCTCCTCCAAGAAGATCCAAATAAGTCTGCTGGGAACCCTTGCTGTTGAGAATATCATCCTTCACATTTCTTCTTCTCTTCTTTTACTTTTTCCATTTCACCTGTGTATAGTGTGCATGTGTGTATATGCATGTTTGCATATGAATGGGCATGTATGTGTGTGTGTGTGTGTGTGTGTGTGTGCGTGCGCGCACATGTGGAGACCCAAGGTTGATATTAGGGATCATCCTCCATCACTCTTCCACATTATTCATTGAAGCAGGGACTCTCAAAGCTCCCCAGTGTAGCTAGTCTCCCTGGCCAGCTTGCTGTAGGGATCCTCTGTTTTTGCCTGCATTCCGAGGCTGGAATTACGGGTGGGCTATCATGCTCACCTGGCATTTCTGTGGACTCTGGAGACCCCAACTCCAGACTTCATGTTTGCTTTCAAGTGCTTTAACCACTCAGCTACCTCCCAAGCCCTTCAGGTTCCTTGATGGGTAAAGAGACTCTAATCTCCTGCTCATTGACCTTAAGATAGTTCCCCTTCATACCCATCAACTCTGTGGGTGAAGTTCACCTCTTGGTCAGTGATGGTGGCCATGGCTTCTCTCCATGAGACCCTCAGAGTGACAAACCTAGGAGACAGAAATAGATGGGCCCGTAAAGTAAAACAGCATCCAGGGCTGTGTGGGTAACATGCATGGAGGTTAGGTTGCTGACTTGGAAATACTGAACTCTTAGGATGATGAAGGACCATGGGTGTAAGATGGGGCATTTGACGCAATGGGAGGTCAAAGGCAAAGCACGAACCATTACAGCACCTGATGTGTCAGTTGGGTCAGGTAGATGCAAGGCAGATTCAAGCCACAGGTGGTGATAAGGACTCAAGTAACAGAAGCAAAGAAGTCAGGACAAGCTGACTTGAAACCAGATGTGACAGGCATCTGTCACGAATTCATCCTTTTAACTGTGACAGTTGTTGGGCGCTGATGTGAAAGTCATGCAGATGGGCTGGTAGAGCTCAGAATCTGACATCGGATGACTTTCATTTGAGCCTGAGGCACCAGTCCCTGTGAAGGGACTCTGTGAAGGTTACTCTTTGAGTCTTAATTTCTTCATCTGTAAAATGGAGTTAATAAAAATATCCACTTCACAGAGTTCATGGGAAAAATCAATTGCTATTTTCATGCCAAGATCCTTCTGTAATGCTTGGCACCACTAAGGATGTGATAAGGGTAGCTCTGATTATTATGTGCAAGGCGTGGTGTCAATATGTGTGAGGTGGCTCTGGGGCAAGCCATTGGACATGGGTCTGGTGTTTAACTGTGATGTGGCAGGTCCTGTGCTTTGATTTCATTCCCTGTGGCCTCAGGTCACTGCTGCTGGCCACACAACAGTGGGAAGAAGCAGTTTCTGAAGCTATTTCAGATATATTTTCTGTGAGGGACCTATGGTAACAGAGGAAATTACTACAAGGAATGAGACCTGTAATATAGTTCTTCCAAAGGACTAATGAAAGAAGTTGGAAATGGCTTCTCTTTTCTTTTTATAATTCAAAACAATGCCAGAAAATAAACGGTAAGATAATTTCAAAGTCAAGTGTTTATTGATGTCTTCTGCTTAAAAAAGTTTTAGGTATTTAAGTTTCACTGCTGTATTACCCAGGCTCTTCAAAATAAGTGGGGAGCTGAGCTAGATAGTGGGAAAAACGAAAGCCCCAAATACCTTATAGGAAGCCTAAGAACAAAATAGCTTCCATAAAAACCCAGAATACTTTTTAAAAAAATAGTATTATTTATTGAGGATTTCATATATGCATATAAGGTGTTTAGATCAAATCCATTAAAAAGATTTTTAAATTTTCTCATATCAAAGACAGGAATTTTACTCCATGTGGCATATCTTGTTATTTACTTATTTTTCTAGAGTGAACTTTATTGAACACTGGATTTATTTGAGACTGGATTAACTAGAACAGCAAAGATAAGACCCTTGGGTGGTGGGACTGGAGAGTAGGCTCAGCAGTGAAGAGCACTGGCTGCTCGTGCAGAAGACCCAGGTTTGGTTTCCAGCACCCACATGGCAGCTAACAACCACCTGTAACTCCAGCTTCAGAGGATCTGACACCTGGCCTCTGCTAGCACATGTATTCATGTACATATATACATACATACATACATACATACATATGCAAATGTAATTAAAATTTTAAAGTAAAATATTTTTTTAAAAAAGAATAGAAACCTGGAGATAATATAAGTCTTGATATTCTGTAGATTATAGGACCCAGAAATTAAAAGGGATTTCCTTAGGATCACATAGCTTCTGGGTGGCAGAGCTTGAACTAGAACTAAACCTGGGTCTTCTGCAAGAGCAGCTCATGCTCCTCACTGCTGAGCCATTCTGATTCCTTCATTTTCTGATTCCTGAACCCCCTGAATTTTCTTCACTGGGTGCATGTCTATGGTAAAGGAGCGTATGTCAAAGTTCAATGATGCATTAAATCAGTAGAGCCAGTGGCCACCGAGCTCTGTAATTTGAATTTATCCAATCTAGTCTTCCTCACCTGAGACCCAGTGCAGCCTCTGAATATTTGTCAGTGATTTTGGACACGGCATGGGTGCTTTTTATAGCAAAAGGATCCACCATCCACCCCATGGAGCAGCAGGAACCTGAGCATTGTGACAACTTCTCTCTCCTCCCAGTGTTCTTCCACAGCATTCCTAAGTCCTCGGCTGCCAGTTTTCCACTCAGTCCTCCCTCAGAAAGCAACCACAGGACTGAAGTAGTGTTACAGCCTCTATCAGGCCCCGGTCTTCTCTCCTTGTTCCTGCATCTTCTTGCTTAACCTCTTACATCTGGGCTTTGTATTTCTTATCCTCTGTGCCTCAAATACTTTCTCCCATGTCCTCAACTGGTTAATTTCTCTGTTCTCTTATGTCTTTGCATAGATATTTCTTCCAGACAACCTTTCTGACCACCTGACCCCTCCACCTGTTTGACAGACTCTTCCTCTGTCCTCAGACAGTATGTTCACATTACACAACTTCTGTACCCTTTGCAACTGTCCACCTTCTGTTGTCATCATTAGCCGACTTTCTCTGTAGGGGGTGGGACTCCTGTTTAAATTATGTGTGACACATAGCCATAAAGAAGCCTGTCAAGGAAGGAACGGGCTCTTTTTTATTCTCTCAAATTCCTCATGGGGTTGAGAGAGACTGAGTGGAGTTGAGGACGGGCAGAAACAGATGAAATGGAGTTGGAGAGGAGAGACACATTCAAATAAAGAGCAAGATTGGAAACACAGTGGGGCTAGAATACTGGGTTGGAGATTCACCTGTGGTTTTATCAAATAAGACTTGAAAGAAAGGGGGCGCTACTTGTCAGAAACTGTATGTCCTATATTAGCAAGTCCTCCTTATTTTAGGTATATTCAAAGTTTTCTGTGATATGAAGTTTAAAAATTTTACTTCTTTGCCTGTAATTCCATAACTGGGTAACTACAAGGATTGTGGCAGTCTCTGAATGAGTGATTGATGATCAAGAAACGTAATGTGAAAGGAAGAACCTAGCATTAAATTATAATCATTTGTTGTTAAGAAATGGAATAATGGCCTGTCTTACATGATTTTAAGTGTTCATATGTGCTTTTTTTTTTTTTTTTGGTTTTTTTGAGACAGAGTCTCCCTGTAGCCCCAGCTATCCTGGAACTCACTATGTAGAGTAGGCTGGCCTTGAACTCACAGAGATCTGCCTCTCTCTGTCTTCTGAGTGTGGCTTTAAAGGCATGCACCACCACACCCGGCACCATATGTGCATATTTTAATAAACCTAAAACAAAATTAGTATACAGTGATATGTATCTTTAATCATGTGAGGTTTTTAAAAAACAATTACTATACTTTTGATCTTCTTAAAATAACCCACAAATAGGGCTTGAGAGGTGGCTTAGCAGTAAGAATATTTGCTACTCTTACAGGAGACCCAGGGCTGGTTCCCAGCACCCAGATGGTGGGTTACGACCATCTGTAACTCCACTTCCAGGGGACCCAATGTTCTCTTCTGGTGCCTGTGAGAGGTTTTGTGGTTGCTTGAATTTTTGTTTTTGCTTTTGTTTTAGACAGGGTTTCCCTGTGACTCCAGCTGGCCTTGATCTCACAGAGATCTACCTGCCTCTGCCTCCCAAGTGCTGGGATTAAAGACATGTACCACCATGCCTGGCTGTATTTCTTAAAAAAATTAAACACATGGATGATTTGAAAAAATTCTCTTTTGATTTTAAATCATTGTCACTCATTGTATATGGTGATTTGTCACACTGGTTAAATTGAATAACAAAATTCCTATGATGAAGGATATACTTAAAAACATTTCAAACACAGGTTGTATTTTTTAAAGGCCAGCTGCAACCCAGAGAGTTGTACAAAGAATACCTGGAAATGAGTGTTTTGTCACCACCTTTTATGCTTCATACGAAGCAGATACTGATAGACACTCTTTCATAACATGGTTCAGAGAAAGTTAGGTCGCTGTGCCAACTGCACACAGATCCATTTGCATGAGAAAACAGTATGCTCAGGACTAAGGGGTGATCTAGCTAATTAAACTGCTGGAGTTTGGACAAGCCAGAAATTGGGGGGATGAGTGCCCATGCTTTGGGTCATTTTGACCTAGAGCGTCCCACATGGACAGAAGTAAAGCTGCTGCTCTTTCCCAAGGGATTAAAATATCAACTTTATTATTTTACGATAAAAATATAACTTGACTTTTACTGGTTATTGTTTAAAAACTTTTTAATTGAGTGTCTGTACATTTCATGCTATTTATCTTTGGCTTATCATTTTCATCTTGTTCTGTTTAAAATTTATGTTCTTTGGGATAATGTTCTAAGAACGTAATGAGGCTTTTAATAGACTGCATCTCTATTGACTTCTAGCTAAATAATTTATACTAGAAGCAAAATAGAGTTATGGTATATATATATGTGTGTGTGTGTGTGTTTCTGAACTTAATCTATATTAAAATAATTTTAACTATATATAGATATACATCTCTATATATTTATATTTGCTATCAAATTCATACTCATGTTATGCCAGCCTTTTGTATACACATTTTCAATCATAAATCCAAACAATTTTTAAATTTTAAAATTTCATTTAGTTATTTTATTTGTGTATGTGTGCATGCATGTGTGCGCATGTGCACACAAACCGCAGTGTGGAGTTCAGAGGATAACTTTGCAGAGTTGGTTCGCTCCTTCCACCATGTAGGTCCTGGGGATCTAATTCAAGTCATCAGGACTTGTGCCAGGACCTTTACCCACTGAACTATCCCACTGGGCCCCAAACATTTTGGACAAAAAAAAATGCCCTCTGAATTTTTTTTTAATATTATTTTTTATTTTTTTTAGAAGACGCATATTATTACAGCTTTAACATGCCCAATAACAGTTTCCAGAGCAAAGACACAGCTCCAGGATACCAAGAAATTGTGTACATATTTTAAGCAGAGACTGTGCAGGTGCTTGAATGACCAGGTTTGCCTTTGGGGGTTTCCATTATTGCCTAGGAGGACAACATTCTTTATATAACCACAGCTGTTTCAGCCAGGGTCCAGAATAAGTGATGTGGAGCTGATCACATGCCCGTGGTAACACTGATCTGAGGAGGATAAGACACAGACGGGTCAGATTTGAACCTAACCTGCAGCCTGGGCCCACCATCCAAATTAGCTCAGTCAAGTAGCACCCAGCCTGCTGCTGGTGACTTTGTGAATACAGGACGGCATCTTCAGGTTTGAGAGTTTCAGAGTGATTTGTTACCATCATTAACATGGCAGTAACCAACTGATGCAAGACATCTCCAGAGACTTTTTTTCCTAATTCCATTCAGACATTCTTTGCTATGAAAATTCCCCCCAAATATGCCTTTCCATAAACTGCATTTGTGGTATAATCTGTGTATTTAGAAGTTTTAACTGAGACTGACTTTTCTCCGCACTTGGAAGAAATGGTTTGGTTGAAGACTGCTCTGAGTGACTTCTGGGTATAATAGGCATCACTTTCTGTGTCCTAATGATCCCAGGATCCAAATGCTGACCATCAGCTGTGCTGTTAGAATTTGGGAATTTGGTACTCACAGGAATTCTGAGAAGCAGAAAGTGAATTACTTATGAAGCTAGAAGTTTCCAGACTGCTATGCTCCTTTGAAAATGTCTCCTCTTAGGTTGGAGTAAACCTTTCACTCATAAGCTGTCTAATTTTCCAAGCAGGAAAAAAAATATTCCTATCACAAAGAATGCAAGTGTGAAGAGTAGTTAGTTCCAAGCTGCCTGCTGCTTTTCAGCTAGGATTGTGTGCAGTTTATGTCAAAACACTTCAGCAAAGAAATACAAATACAGACTAATGTTTGACTTCTTTTGTTGTGTTGAACTAGAGCCAGCAAAAGTATTTATATATAAATCCACTTGTGAAATGCATAACCCTTTCAATGTGACTTATATGTTTAAGGCTTAAAGAGAATTCAGATTGATTGACAGAAACTACTTCTCTTACAATGTCAAAATGTATGACTTTGCTGACTTGGAAACTTTTAATTCATTCTTTTCACTGCAGGGTTTATCTTATAATTAAGCGCAAGTGCATTAGCAATACATTTATTTGCCCTACTGTGTGTATTGTAAAGCCTAAGCCTGCAATACACTCATTTTCATTCTTCTTTTTATAAACTTGAGGGAAACAAATCCTTCCAAGCCCCAAGTGTATGCCTAAAATATCTACTCAGACATCGCCCAAGGGCAAAGTAGATGGCTTTGCTGTTTTAAACACTTGAACATAATGTAGGTATAATAGAGCCTTGTGGTAGGCAGTCAGATCTTTTCCTTTTCTCTGTAACAGTAATACCTACAAAAGCCTGCTTTCTTCTCCTTAATTCTGTGAGGAATGAAACTTTATTCTTCAGATCTATGGTTCAGACGAGCATCGGCGGATGCCAGGAAAGCATTGGAACATCGATTGTCTTAGAGACTGTTTAGAAACATTGCATCTCTGTTTTCCAAGATCTGCATCCTCTTACTCTGTTGAACTCTAGTACCTTGTTTAAATTTTTATTGCATTCCCACATAGTGTTATGCATAATGCAGAGTTGGTTCGCTCCTTCCACCATGTAGGTCCTGGGGATCTAATTCAAGTCATCAGGACTTGTGCCAGGACCTTTACCCACTGAACTATCCCACTGGGCCCCAAACATTTTGGACAAAAAAAAATGCCCTCTGAATTTTTTTTTAATATTATTTTTTATTTTTTTTAGAAGACGCATATTATTACAGCTTTAACATGCCCAATAACAGTTTCCAGAGCAAAGACACAGCTCCAGGATACCAAGAAATTGTGTACATATTTTAAGCAGAGACTGTGCAGGTGCTTGAATGACCAGGTTTGCCTTTGGGGGTTTCCATTATTGCCTAGGAGGACAACATTCTTTATATAACCACAGCTGTTTCAGCCAGGGTCCAGAATAAGTGATGTGGAGCTGATCACATGCCCGTGGTAACACTGATCTGAGGAGGATAAGACACAGACGGGTCAGATTTGAACCTAACCTGCAGCCTGGGCCCACCATCCAAATTAGCTCAGTCAAGTAGCACCCAGCCTGCTGCTGGTGACTTTGTGAATACAGGACGGCATCTTCAGGTTTGAGAGTTTCAGAGTGATTTGTTACCATCATTAACATGGCAGTAACCAACTGATGCAAGTCATCTCCAGAGACTTTTTTTCCTAATTCCATTCAGACATTCTTTGCTATGAAAATTCCCCCCAAATATGCCTTTCCATAAACTGCATTTGTGGTATAATCTGTGTATTTAGAAGTTTTAACTGAGACTGACTTTTCTCCGCACTTGGAAGAAATGGTTTGGTTGAAGACTGCTCTGAGTGACTTCTGGGTATAATAGGCATCACTTTCTGTGTCCTAATGATCCCAGGATCCAAATGCTGACCATCAGCTGTGCTGTTAGAATTTGGGAATTTGGTACTCACAGGAATTCTGAGAAGCAGAAAGTGAATTACTTATGAAGCTAGAAGTTTCCAGACTGCTATGCTCCTTTGAAAATGTCTCCTCTTAGGTTGGAGTAAACCTTTCACTCATAAGCTGTCTAATTTTCCAAGCAGGAAAAAAAATATTCCTATCACAAAGAATGCAAGTGTGAAGAGTAGTTAGTTCCAAGCTGCCTGCTGCTTTTCAGCTAGGATTGTGTGCAGTTTATGTCAAAACACTTCAGCAAAGAAATACAAATACAGACTAATGTTTGACTTCTTTTGTTGTGTTGAACTAGAGCCAGCAAAAGTATTTATATATAAATCCACTTGTGAAATGCATAACCCTTTCAATGTGACTTATATGTTTAAGGCTTAAAGAGAATTCAGATTGATTGACAGAAACTACTTCTCTTACAATGTCAAAATGTATGACTTTGCTGACTTGGAAACTTTTAATTCATTCTTTTCACTGCAGGGTTTATCTTATAATTAAGCGCAAGTGCATTAGCAATACATTTATTTGCCCTACTGTGTGTATTGTAAAGCCTAAGCCTGCAATACACTCATTTTCATTCTTCTTTTTATAAACTTGAGGGAAACAAATCCTTCCAAGCCCCAAGTGTATGCCTAAAATATCTACTCAGACATCGCCCAAGGGCAAAGTAGATGGCTTTGCTGTTTTAAACACTTGAACATAATGTAGGTATAATAGAGCCTTGTGGTAGGCAGTCAGATCTTTTCCTTTTCTCTGTAACAGTAATACCTACAAAAGCCTGCTTTCTTCTCCTTAATTCTGTGAGGAATGAAACTTTATTCTTCAGATCTATGGTTCAGACGAGCATCGGCGGATGCCAGGAAAGCATTGGAACATCGATTGTCTTAGAGACTGTTTAGAAACATTGCATCTCTGTTTTCCAAGATCTGCATCCTCTTACTCTGTTGAACTCTAGTACCTTGTTTAAATTTTTATTGCATTCCCACATAGTGTTATGCATAAGCATATAAGAAGCGCCATAACGGATTAAGCCAGCGGTACATCTTGTGTGCCTCTGAGGGCTGTTTTCCGGGGAAGCTAAGGTTGTCTCTCCTGCCATTGCTCAAAACATTGGGGCCCATGGTCCTAACACACCCTTAATATTCCATTACAGAATCGGCATCTGAGAGCTGGTCCAAACCTTTTAAACTGTATTTATAGCTTTACCTTTTGTTCTCCCTTATGGACAGGAACATCACCATATGATTTGTATTTAAAAATTGTCTTCTTCGAGATTCAGAAGTGAATTCCTAAGGCCTAGCATTTAGAGATTTGATAAATATGACCCTGTTTATGAAACTCATATCTTTACCATGTCCCAGAATTTGCTCATGTGGCTGGTGTTTCTAAAGTGTGCTCCAAATTCTGATGATCATAAGCCTTTGTCGATTTCCTCCCATCATGCCTGGGCTGTGTCTAGTGACTTGCTTCTAATAAATAGGATGTGGTAAAAGTGATGGAACAGCCAGGCATGGTAGTACATGCCTGCAAACCCTCCGGTAGTGTCAGAAGGACCATGAGTTGGAGGCCAGTCTGGGCTACACAGGAAGATCTTGCCTCAAAAAAATAAAATAAAATAAAATAAAATAAAATAAAATAAAAATAAAAACAAAACCCAAAGGTGATGAAATATCAAATACAAGGTTAGGTATAAGAGCCCATGACTTTTGTCTCTCTTGTATTTCCTGTGTCTATCCCTCACTCTTTAGATACTGGTTTTTGTAGGGTAGGCCCTCATGTAAATGGCCCTAAAGAGAGGTCCACACATTGAAGACTGAGGGGAGGGCAGCCTCTGGCTCACAGCCCTTGAGGAACTGCTGCTGGTCTCTCTAACCTTGAAAACTGAGTCTCCTCTTGCTAAGCCTTCAGATGAGGAGCTGACCCTTGATAGCAGCAGTGGAGGAGACCCTGAAGGAAAGTTGTGGGATTTAGGGACCAGTTTAGAAACAGCTGACCGTATAACTAAACAGGAGCTGCGGAACTGAACAGGAGTTGCGGAACTGCGTAGTTCCCCATCTCAATTTGATACTATCTTTGAGATGGTCATGCCATTAGAAACCAACAAGCTGGCCATGTTGGACCTCCAAAAACACCTGATCTTTACAATTCTGAGTGCATTCTCCCTCTCAGATCACTAGCATGCCATAAAAACCCAGTATGATTCTAGCAGGTTTTGAGGTGATGGATATGTTACCTAGTTATTTCTGTAACAGATCATCTTAAAAAATGTGTCTTAGAGCAACAACCGTTTATTGAGCTCCTGATTCGGGGGGTTGCCAGTTTCGGCTGGGCTCAGCTGGGTCATTCTAATCCCAGCTGCACTCCTTTGTCCATCTGTCATCAGCTGCTCATGTTCAGCTAATAGGCGTTGCTGATCTTGGACAGATGCACTCCCATCTCTGGTCTCAGCTGGAATTGGTCAGCTGACTCCGCTGTATTCCTGTTGCTGAAGCTACAGCAGGCTATCCCAGGCTTGTTCTCATGATAATGACAGGGTCCCAAGAAGAGAAGCAAAGCCTCCTGGTTCCCAGACAGAGAAATGAAACACTGCAGCTCTCCCCATATTACATTGGCTAAAGCAAGTCACAAGATCAGCCTCGATTCCTGGAGTGAGGATGCTCGTTCTATCCGGCTCCAAGAAGTACAAAGTCAGGCGCAGAGTACGGAGACACAGAGAATGAATAATGGCAGACATTTTTGCAATCTACCAGCCGGCATAATTCAGCACAGCGTCTCCTTCCACCACAGCATTGAGCTGTGTCAGTGCTTATCGATGCTGCCCCAACAAACTTCAATTCTCATCCAGCCTTGCAGCCCACCCTCTGTGCGATTTTGTGCCTCAGTTTACCTGTCTGTAAAATGAGACTATTAACAGGTACTACCCTATACATTATCACTGTGAATATTTAATGAATTAATAGACGTAGGGATCTCAGGTCTACTGAAGTGCTAACAGTGATTGAGGTTTTATTATCAGAATGATGTTGTTTGTAACCATTGTTTTCCTTTGTGTTTGTTTCTCCACTAGGCCTAGACTCATTGAGGGAAGAGACATTTAATCCTTCATCAAAAATTATGAAGTATCAGTTACATGCCAGGAGCTGGGAGCTGGGGCACAAATGTTCTGAGTGGAACGTAGATCCACATCCGAGTTCTCTCAGCACCGTGCATTTATCTTTGCGTACTCACCTTTCCTAGACTACTGCCTTGGACCTTTTCTGAATTTCTTTCTGTTTTTGTCTTTGTAGGACTTCAGACCTTTGGAATATTTTGACATTTTTCTGGTGCTCTCAACCGTATCAGTGCTATCCCATGTGTACCTCTCAGGGCTCTTTCAGCCTCCCTACACAGGATAGATGAATAAGGCCTTGTCTTTTGTTTCTGTGTTTTCCAAGGACTCTGTTTATTCCCTTTGTTTCTGAGTTTCTGGTAAAAACTCAATACATGCATGGGGACTTTCTGTTCATTTAGCCAAATGGTAGCTTCACCCATCCCGTCTTCTCTTGGCACCCAGAGCTGTTGAAAGGACTCTTAAAACAACCCACATCTATCTATCTATCTATCTATCTATCTATCTATCTATCTATCTTCATCATCTATCTATCCAGCTATCATCTATGTATCTATGTATATATGTATGTATGTATCATCTATCTAGCTACCTTCTATCTATCTATCTATCTATCTATCTATCTATCTATGTATATATCTTTGTATCTGCCTACCATCTCTCTATCATCTATATCATCAGTCATCCCTATCTATCTATCTATCATCTATCTATCTATCTATCTATCTATCTATCATCAGTCTATCTGTCTTTCTATCTATCATCTATCTATCTATCGTCTATCTATCTATCTATCTATCCATCTTCTATCATCTATCCATATCTGCCTATCTATCTATATCTACC
>NW_008352752.1:1726098-1729602 GCF_000622305.1 Nannospalax galili | reverse complement strand
AATCTATAATCTATCATCTATCTATCTATCTATCTATCATCTATCTATCATCTATCTATCTATCTATCTATCTATTTATCATCTATCTATCTATCTATGTATCTATCTATCTAATCTATCTATCATCTTCTATCTATCATCTATCTATCCATCCATCTATCAGTCATCTATCGATCATCTATCTTTCTTTCCTTATTTCTTTCTCTTTTTTTGTTTGCTTATTTATTTTACAGTTTGTACATGTGTACCTGCATGAGTTTATGTACTCTACCTGGATGCAAGAACCCACAGAGGCTAGTAGAAGGCATCGGATCCCCTGGAACTAGAGTTACAGGTGGTTGCAAGCCCTGATGTGGGTCCTGGGAACTGACCTCTGGTCCTCTGCAAGAGCAGTTAGTGCTTCTAAGTGCTGACCCATCCCTCCAGACCCTGGAAGGGCTCCTATTCACTTTAGGCAGCCAACAGAGCTCCTTGGTGCCTTAAGTTTTTCATTTGCCAATGAGGAATACTGCTGCCTACCCAACTTTGCAGAAAACACATTGAAGAGTAGAAACACAGGGAATTAGAGAGTATTCTAACAGAATATAGACCTAAAAGGGCCTATAGCAAAAATGATGTCAGAGTTTATAAGGAGAGAAGTAGCTAGATGGGTAGAACCTAGCAATTGGCAAAGATCCAATAAATTCTAGGGATTTAGAAGATGTAAAGATTTTTGAAAAACAAGAGTAAAATGTTGTTTAATAGTATGGCTCAATTCCTTTTCTATCTTTCTCAACTCATTTTTTCTTCTGTTTCTTGAATCTAAATCAAGGCTGAACATGAAAGTTTCTGTATGATGTAGTAACTATAAAATGTTGCATGCACCTCATTTCTGTAAGTACAATGTGTTCTGCCACACTTTTATTTTACTCTATTAGATATGCAGCCTATTTGCCAGAGTGAGTTATCACCTCTTAGAGTTTGGTTATATACCTAGTCTACTTTGTAAACAGAATTTCCATTAAAAATGAATTACTTTCCCTTAGAGCTTATTGATGAGGCTGACACATCACTAAATTTCCTTTCTGAGCCAAGATTTGTCACCTTGATCAAAAGTTGGCAAAAGGCAGTACATGACAACTGGAAAGGTCCAAGTGGTGGGTGTGCCACAAAGGGTTCTTAGAGGCCCATTTGCCCTCGATTTCCTTGTCCTTAAAACCATTACCCATAGTCATAGTGAAGCCACAGCTCCACACCACAGATCCTCAAGGAATCTTGGCAGTCACCAGAAATGCTTTTCTCCATTTAGAAAGACGTGTTCTCCTGACAGACAGGCTGGAACAGAGTGTGCGTACACACATACAATGAGTCAAGAGTTGGAATGCAAAAACATGAGACCCCAAACACTAAGCTAAAAATGTGATATCAGATGCTTGGCAGGAGGATTATATTGTAAGCCTTTGAAATCCAGCCCATGACACAAACAGTCAGGCGTGGCTGATGGTAGCTGCTCCCCCCAGTATAGCCAGACGACGAGGTCCTGGTGGAGACTGTCTGCCACTTCTCTGTGCTTCACTGAAAGAGGTTTTTTTTTTAAGAGATTTTTTTTCTCATTAATGCATGCTCATATAAAAATATAATCAGGAAACAGAGGCAGTCAACTAAGAGAACTGGGCAGCTTTCAGGATGATATCCCGATCAACTAGTTGCTTGATTTTATTTCTGAGTTTCGTTGGACTGTTATGGTTCACCTTATTTAATCATTCAAGGATTGTAAAAGCCATTGAGGGTGGAGTAAGATAAGGTCCTTTCTATGACTCTCAAGGAAACAAGACATTCTTTTGGTCTGATATCTGCCCCACTGTTTCAAATTCATCAGCATTTATAATTCATTAAACTTCATGTCTTCACTACATTTCTGAACGCCCCCCTTCTGCTTTTCAAAATGAAGTAACCCGAGGAGGGAGAAGCCATGTGGAACAGGTAGAGAAGGAAGCCAGTGTTCTGAGATCAGAGTGGGAGGTCTGTGTTCACTGAAATGCAGGGAGGTTACGATCAGTGAGACCTAGGCTGAACATTGTGATTTGCAGGGGAAAAGAAAACCTTTTTCATGCTGAACATCAGTGAGTGATGAGTTGTTTTCTGAAGCAGAGGAAGGCTTTGAGAAGTTGAGAGCAGGCCTATGGAACCGAGCCTTGCTGGAATCAGGAAAAGAAGGTCCTGGGAATGTGCTCCTCATTGAAGAGGAACACATGAGTGATTATCCACTGTTGTGGAGAGACAGTGACAGTCCTGCCCAACCATTAAGTATGCAGCCAGGGAACTGCACTCGGGCATGTTTACACACACACACGCACACACACACACACACACACACACACACACACACACACACACACGATCCACAGCCTGGGAAAGGCGGGTGACAAGTGAGAGGTTCTAAGATCACTGGTGTGAAGGCCATGCTGCACAGCTTACACTGCCCACCATTCCCGCGGTGTGAGGTGTGGGAAGCAAGGGGCCGACTGTCCACTGTTTGCTCCAACACCTTTCAGCAGAGAAAGTGTTTTTACATCTTTACCCTCACACATCTTTCTGCACACCTTACGAAGTGTTCTGGTTCCTGCAGGCTGACATCAGTGTTCATAGTTTATTCGTATTGCAGTAGTAGAAATAATAGTGAAGTGAGCAGTAACAGCTCTCACAAAGGAGGGTTGGCTAGGCAACACATTAATGTCTTCATGGGTTAGATGTCCGTACTATAGACCAGAGACTGAGGCCTCTGTACTCTCTTAGGCCAGGTGAGCAAGTCAGGCTGCTTCTGCATTTAAATGAGGTCTGATGGGCCCTGAATCCATGTTCTACAGTCCATCTTAATTTTGTTTGTTTTTGAGACAGGGCCCCCCTATAGCCCCAGCTGGTCTGGCACTCAATAGTAGACCAAGCTAGCCTCCATCTCAGAGAGACCCATCTGCCTCTACCTCCAAAGTGCTGGGATTAAAGGCATGCACCATTACGTCCAGTCCATGTTAATTTTTTTTTGTAGTTCAATGCCTACTTTATTTTTTTTAATATATATATTTTTATTTTTTAGCAGAAGCATTTCATTATAGCTTTAACATACTCAATAACAGTTTCCAGAGCAAAGATACATCTCTTTCAAAAGTGGCTATAAAAATTTTAGGTTCACTGTTGAATTAATACAGTTATAAAATATTGAACTCAGTATAAACCCTGTAAGACATAAAATTGAATGAGTTTTTAACCTTTAAAAAAGATCTCCATTTCACTTTAAAATATACTGTTTCTTACAGAAAGACTCATTGTTTTTGCTAATAACACTGTGATGTTGGCACATGCATCTCTAATCTGTATGTATCTGATTATTACTAGTCATAACTGGTTGCACTCAGATCCTTGGCACCTGTGTATGTCTATAAAGTCATCGGGTAGATTTCAAAGGTAATGTTTATCACCTCTACTAATTAACATGATGTAAGTTTTTAATGCTTCCTCTTCAAATAC
>NW_008352752.1:1663352-1726033 GCF_000622305.1 Nannospalax galili | reverse complement strand
TATAGATTTATTTTCTTTTTATTTATTTGATGTGTGTGCGTGTGCATGTGTGTGTGTGTGTGTGTGTGTGTGTGTGTGTGTGTGTTGGTGGGGGGTGAACAAAGAGGTCAGAAGAAGGATTCAGATTCCCTGGAGCTGGAGTTATAGGCAGTTGTGAACTGCCTGACTTGGGTGCTTGGGACCAAACTCGGGCCCTCTGGAAGAGTAGCAAGTGCTTTTAACTGCTGAGCCATCTCTCCAGCCCCCTTTATATTCTTTTTACTTATATGTTGAAGTCTTTTTTCCTCTGGGGATTGAACATAAAGCCTCAGGAATGCCAGACAAACACTCTACCACTGAGCTGCGTTCCTAGCTGTCCAAAGTTTTTGAAAAAGAAACTGTATTTGGCTCTTGCTGCTGCTGCTGCACCTCCTCCTCCTCCTCTTCCTGCTCCTCCTCCTGCTCCTCCCCCCTTTCCTGTTTTCCTTGTTACATGACTGTACCTCTCAGTCTATTTTCTCATTCAGAAAATGTCCTGCCTTTGCCCAGAAAAGGCGAGACTTCATTGAGTGACAAGCTTGAAAAAAGCTCTCACTCCTGGGAAGGGGGAGTGAGGGGCTCTGCACTGTTACACTTTCCTGTGAGCAGAAACCGAGGGCATACTAAATTTTTCTATTTGGTACTTGACAATGGCCACTGCTCAATGGTGTGTGGGCATGTGCGAACCCCCACAGTGCTTCTAAATTGTGAAGGAGTACTCCTTGGGGAGAAATGTCTTTCTGACCCCAGCTTGCAATCAATTAACACCATAAAGCATGGGAATTTATAGCCCTTACTTTCTATTTTCTCAGCAAGGGAGAACCTGGGAGATGCCAGCACTGCATAGGGGTAAGGAGCAGTGTGCACCAAGGTCCCCAGGTCTCTTGTTGACCCCTTGTAAGGCCATCAATAAAGACACTGTTTCAACAATCCCCTAGAGAACTCGGTGCGGCCTTTTTTTTTTTAAAAAAAAAAAAACAAACAAACTTCCAATGTCTAACTTTTTAATTCTTGCCATAACACCAGCTGGCTCATAATTAACCGCTGGCATCATCAATATCTCGTCAAAGTTAATGAGTTTTTAACATAATTTTTAACTGCTCTGAAGAGGTTACAGAATTAAAAGAACAAGAATAATGTATATATTTATTCACAGACAAACAGGAATGAAAGATAGGGATGTAGCTCTAGGACCTCTGAGCAAGGAATTTGAGAAGACTCCCTCTGTGGGTCTTCCCAGGGAATCCAGCTTGGAGGGGGAGGGAGAGACCTGGGTGGTCTCACACCTTGGGAACTTGCTAAAGCTCACATTCACTTTTATTTGCTATAGTTTTAAATGAACAGCAGTTCAGATGCAAAGGAGCTCGGAGGTTTAGGCTCTCTCTCTCTCTCTCTCTCTCTCTCTCTCTCTCTCTCTTGTTCTCCCTCCCTCCCTCTGTTCTTCCCTCCCCCTCACTTCCTTCCTTTTATTTCCTGTCTCTTCCTCAGACATAGAATTCATTGAATCATATTTTTTTAATATGTATGTAACACATTCTGATTATTCTCCTCACCTCTGTCCTCCCTTACCTCTCTCCCATCCCTTTCAGCAGCCCCATCTTCTCCTCTATAAATCTTTTTTCTATATTCATAACTATTTGTATTGTTTTGTGACCCTCTAGGCTTGGAACTATCCATTAGAGCCTAGTGTGTTCATCAATGGGTACATAACTAGTGATAATGACACCCCCTGTCCTAGAGTCAGTAAGGGATAGGGCCCCATGAATTCCTACTATATACATAGCTGACTGTTGGCAAAGACAGTCTCATGCCTGATGCTAGTAACCACAGCCGCTGTAAGTTCATGATTGCAATGGCTGCATCATCCTAGAAGCTGATATTTTGCAGGCCTTCCACTTATCTTCTGGCTTTCACAGTCTTTCTGCCCCCTCTTCCATGATGTTCCCTGAGTCTCAGAGGGGTTTTTTTAGATTGAGCTGAGTTCCCAACTGTCACTTAGTGTGTGTCTTGGGCAGCCATGAGTCTCTGCATTTCTTGTCAAATGCAAAAGTAGGCTTCTTTGGTTAAGGCTGGGTGTAGCATTTGTCTGTGGGTATAAAAATAAATATTTAGAAGGTAATTGGAAGGAGTCTATGCCAATTTAAGCAACAGTAGCAAATTTCCACACCCCAGAGCCTTTGACTTCCCCAAGCATGGCTTTTACCCAAGTTTATAGTATCAGGTATGGATTCCCTTCTGTGGAGCAGACCTCAAATCCAACCAGAGAGTGTTGGTTACCCTACAATAGCACCACTATTTTCACAGGTGGGCACATCTTGCCTATCAGGTTGGTATTATAATTTGTATGGCTCACAGCTGATTAATGTTGGCCTCCCCACTGGCCTGAACTCTGCTGCTACCGGGAGACCTTTGGGCACCAGTCCCCATCACAGAAGGTCAGGGCGAGGAGAGAGACCGATGGGGCGAGAGGGGCCTTGGGCAGCGGTGAGTACAGCGGAAAGAAAACACCCAGGAGGCCGTGTCAGCGCACAGCTCATTTATTATGGTGGAAGCAGAGGTTTATATAGGAAAGTTTTGTGGGCAAAGAGGTGGGGTTGGTTTTCTGGCAGGCAGACAGACAGGGGGAGGGTGGGGGTTTCTAAGGCTATGTGGCCTTTGTCCTGTCCTCTGATCACATAATCTACAAGGGACCTGGTTAGGATTAAAGGATTAGAGACTTAATAGTTTTGATTGGGGGTTGTTGGGTAAGAGACAGTGTATCTAGAATGGAGCGGGCCAGTTTCCTGCCATCCTCACTAGGAGGTCTCCGGCCTGGCGGCTGTGCTCTACATTCCAGGCACTCCTGGATTATCCCAACAGATTAAGGCCACCAACACCTCCCCTCCCCAACCTGTATAATACCTTCTGTAACTATGCAAGCCAGCTGGCAGGAAGGAAGCTTCCAGCTAAATTCCAGCCTGATTTCTCTGTCTTACAACCAAGATGTTGGCAATCAAGAAGAAAGGCAAGGCCTGTATTGTTTTGGGGGGCCTCTGAGGCTTCCCTGACCACCAATGACTATGGAGGTATCCCACACTTGGCACTGGGGCTTTTGTTTACTTATCATTGCTTCTGGGAAGACATCATCCATTCATATAGTGTCTCTCCCTTCAAAGCCTCTTTTGCACTTTCTACTTGGGGTATAAGATGGCAGATTTTCAAGTGGTTTCTTCAGATCCTTTGCATTTTTGAAGCGTATTTTGAATTTCCCAACATGTCATTACCATCAGTAGAACAAATTCTCATCCATTTATTTTCACTATTGTCATATCACCTTCCTTTGCTCCCTGCAAACTGTGCTGAGGAGCAAACAAAGCCATCAGGCATGTTAAGCACTTGCTCTATCATTAAGTTCACCACAGTTCCTCTTTCTTTCCTTTTTATCCCTACATTTTCTTATTTCCTTTGTCTGTCCATGGTTGGCCATCTTTAAGAGACTGACATCTATAAAATTTGTATTGTTGAGTCAGAAGTTAGTTCCCCTTAGGGAGTATGGGTAAGGCTCATAGTTGTCAGGAACTAATCAAACATGACCACTCCCCTGACTGGATCAGCTCTCAGCTTGGACCAAGGGAACAGGTATAGGGCATGTGGACTCCTTACTGGTTTGGCCCACAATGTACTGAAAAAATGACCAATCTCAAGATAACTTCAGTCTCCATTCAATTCCTGTCATCAGATGCATTAAAGACCACTGGACTGGCAACAGGGAGTAGTCATCCCAGGAAGCCACTTTAATTCTGGGAGTTCTTTCTCATTTTTGCTTAATAAACGTACCTTTGTTCTACTCAAACTCCTTCTCCACATTTCCTTAATCTTCTTAGGCATGAGACAACAAGCTCTGAAAGCCACTGATGAGGTAGCTTTGGTGACCACTGATGGTCTGGCACCCTAGCTTCCTAAAGCTCACTAACAGCTGAGAAATGTTGGATAGGCGTGTCTTCCAAAGGAACTAGAACTGAATCCTAAGACTCAGAGGGGGAGGGTCTAGGGATGGACACTGAAGATGCTGGGAAACACTGAGCACACTGGGGAAAAGGGGAGGAGTCACCATTTTTGGAATGGAATGCACAGACCACGGGCAGGATGTGCATGGATGACAAGGCTCTCAAATATGGGAGAGAAAGAGCCCAGGAGAGTTCATGTCTTTGTAAGTGACCCTCTCCTGAATAGCATAAACTTTGTTGGCAAACCCAAATAAATATTCTTATTCCCCTAACTGTAACTTAAGAGGGACATTGTGGTGGTTTATCAATCTGCATTAGGACCTCAGTGCCCTGGGATCCCAGAGCGAGCATGCGGGTCTCTCAAGAGGAAAATTTGGTGCAAAAAAATGTCCATTGTTCTTAACCCACATCATGGCTTTTTAAAACATGAATTTTGTAATTTCACATATAGATCTCACTTTTCCTTTTGTGGTCAATACATAGTTTTTATTTTTATCAATGTTTTAGATACTTATTTATATTTATTTTAAAACAGAGTCTTGCCGTGTAGTTCAGGCTGGCTTCAAACTTGGAATCCTCCTGCTTCCGTGTCTCATGTCTGGAATTACAAGCTTATAACACCATGCTCTGCAGCACTGGGCCTTTCCATAAGACTTCTTATATGTTTACCAGTTGATTCTAAGTGCTGCATGATCTTTCACACTGAATTTAAGCATCTCCTGGGGTTGAATAGCTACATTATTTCCAATTTACCATCACAACTGTGGTGGTTTGAATGAGAAAGACTCCCCATAGGCTCTAAGTATTTGAGCATTTGGTCCCAGTTGGTGCTGTTTGTGGAGGTTTAAAGGGTGTAGCCTTGCTGGAGGAAGTACGTCACTAGGGCAGGCTTCAAGTGTTTATAGTCTCACCTCACTTCTAGTTTGGCCTTCTGCTTCCTGTTTGCTGGAAGATGTGAGTGCTCCTGCTGCTTCCTGTCATGTCTCTCCTGTCATGATGGGCTCTCACCCTCTGGAAATTCTTCCCTCTACAAGTTACTTTGGTCATGGTGTTTTACCACAGCAACAGAAAAGTAACTAATATGATAACCAATGTTACTGTTGTGGGCACTTAGTTTTATTAAATTGCTGCCTCAGTTACCCTGTATTCCACATAAATGAAAATGGCTTTATTTAGACTTCAGAGGGATGAGGAGGGAGTCTAATTTCTTCCCTACCATTTACGGCTATCTCTCACAATTTGTAGAAAAACCAGGAGACAAAGTCAAGAACATACACAAACTTAACTGTGAGATAGGTTAACTGATCGTTTCCTGAGGAGAATGGGAGGTTGTCTAGAGGACAATTTTCTATTTAAGTCAAGGCAGGGAAAATGGGGTCTTGAAAGAGAAAATAAACAGGTTCTGTGACATGTAGGATTCTCACTTACTCTGGGCCTAGCAGAGTTCTTTGTAAGTCCAGTTCCTTTGATTGGTGGAGTAGAAACTTTTTGTTATCTTTTCTCTGGAGATAGTCTTCAAGCCTCAGACCCCTATATTCTTTTTAAATACATTGATTGTGCAAGTACATAGTCTGATAGTGGAAGCATGGGAATTGGGTGTGAATCCATCTTTAGAATGTCCCCTCTCTCATCAGGACTTCTGCATAGGATTCTGGTTCTAATATCTTGATTATTTTCATGTATACACCTTTACTGACCTTTGTGGAACATTTTCTGGAACAATCCCAGGAGCTGGCAATCCTGGGTCATATGTATCAATGCAAAACACAACTCTCACCTCAAAGGAGCAAAGATGGTTTATTCTGAGCCAAATAGGATTGACCAAGGCCTGGGAACATGGATTCAGGTTGTTCTAAATGGCATGTTTCACCATGAAAGTGGTTTCATGAAATGTTATTGACACAGAACAAATTAAAATAATAAATCAAGGCATTTACCCAGTACATTGGTGGGAACATCAGGTAGGTGGGTTGCAGTAAATGGGGAAATATACACGCTCTAGTTTCAGATGCCAGCTGATGGCATTCTTTGCTTCAAGATTGGTAGAAACTAGTAGTCTATTAAAGTAATACATTCCAAAGATTTCAACACCTGATCCTCAGAAGAATGTTAGTTAAGATAGAGAGGTGGGTAATGATTGGTGAGGAACGCTATTAAAGATAGTTCAAGATAATTAGGCTTTGACATTCCAGACTGCCACAGTCAGCAGTCACAGAGTTTGAATCAACCATTTGATCATGTTGAGTGTTCAGCAGAGATGTGGTTCTTTTCCGAGGGCTTCGGTTAACAAGGGTAAGACTAAATTCGATTTGGTTCTCCAATACCACTGACCTGTGTGGGGGATTCCTACAGGCACGTGTACCCTGCACTTATTGATATCCTGGTCCCTGTATTTTTAAACCAATCTCCTGGTGTAAAGTGACCTTTAGTAATTGCAATTTTCCTTTATATGATTATCAATTAGTTTGAACTTCTTTTATGTGTTATAAGATCTACATTCTTTTCAAATAATTGAATATTTGTATCTTTTGCTCATTTTCCCCTATGGAGGTTCATGAAAATTTCTTATAACTTCTAAAAACTTTTACTCTTCTTTTTTTTTTTTTTTTTTTTTTTAGTCTTCTGAGGTCTCCCTGTAGCCCCAGCTGGCCTCACTATGTAGACTAGGTTGGCCTCCATCACACAGAGATTTGCCTGCTTCTGCTTCCTGAGATTTAAAGATGTGTGACACCACATTGGTTTGTTTTTTTTTTGTTTTTTTTTTTGTTTTTTCTTTTGAAACAGGGTCTCCCTGTAGCCCTGGCTGGCCTGGAACTTGCTATGGAGACCAGGCTATCCTTAATCTCATGGAGAGCTGTCTGCCTCTGCCTCCCAAGTGCTGGGATTAAAGGCATGCACCGTCACATCTAGCTCTTCTGTTTTTCTAAAACATGTTCCACATACTAGTTCCTTGACAATTTTACATATTGTATTGTAGCTGTGTTCTTTCAGCATGTCATGTGTCTATTAACATGTGTGGTTTTCTGCTTTGAACTGATAACTTTAGTTTTGATGGACTTAAATAAATTAATTCTGGCCTGATAATTTGTGCTTCTGGTGTTTTAAGAAGTCTTTTCTGGGGCTGGAGAGATGGCTTAGTCATTGAGAGAACATACTGTTCTTTCAGAGGACCCAAATTTGATTATCAGCACCCATATCTGATGCATCACAACTGCTTATAACTTTGGCTTCAGGGAATCTGATGCCTCTCGCCTCTGTCAGCACCTGCACTCACGTGTACATACTCCCACATACACAAAGACATTCTCTGACATTAAATCTGTATTTTTAGCTTTCTCATCTAAAACTTTAATCCATATGATGTTTATCTAGCACATGGTGTGATCCAACTTAATTTCTGGGATGTAATGAGCCAATTTCCTAACACTGTCTACCATAAAGGCTTCATTTTCCCCATGGATTTGGGTTGCACTGATACATTTCCCTCTCTGAACTTTCCTATCTCTTCCATAAGCCTTACTTGTCTGACTCTGTATCCATTCCAGTTACATTTACTTACAGTACTGTGTTTTTATTATGTCGTACTATGTGTGGCATTGACTCCCATCCACCCCCTACTTCATTTTCGAAGTTGATAGCTATTCAGGAACATTTAAAAGTGTGTATTTTAAAATAATGCTTGGGATTGCATTTGCGTCTTCACAGAGTAAATCATCCCATTCGAGAATGCAAGTTGCCTTTTGTTTTATTTATACCTTTTATGTACTTTAATATATTTACATATTTTCCTAAAGGTTTCATATTCATTTTTAATTTAATTTATGAGTTTTGTCGTTTCCATGAACCATTAATGTTTTTCTTCAACAGCACAAGGTCAGTCTTTTGGGAAAAAAGTTGTGCCCTGTAGTGGTGTTGGAGAGTCTGCAGACTAGGGCTGCACTGGCTGTAAAAGGCCTTCTTCAGCTTTCATCACACATAAAAATTCTGAGCCCACTCGCCTAGAGATATAGATTTGGTTGGTTAGAATCAATGTAGGAACCTAAATCTGCAGTAGTTCTCAGATTATTCTGATGGTCAGCCTTGTTTAGGAGCCATTATTTTAAGGTTTTTTTTTTTTTTTTTTTTTTTTTAAAAAAAAAAAGATTCTTCCTTCTCTCTGTTTGAAAGTGTTTTAAAAAAAAGATAATTTAAGAAGGAATTGTGAACCAGTACAGGTAATTGTAAGTACAGATGCATGACAAGTTTATTGTACTTAAAAAAAATCTCTAGTAGGACTGGAGAGATAGCTCAGTGGTTAAGAGCACTGACAGCTCTTGCAGAGGACCTGGGTTTGAGTCCCAGCTCTCCCATGGCGGCTAATAACTGTCTGTAACTCCAGTTCCAGGAGATCCAGCACCCTCTTCTGATCTCCATGGGCACTGCACGATGTGTGTGCACTTACATATGCGCTATCCGTACACTCATACACATAAAAAAATCTAGTGCCTTAGATCTGCTAGGTATTCCATGAGCCCTATTTAAAAGCAAATTTATCAAAGTATTCAGAATAATTCCACAGTATATAACTTATTCTGTTTTCTAAGTTGAAATGGTAACTGCTCGATGGTGGACTGAAGTCTCGATGAGCTGTGAAATGAAGATCATCTGTTTTAGAGTAGAGGGGTACAATGCCCAACACTTCACCCTCTCCTCTGATGAAGTTTACTGAAATGGATTTCATCATTGGAATCAACAGATTTCATCACTGAAATCAACAGAGATGGTTATATTTTTAAGGAGCAAACGGGGAAGATGGATAGTTATGCGTTTCTGTATAATGACCTATTTAGCTATCCTAAAACTTTAACGAATAAGTTCTTAAATGCCATCTGGAGAAAGGGGGATCAATCGCGTGTCCACTTGTTCACAGGATCTATCACACTTTGTGGGTGCAACAAAATTGTATTTCAGGATGGAACTGGAGGCAGTTAGTCTTCATGGGGCCGAAAGAATGGCTGAACATTTGAGGCTCACATGATGATGGATGGTGGTTATGCTGAGACGTGGCTTCGCTATCCTAAAAGCATTTATGAGTTTGCCTTCAAATGCCACCAGCAGATTGTTTGTCTCATTCCAAACGCATCCATTATTTAAACTCCGAAAGTGAAAAAAATTTAAAGATGTTTTGAATACCCTCTGTTACTGAAGACCAACACGCTTTTGATGTGCTTGTGGTTAAATCTCGGCACTGACTTCATCTCCTCTGTTTGCGCACAGACTTTCTTTATAGTGATTGTGTTGCCATCTTACATCCCCCCCCCACCCACATACACACACATACACATGTGGATGTCAGAAGATGAATTGATGGAGTTTTCTCTTTCTACCATGTGGGTCCAGAGATCAAACTCAGGTCATCAGGCTTGGTGACAAGTGTCTTTACCTGCTGACCATCTTCCCAGCCCTTCACATTTCTTCTTTGCCCTGGTGAAGCTTCATGTGTGAGCAGAATGTCACAGTTGCTGGCTTTCACAGAAATGGAGAGTATCCATAGAGGGAAACTAAACTCCTTTTTTAAGAGAAATACTATTGATTCAAGAATTTCATACAATAAACTCTGATATAATCAAACCTCCTCCCCCATCTCCACTCTCATCCTACCACCCCACCCCCATTCCAACTTCTATTTGCAAATGAAACACCCAGGTCATCTTATATGACACATCTGAGCTGGGTGCCAGAGAAATCATCTAATTAGAGTGTCAGTGATCTATAATTCTTACACTCAGGTGTGCCAAAGTGAGGCCCACTCCCTTTCCTTTGTATATGGTTCTGTATATGGACTATATACATAGATAGATGTAGATGTAGGGAGAGAGAGAGAGAGAGAGAGAGAGAGAGAGAGAGAGAGAGAGAGAGAGAAGAGAGAGAGAGAGGAGAGAGAGAGAGAGAGACTTCTAGTACATTTTTGGGGGGACAGTATCTTCCTGTAGCCCCAACTAGACCAGGCTGGGCTCAATCTCTCAGAGATCTTCCTGCCTCTGCCTCCAGAGTATTGGGATTAAAAGTGTGCATCCCCATGTCTCATTTACAAAATATTTTTTATGTGATTCCCAAAGGCCAGGTGTGATAGTGCACATTTGTAGCCTTAGCATTCTGGAGGTTGAGATAGGAAGATTGTGTATCCAAGCCAACCTGAGCTAGCTACACATCAAAATCTTGTCTTGAAAAACCAACCAACCAACCAACCAACCAACCAACCAACAAGCAAGGGTTTCATCCTTGAGCTTCCTAGGATGACTCTGTGAAAGGTTATTAATCCAATATACAGTTGGGAAAATGTGGCCAAGAAACCAGTGACTACATCTTAAACTAGGGTTTGCTGAGCACAAATTCCTCCAACACCATCTTACTGACTGGTGATAATATTTTCCATTTTCATGATCCTCTTTTTCTTATTTGGGAATTGAGAGCAGAGGTTGGCAAACCTTCCGTAGAGGGTCACAGTATACATTACAGACTCTGTGGTTCTGTGAATACTCCCTGTGTCATCCATCCCCTCCATCATTACAGTGAAGGAAAGATAGAGAGAACTGGAACTTGCAAAACCCGGCTGGCCAGATCTGATCCAGAAGGTGACATTTTCTGACACCTGACCTATAGTCATGACTCTTCCAAAGAGACATGAACGAGATCAATTTTGTGTAACCTACGTGTGTTTTAATATTCACATTCCTCACACACATCTCACATGTGTTTCTTTTTGTTAGATTTATTTTACTTTTTATTTACATTGTATATCTCTGTGTGTGTATGTGCACATGCATATGGGTGCCTGACGAGGCCAGATGAGAACATCAGAGCTTTGCAAGCCACCCAACATGGGACTAGGAACCAAACTTGAGTCCTCTGCCAGAGCAGTATGCATTCCTAACCCCTGAACCATCTCTCCAGCCCCCAGTTTTTAAATTTATTCATTGTGTGTGTGTGTGTATGTGCATGTGTCTGTGTGTCTGTGTCTGTGTGTCTGTGTGTTTGTCCCACAGTGTGCAGATCAGAGGACAACTTGAGGGAGTTGACTCTCTCCTTCCAGTAGGGGGACCCTGGGGACAGAACGCAGGTCATCAGGCATGGTGGCAAGTGCCTTAACCTGCTGAGCCATCTGGCTGGTTCACTTTCTCTATGGAGACACATTTTTAAGCAGATTTCATGGAAGGAATTACACAAAGCTGTCTTGGTGTCACACTTAACCCTCCATGGCAGCTGTCACAGCTCTCTCGGGCACCTATTCTTGGAGAAGATGAATTTTCTCCCGGAAGTCTCTTGTCCCTCTGGCTGTTTGATCTTCCACCTCCCCACATCTTTCCCCTGGGGCTTTCTTTCCTCAGGTTCTCCCAGGCATCATCTGTCAGCATGAGGTAGAAGGACTAATGGTTGAGTTCCACATATTCTCCACTGTGAAGTGCTTACCCTGGTGTTTGGCACACATGCATGTTCACAAAATGGCAGTTGTTTTTGTGTTATTAGATACTTCATTTAAAAAAAAATTAGGAGGTTGAAAAGTATTACCCCAAATCCAAGACATCACTTATTGTTGCCACAGTAAGACTCTAAAACCTTCTTACAGTCTAGAGGGTCAGTGGACTTGGATTTAGGACTCACTGAAGTGGTTACTCTCATGGTTGGTCACTCAGGGCTCTCTGAATCCACTCTTTCATAGGAAACAGCGCTAGTGTCTACATAGAGTGAAACATTGCTTGTTAGAGCTGTAGCTCAGTTATTAGTCTTTACCTAGCATACGCAGAACCCTGGGTTGATTCCCAGTGCTGCATGAACCACATATGGTGGCATGTGCCTATATTTTCAGCAGGAGGACTAAAATTCAAGGTCATATTTGGCTACACAGAGAGTTCATGGCCAGCCTGTGCTACAAGATCTTGTCTTTGAAAAAAAAAAATGCTTATGGGACTAGAGAGATGGCTCAGTGGTTAAAAGCACTGGCTGCTCTTGCAGGGGGCCTGGGTTCAGTTCCCAGCACCCACAAGACGACAAACAACATTCTATAACTCCAGTTCCAGGGGATCCAACTCCCTCTTCTGACCTTCACAGGCATTGCACGACACAGGTGCACTCACATGTAGGCATTACATTCATACACATAAAATAAAAATAATAAATAAATTATTTTTTAAAAAATGCTTATTTTGTGTTAACTCAAACATTAAGGCATTTTGCTTAAAGAATTTTGTGGCTTGAAGAAAAAGATCTTCCAGTTAACAGCAGAGTCAGTGGGACTGCCTGAATTCCTGTTTGTGTTCACAATGAATAGAGTGTCAGACATATTTACAGCCAGACAGTCATTCTGTGGAACAAAACACTGTGGGCAACACCAAAAACTCTGATGTTAAGATTTCATCTCCTTTTTATAGTGCTATCATATGATAACAGATTATCTCAATATTTCAAGCAAACTGTCAGGAGACAAATGCTGCAGTGCGGACCGTTTTTGTGTTTCTCAGTCATATTCAAGCATCCTTGTATTAATTCTTTCACAAAGCATTTTGACCTGCTTACTACATGCCAGCTGCCACAGGTGTCACAGTGATGTCATCAGTGTGGGATCCACATCATGTTAGGCCTCCACCCAGACACAAATTAGGATTTATGGCTTCCACAAAGAAATGAATTTCAGGGAAGGGCAAATATGAAGCAAAGTTGAATTTATTTATTTGGTTATTTATTTAGTTAGTTATTTAGTTCTTTAGTTAGTAGTTTTTAGTTAGTTAGTTAGTTAGTTAGTTAGTTAGTTAGCTTTTTTGAGTCAGGGTCTCCCTGTAGCCCCAGCTGGCCTGGGACTTGCTACGTAGACCAGGCTGGCCTTGGTCTCACAGAACTCCCCCTGCCTCTGCTGGGATTAAAGGCATGTACCACTGCCTCATTAAAGCTTATTAAAAGCAGAAAAGGGTCCTGAGGCGGGGAGGGAGGGAGGGAGGGAGAGAGAGAGAGAGAGAGAGAGAAAGGAGCAATAAGACAAGAGGACAAGTGTGGGCTTCTCAAAAGAGATCAAAAGATCTACAGCTGGGTTTTCTGTTTTAAATTTGGGGGACGTTTATTTATTTTTATTTTACGTGTATTAGTGTTTTGCCTGAATGTATGCAAGTGCGCCTTTATTGAGGAGGGCAGAAGAGGGCGTCAGATCCCCTGGAACTGGAGTCACAGGTGGCTGTTAGTTGCCATGTGGGTGGTGGGAAACAAACCCAGGTCCTCTGCAAGAGTAGCCAGTGATCTTAACCACTGAGCCATCTCTCCAATCCTTTTGTTTGTTTGTTTGTTTGTTTAATAAAGGGTATATTAGTTGGCCTGGGGTGCTCACCTGTAATTTCAGTACTTGGGAGACAGAAGCAGGCAGATCTCTGTGAATTCAAGGCCAGACTGGTCTATAAAACAGGTGCCAGGTCAGCTATGGCTGCAGAGTGAGACCCTGTCTCAATCAATTAAAAATTTTAAACCAGAGATAATAGTTTACAGCAAAGTTAAAAGCTCAACAAACAAAGTTGTCAGATGGATTTATGAGAGCTACTGTCTAGGTTTAGGGAAAAGAACAGAGCGCTAAAAACTAAAGATTATGTGTCATTTTACTCGAGTGAGCACAGCCTAGTTATTGTTCTGGTCATGTGTGACTGAGGTGTCTAAGAAATGTGCCACTGGCCCTTACTGTTTCTGGTAGGACGTCTTCTGGAGAGAGCACTTGCTGTCTCTGTGATCCACTAAGTCCTTGCCAATGGAGTCTGCAGTCTCCTTCCTTCCTTGGCTGTAGACCAGGCCCCTGCAACAGACCTCCTTCCTCTCCCACCTTGTCTTCCATGTCACCTGCCTTTCTTGTCTGCTCAGGAGACACAACCTGTGCTCTGAAGGAGTACAGTCCATTGGGAGAGACATTGGTTCTGTAGAACCGTCTCCAGTAACATTATCTACTAGAGGGATATTCCTGCAACCGCCAAGGTTTACGGGAACAACGAGGGCCTTATTGCCTCAAAATGGTTTGGAGGTGATTTACACAGGTACGATATAAACCAAGCAGTAAAGAAAGTAGATCTAAGAAAAAATAAAGGAGAAGTCATCTGGAGTGAAACATAAATTATGCATTTATTACTGAAGAACTATCCATTTGTTTGAGTTTCCTAGCAGCCAAAGCAAGAACAATATGCAGTCCTTCCCATGGTTGAAATGGTCATAAAACAAAATCAAGTCAAGGATTTCTAATGGATCCCCAAGGGGAGCGTATCTCCTGGCTTCGTCTAATTGATCCCTTCCCTCCACTGTCCCTGCCAAAGTGGTTCACTTTTCTCAGGCCTCACTGTAGATC
Source organism: Nannospalax galili (assembly GCF_000622305.1). Lineage (NCBI taxonomy): Eukaryota > Metazoa > Chordata > Mammalia > Rodentia > Spalacidae > Nannospalax > Nannospalax galili. The sequence goes on along the minus strand of NW_008352752.1, from coordinate 1,711,684 downwards.
CAACGGAGTCAAAGGTGGAGACAGATCGAGAGCAGAAAAGGCTTTGATGGCCTTCTAGAACAATCCCTCCTGCTTGATTCCCTGCTTAATCTGTCCAATTTGTCCCATCTAGGGTAATCAGTAGTCAGATTACCTTTCAAGACAATCCTTCATGCCTCTTACCTCTCCTGAGCTTTGGTGCACCATGTGATCCAAATTTCTTAGTTCATGTTATGCAAGTCTGGTAAGGGCTGCTTAAGCCAGTAGAGCAGGAATCTCCAGCTGGCAAAATTGACCTCCTGTTCTCTCATGCAGTAATTTTGTGGGAAGAGGATGAAGGAACTTCTGAGGCAATACAGACAGGGTGCAGAGAAACCAAAATGCTGTACTTTCACTTTACCTGGGACTGTGTAACGTTTTGATCTGCTGCAACTGTGTCTAAACACCTGCCCTACAAGTATCAGTGAACTTGGCATTGGCTCTCGTATCTACAGCATGAGCCTGTTCAAGGGACATAACAGGACAGGTTCACGTTATGTAAATTGGCTTGGCAAGAACTTGAAACATGTTTTTTTCCTTTGGTGCTTAACATTATTATGTCAAAACCAGTTATAGGGCTGGGTGTGATGGTGCATAACTATAATCCCAGCCCTGGGGAGGCTGAGGCAAAAGGAATGTGAGTTTGAGGCTAGCTTAGGCTGTCTATTGAGACCCTCTCTCCAAAAAAAAAAAAAAAAAAGGAATGTAAAAATGAGTATTATGTAAAAGGAAGTTGTTTTATTTCTATGGAGAAGACATTAAAGAGCTTAAAATAGGGCCTGGAGAGGTAACTCAGCAGTTAAGAGAGATCCTGACCTTGCAGAGGATCCGAGTTTGCTTCTCAGCGTCCACATGGAGCAGCTCACAACTGCACATAATTCTAGTTCCAGGGGATCCAAATGCCCTCCTTGGCCTCTGTGGGCACCTGCACATATACACACATACTCACACACAGGCATACACACACACATATACAGAATTAAATATAATAAGAAAACATTTTTTTTTTTTGGTCTTTTTGAGACAGGGTCTCCCTTAGCCCCAGCTGTCCTGGAACTCACTATGTAGACTAGGCTGGCCTTGAACTCACAGAGATCCGCCTGCTTCTGCCTCCTGAGTGCTGGGATTAAAGGCATGAGCCACCATGCCCCGCAAAAACACATCTTTTAAAAAAAATGGTTCAAAATATTTTAGAATGCATAAGAAGAAGTCTTAAGGTAACCTGCACTGTTATAATTTATATTTTCACTAAACCGCTGAAATTCTGTTTCACTTATAAAATTCATATTTGTCATTGGAGAAATTTCAGTCAGAGAAGAATATAACAATGGTAATAAATATCACTCTTCATATTTCCACCTAGGATTACACAGTTAAAACTATGCTGCTAGTTAGAATTATTATTTTTTCTATGCACATGTACCCATATAGCTGTGATCATATTTGTGTCACTTGAATTTATTTTATTTTTATTTTATGTTCATGAATATTTTCCCTGTGTGTATGCAAGTGCACCATGTGTATGCAATGCTTCTAGAGGCCAGAAGAAAGTGTGGGATCCCTTGGAACTGGAGTCATGGATGTTGTGAGCTGCTGTGTGGGTGCTGAGAACTGAACTCAGGATCTCTGTAAGAGCAGCCATTGCTCTTAACTGCCGATCCATCGCTCCAGTGCTTTGCTTGAATTTATATCATAATGATTTTACCTTGCATTATTAGAAGTTTCTTAAAAACATTGTTTTGGTGGCTGCTTTCTGAGTAAATGCCTCATAAAGTACTTAGGCATTTTCTACCATGACTTCCTTGACATTTGGAAATTTGGGGTTGAATAAGAGTTACTTTGTGATCCTGACTCAATACTTCAATTGGGCCCAGCAAAGTGTGATTTCTGTTTGAGAGGACCCACATGTTTGAGGTACCATCCTTGAAATATTTTAAGTCTCTCTTTAGTGTCTAGGACCAGCCAAGGCAGCGCCCGGTGAAGGCCAGCTCCAGGGCAGCCGTCACACAGAGCCCCATCCCAAGCTGGGCCTGCTGCCAACACTGCACTGGAATTTTAAATCATTTTTAGGCAATTCTTACCTTTTACCTTTTGCACCTGGTCTTCCTGCACATTATATCACCTTGTCTTGAAGACAGTGCTATCCTGGCTAGATGCTGTGTCTGGAGCAGGACCTGACCCCTCTACCTCCTCTCAGAGGGGTTTCTGGCCATCCAACCTCAACAAGAAGTTGACCAGAGAAGCTCTAAGGCTTGGACCTATGGGGCCATCTAGGGTCCAGGTTCTGGATGGTTGGCCTGGCAGGAAAATAGCTCCTCCTGGAAACTGTGGTACATCTTCTGCAGGGATCATGTTAGCCCAGGCTGTCAGACGCTGCAGTCATGCTCATTTTGGGTGACTTAAATTGCTTATGTACTCAGAGGTACCACATGCCCAGAGGGTGACCCTGCATGGTGAGAGCTCAGAGCAGCACCAGGATGGTTAGGTTGAATTGTCAACAGAATCTAGAATCATCTAGGAAGAGCTTCAGTGAGGTGTTGGCTAGATCAGGTTGGCCTATGGGCCTGTCCCATGGAAAGTTGTCCTCATTATGCCGAGGCAGGATGACTTTCCCAGTGTGGTGGCATCATTCCCTAGGCAAGGAATTCTGAAGTGTTGAAGTGTGGAGAAAGCGAGCCAAGCGTGGGCATGTATGTACTCATTCTCCCTCTGCTCTTGGCTGAGAATGTGACTAGCTACTTCAAGTTCCTATGCCTCGACTTCCCTGCTGACCCAGACTATAAAGTAGAATTACTAGTCGAAACAAACCCTTTCTCCCCGTGCTGTTTTTGTCAGGGTGTTTTATCACAGCAGTTTTATCACTACCTAGCCTCTTCCTCACATCCCCAACCTCAGCATCCTTCTTTCCCTTGTCCTAGATAGTTGGTTTGGGATTTTGGCACATGTAGGATGATCAGGTCAAATATCAGAGCGGTTGGAAGCAGCAGAGTCACAGAAAGAGTAGTGAGAGGCTCCTTGGCAGGGACTGTCCAAAAGAGTAAGAGCTGAGGGGGAGCGTCCGTTCCCAGGAGGCTTGAAGAACATTCACAAGGGCTCTGCTCTGAGTCAGGACTTATTTATAAACTCTTCACTAATTTCCCAGCGTTATATTCAGAAGCTGAAATTCCCGTAGTCGCCGGCATGAATGGAAAAGTCACAGCATATGGCAAGAGTGATGAATTATAGGAAGCTTAAAATTTTCCTTTTCTCAGAGGTTCCTGAGCTGCGAAATCTCCTTTCCCTTCACTTATCCTTGCCAGTTGGGGATCAGCTCAGCTCAGCCCTTCTTATGAAGTTTTGGACTGTGGGCTTCAAAATGCTGCCCTAGGGGTCTGGAGCTGGGCACACTGTGGGCTTGGTGGTGATGGGGCCGCAGTGCAGCCAACTTGGAGAGTGCCTGGAGGTGAAGTGTTTGTTCCTGACCTGGGCTTGGCAGCCCAGGCCTGCTGGATGGATGCAGGCCTCCTTCTAGTCCTGGGGTTTACTGTTATCTGCTGTTTCCCTGGCTTTGATTTCTTGCCATTCCCAGAAGGAGAAATGTAGTCAAGGAGCATTTCTACATCAAAGAGTCAAGGATGTCTTCTTGGAGATGACCACTGTGTGCCCTAGTCACTAAGGAGGGCAGGAAACGCACAAGGTCAAGGCTACTTGTGAAACATCATTTACTCACTCAAGACCACTGAATTCTACCTGCTTCTCTCTGGTAACGTTATAGGGGCTAGAAAAGGAGGCAAGTGTTATTTTCCTTTAGAGGGGCTTCCACGATAATGGGACAGAAAAATTATAAAAGTCTAGACTAGAGATTTATATCCATGCACTTTGGAAACACAAGTAGGAGAGTCATTTGTTCCCCTTGGGAGAGGCAGGAGTCTTCAGTAAGTCCTCATGGAGAAAGCTCCTGAACTGAGCTTGCAGAGGCAATTAGGATACACAAAATACGCTAATGCTCCTGGCAGTTCCCAGCATCCTTTGCAGTTCGGTTGCGAGCATGTGACAAGTTCTGACCAATGGTTTTACATAGAAGCCACATGGCTGCCAAGAAGTGATTCAAAGTAGGTTTGTTTCATTCGTTTCTTTTTTGCCCTATAGTAGAGTCTGAGGAAGCCACATGCTGAGACATCCAGTTCACCTGGAACTGTGTATGAGAGAGAAATCCTGTCCATAAGATGATGATTTTTAAACATATTTTACTTATTACTTTTATGTTTATGAGTGTATTGCCTACATGTGTGTAAGTACACCTGTATTGTGAAATGCCCACACAGGTCAGACGAGGGTGTCAGATACCCTGTAACTGGAGTTATGGATGGTTGTTAGCTGTCACATGGGTGCTGGAACAGAACCTGGTCCTCTGCAAGCTGAGCCATCTGTCCAGCCCCAGATGATGATTTTTTAAGTTACTGAGATTTAGGGTTGTGTGTTGCAGGTTAGCCAATCCTGTTTTGACTGGTTTAAGGATTTTGTCAAGCATGTGAGGTGACATTTCAGAATGAGGGGAAAGGCACATGAAGAGTCAGGGAGATGCATCCTGAGGGCGAGGAAGCTGCTTTATTTTCCTATCATTGGCTAAAGGCTGCTCTCAGAACTTCTAGAACAGTTCCATGCACAGACAGAACATACACCTCTTGATGGAAAAAGGTCAGAGCATCGAGGCTTTTTGTAGAAAGCTGGAGTGAGTGCAAATTCGAATGCCGGGGAGGCGTACGTGGAACAGAGGCATCAAAGCCAGTTCCCTGCCTTTCAGCCCTCCCCTGTGTGGATGCCCTGCCTCAGTCCCTCATGGTCTTTAGAAGGGGTTTGCTTGTCCCCACCTTGTCCTGAACTGTGTGGCCTGACATCAATTCTGGGCAACAGAAAGTCCCATTCGACCTCCCTTATACTGTACATAAACTTTAGAGTCTGGAAACTGTGTCTTGTCTTTCAAATAATTAAATGGCAAAGCTGAGACTAAAGTGGCCTCCTGACTCTAAGTTCAGTATTTTAATTCGATTTCTCTTATTGTTCTTGCTGTTTTTTTTTTTTTTTCCCTTTATTTTTTAGCACTCTAGTGGCTGTGCCAATTTATTTCTTTAAGGAGAGTTAGTGAACTGTAGTAGAGGGCCACATCCTTGAGGTGAGAGTTGACTGCTTTAGTTAAGTCTTCACGTCCATGCCCATTTTGAATTCCATCACTGCTTTTACTTGCTGTGTGATTTGGGGCAAGTCATTCACTCTCTCCCTCAAGCCTCAATTTCCCAGTCTGAAAGTGGCACAATAGTAGTTAAACATGACCGGTAAGCCACCCCTCCATTTCCCCTAACAGTATGATAACTATTGTTATCATATGTGAACAAGTGAAGTAGGCAGAGAACACATGCAGCCCAGTGCCTGCTCAGGGCTACCTGGCAATGCTGGCTGGTGTTGAGTGCACGCTGAGGATCAGGCCCGAGCAGCAGAACCATCCCAGCCCCAGCAGAAGTTGTGTGGCTACTCTTCTTTCTTGACACAGTGGATCCTTTCTTCTCTCTGTGCTACTAGGGATCCAAATCTAAATTCCCTCCATTCTGAGCCCTCTGCCTCCCGTTTCCAGCAAATCAAAGCTTCTGGCCTCTAGACTTTTTTTTTTTTTTTTTGGTCTTTTTGAGATAGGGTCTCCCTGTAGCTCCAGCTGTCCTGGAGCTCACTATACAAACCAGGCTGCCCTTGAACTCACAGAGATCCGCCTGCCTCTGCCTCTGCCTCCCAAGTGCTGGGATTAAAGGCGTGCACCACCATGCCTGGTTTAGACTTCTATTTTTAACAATGTATTTTATATCCTTTCAGATCCACAGCATCATTACCATAATTTCAAGCATGCAAACTTTTTTTTCCTAATAAGGAGAGTAAATATACTAGTTTCAAGCTGGCTTGGGTGTGTTTTAAGTGCAGTGATGTGGAGGCAAGGTACCCTTCTTCTCTGGATCTTTCCTCTTTATACTGTAAATCGCAGACACTTATTTGGAAGAATCGCTATCAGGTTAGTCAGATGTGTAGGGCTAAATTCTTGTGTGCATTTTGGTTCATTTGGGAGTTTTATATAAAGACAAAAATGGGAACAGGAGACAGGCAAACTCACAAACTGGGTGGCCAATTTGCCTTGGGCCAGGCAAGAAATAATAGCATCCACTCCAGCCAGACTTGGGATAAGAGACTTTGGAGAAATTTTGGAAAAGTTGAGGTTTCTCAGTTTTAGCTTGTGATATACAAGTTGTATAACTTGAAGAAGAGATAAATTTATTTTGGCAATTATAGAAGTTCCACACCGGGTCCTGATGAAGATGTAACTCTGGTGATTTGTGGCTCTATCACCAGCCCCTCAAGCTGTTTTCAGCCTCTTATTTATAGCTTTTCCAGACTGTGTATCTTATGAACACAAAATGAAAAAGCAGCCCTCCTTATGGCCTATCTGCATCTCCTTGCTTGTCGCCAGGGTGAATAAAGACACAGACTCCTGATCTGTGGGGGCTCGACTACTTCTGTGTTTGTAACATCAGCAGAAGATGTTGGACAGAGAAGACTGTAGACAGTGAGGCGCCCATAGTTTTTGAGCTCTTGAAATGAGGACGACTCTGAAAGTTAGGATCAGTTTTCTTTGATTTCATAGCACTGAAGAACCTTGACAGGCCTACAGGTATTCTCTGAGGCCCTATGAGTTTTGATGATAAGAAATACCTATAAATGGAATTATTGGTCCCAAGTCTACCTTCATTACATTCGGACCTCTTCCATGGCTCTGTCATGGACAGAATGCATTTCCTCATGCCTTGACTTCTTGGTGGAGGTCACTTGCTGTGGGTAATGATGTGGGGAGGGGAATGTCACTGCATTCGTTCTGAGCCTGGGCCTGAGAAAACCTTATGCACACCCATTGCTCTGCTGTCCTTATCTCATGACAAGAAAATGGCCTGTACCTGTGTCTCTCACCTCATGGCTTAGGGAACATCATGGAAGAGGGGACGGAGAGAATGTATGAGCTGGAGGATGGGGTAGTGTGCTGTGTAACACTGTCTTCTGGGCATTACACAGCCATCATAGTCGTGAACTCACAACAGTTGTGGTTACCTGCACAAGACTGGACCTGTCAACATTTTATCATGAAAGGAGGAGGACTCCTAAGGCCCCACCTGTCCCTGAAGGACAACTGGAAGTTAATGATGGCTGAGGGGAGGGTGTGCCCCTTTCTTCAGTGGTGTAGTCACTGATAAGTTGCCCAAACTTTAGTAAATAATGCTCCATGCTCATGCAAGCAACCTTGCTCATGCATTAAACTCAGTGGGTCATACACACAAAGGACATGATAGCAGAAAGAGGTTTGCTGGGAAGAAGAAGGTTTCAGTGGGAGAGGGAAGGGGTTGAGAGAGAGTAGTGGGGAGGAGACCTAAAATTCATTATAGACATGTATGAAACTGCCAAAGAATGTAAAAGGAAGGAAGATGACCTGCCCTGGCCTCAGGAGGAAAAGAGTAGAATTGCTTAGATCAGCCAAGCCCCAGTTGACCTCCTAGTAAATGTGATTGTAAGGCAATAAGTTCCAGAGAGAGTTGTTACACAGCTATAGCAGACAGATAAGATGCTACAACTAAATAAATGGAACCATTTAAAAAAAAAATTGATACTTCTTAGCTCACGCTAAACTTCAATGTATTCTGGTTTGGGATCCTTGCCTTTTCCTATAATTCCCCAGTGCTGTGCTTAACTCATGTTATTAAAAAGCCACGTTGAACCTATTCACAAATGCAACAGTATCAAGAGGCATTTGGGAGGTGATTAGACTCAGGGCTGGAGGGTGAACTCTCTTGCCTTTCTGTCCTTTTTACTATGTGAAGACACAGCTTTCCTGATATCTAGAGAATGCAACAACTTGACATTGCCTTGAAACAGAGAGTAATCATCCAGATCAGCACCTTGCTCTTGGATTTCCCAGCGTCCAAGCCCATTAGAAAGAAATTTCAGTTATGTATAAACTACCCAGCCTGTGGTATTTGTAATAGCAACACAACTGGGTTTAAAACCTCAAACACTGCCATTTGCTTCTGTTGAAGGGTGTGATGGATAATTCTCATTGCTAACTTGACTGGATTTCGAATCACCATGGAAGCACACCTCTGGGCATGTCTGTTGGAGTGCTTCCAGAAAGGTTTAACTGAAGAGGGAAGCCTACCCTAAATGTGGGCAGCACTGTCCCATGGGTCAGGGTCCCAGACAATGAGGAAGAGAAAGAAAATGGAGCACCAGCATCCGTTTTACTCTGCTTCCTGACTGCACATGTAGTGTGACCAGTTGCCACAGGCTCCTGCTGCCTCCCCCACCCCCACGATGCAGGGTACCTCTTCTTAAATTGTAGGCCCAAACAAATGCAAAGGAAGGGGAGGGGATTCACATAAACCCAAACCAAAACCTCCAAAGCTTTTAGAATGTAGGCCGCACGAGTCCAAAAACACAGATGATGACCTTATCCTGATCCTAAATCTTGGTATCTTACCATAGTAGAGATTCCGCCTTCATGCAAAGATCCATGTGAGTTTGGTGTCTTATTATAACCCCAGGATTACATCTTAAGGCTTGATGGTGTCAATACACAGCTTACACAGACTCTGTGAAGGGCTAAGATGAGGCAAAACAGCTTTAACCACTTTGTCCTTGAAGTTGATGACTTCTCTCAAAACCACTGGCCAGGCCTTGTCACATGGTTACAACTGAACGGCAAAGCAAGCTCAGCATGAGCGTATCTGTGAATCCTAATGGTCTCAGCTCTAACCATTGCTCTTTCAAGCCCAACTCAGGAGCACTCCCTCCCTGAAGACTTGCCCAGCTCCTCCTGCGTCTTCCAAGCTGTCCCTGCTTGTTTCCACAGTGCACTGATATATCTCTTACATTGAGCTTTATATAATTTGAAAAATGAATGTTTTGTCTTCTGTGTTGACATTTATTATTTTTGTGGTCATGATCCTTTCTTTGGAGATGATCTCTCCCTTCATGGCTTCCCTGACTGGAACACGTGTAGACAGTCAGCGTGTCCTATTCTCTGAGACATTGCGCTTGACACAGAGATAATCAGTGTTCTCACGCTGGTGTGATGGGACTCAATGCCACAACGGTCTTAGTCTTTTTTGTTGGGCGCAGGGAGGTGGGAAGAAAAGATTTCTTTTGGCTTGAGTTAACAGCTGTTGGACTGATCAAGGAGGATGGTCTGAGGCCACCGGCAGAGAAGACCTGTTGGAGAAAGGTGGGATAGGAGTGACAGGAAAGGACAGAGGTAGAAATACCAGCAGAGAAGCAGAGAGGTGTGAGCTGGGCACGGTGGCTTATGCCTGTAAGGCCAGCACTCAGGAAGCAAAGGCAGGAGGATTCAAGGCCAACACTGGTGACACCGTGGTACACTGTCTCAAATATCAAGAACTGAAGATACAGCTCAGTGGGGGTGTGCTTGTCTAACATGGGCAAGATTCCGAAAAGAAAAACCAAGAGGAAGAGAATGGGTGAAGGCAAGACCGCCCCCGTTATTCTCTAAGGCTTTTCTTCTGATGGGACTCTGAGGGGCTCAGTGGGGTCTTTAGAGAGTATCAGTTGGAGAAATGCCTCAATTTTTCATTGTAAGAACACATTGACGTGTGTTTGCCTGCGGTCATTTGATTTTTATGCTGTATCTGTTTCTAATTTGCTTGAAAAAAGAACTTGAGCCAGATAATTTAGATCAGACCAAAAGACAGAAGTTCATGTACATGCACATTCCCAACACATTGATTCAAGAACTCATCACGTCCTAGTCAGGCCCCTCCTGTCTCCTAAGTATAGCACATTGTTTGTTAATTTTAGGAAGGATTTCTAAGCCCACGGTCTCATTGAGGTCCTCTATTGTAACCCAGATGATGATAATTTTTAAATCAGCCACTTCTGGCTCACACCATTTCCACTAAAGTAGGGGTCAGAATTCACGCCTCTGATTTTCCTTTGCTTGGTCTTTGCAGCATACGCTTTCTAATGAAAATAAAGTGATTGTTTTTTTAAAGACTTTTCTTTACAATGTTATTTAGTCCTCCAAGAGCAAGCATAGTCGACTTACTGTTTCTTTGTCTTTATTCATAGAGGGACAGCACCTTTATGACAGATATACAAATTTAACCAGCAACATGTGAATAAGGCACATTCTGCCCGTGACGGCATCTGTCTTATTACTGAGAATTTAACTCTAGAATTCCCCAGTATGGTATGTTTGTTATTAGCCATTTTAGAGAGGTAATGAGGTCAAATAATGTAAAAAGAAGAGTGGGCTCATTTTTAAGAAATGTATCGAATTTCCTTTTGATGGAGTACGCATTTTGATAAGACTTAGACCCTTTACAGAACCATATATAGTGATTTCCATCCAGGGACAGGGACATGTTCATCAGAAATGCCCATTAGAAAATGTAACGAGATGGCTTAGCTCTTAACTACTGTATCAAACTAAATCATATATATTTATCATCTATCTATCTACCATCTATCATCTATCTGTCATCTGTCTATCTGCCTATCATCTATCATCTATCTATCATTTATCATCCCTATCATATCTATCTATCTATCTACCTATCATCTATCTACTATCTATCACCTATCATCTATCAGCTGTCATCTATATCTGTCATTTAATATCTGTCATCTATGTATTATCCATCTGTCTGTCATCTGTGTATGTTTCTCTTTTTTAATTAATTCATTTATTTTTATACCCACTTCCCAGATAGCACCCTCCCATAGCCTCCCTCCCCACATTAGAGCTCTTATACTCTGATATCCCTGCTACTGTCTGCTGTGTTGTCGGAACCCCAAGCCATTCCCCACTACTTGCCCTCTGGTGAATCTAGTCAGCCTATTTAGAGGTCTTTGTTTTATGAAGGTCAGCTGTTCCTCATCTAGTGGTAATCAGTTGTCAATATTCCTTTGGATAAGATTGAGGTCTGCTGTTCATTTTCCCAGTTCTATGTTGGGTTACTATCTGGGAGTCCCTTTGGCCACCCTGGCCAACAACTCAAAAGGAGGTATCACCTGTCTGGCATTAGTTCCAGGGGACTATGAGCATCTCTCAAAATGTCCTACAGTGGTGGTGAGTCACCTACCCTCTTGATCAAGGAGGCCAAGGAGACCCCACCAGATGGACTTGAACCAGTGTCCAGTCTATAAAGAGGAGGGTCAACACAGAAGAATCATCTCCTCCATGCTTCCAAGCAAAGCCAACCATGATCGAGCAGGACCTTTGATTTATCTCCACATAGGCAAAAATGGTAAAAGAAAGGAGCCAGGGGCTCCTCCCAAGCCCATGTGACCCCTGAGGAACAGATCCTCAAATGACCTTAAGAGTAAAAATAAATCCGTTTATCTGGTCCAACTGTATGGCCTTAAACACCCAAAAGGAAAGTATAACCAAAGATTAAAGGGGCCAATATAATTTCATAAGAGTCCATATGTATAGCTAAAGGCTACATATCAAGTATATTTCCCTTTTAAAGATGCTGCTTTAGTAGTTCTGGGGTGGGGTCTTGGTATCTAAATTCCCAAAGGCTGCAGCTGGGTTTCCTGTAGATTATCCATTTGAGAAGTATAGGCTTGGAATGCTCTGTTGGGAACAATTTCTTGTATGAGAAGTTTGCCTCTTTCCATGGTTTCCAGGATGAAGACAAAGAGAAACGAAAAGATTTCTGTGACAACCACAGGGAAGGCCCTTGGAAGCGCCATCAGTAGACACAGGGATGATTTCTTTTGGGGCACTTTTTCAACTAAACAAATGATGGATGGAGTGTGGAGGCGTCGAGTTGTGGTTGACTGAGCTGGGAAGAGTGCTAAGCCACACTTTACCTCCCACTTATGTCTCATCTAGAAAAGCAGGTCCACACTGGTTGGAGAAGAGGATGTGTGTGGAAGTACCCTGAGAAACCTAGTAGGAATTCTTGTTTTTGTTTTGTATAGGTGTCTCAGGTGTCGGTAGCCCAGCCTTCCTAACCAGAATGTTTGGAACTAGTCATTACAAACAAGTTGCCTAACTTTCCCCCTCATTTGCTCACTCTACCAGACCATACCTCCACCCTCTTCACTATGGTGTGAGAGTGATAGAAAGCTCTGTTATTGAGGCAGTGCTTTGTAGAGGTTAGAGTTTTTACTAAATTATAGCACTTTTTCGTACTCTGCCTATAAGGCCAGGATTTAAAGATAGTCCAAATCCTTATTGTGCAGGTCTTGTTTTCAGGGTTGTTCAGGAATGTAGTTATGACAGATGAAAGTCCTCAATGGCAGGTCTAGAGGTGACAGAAAGTTGTCCTTTCTGGTGAAATGTAGTCTTACGAACAAAGTGAAGCAATGGTCTTTCCTAGAATTTTCATACCTTGTCATGCTGAGCAATTTATTCTTAACCACATGTGGCTAAGAAAAATCATGTTTCAATGGGATTTAAGCATGACATCCCCTCTCTCATTTCCACAAATAAGAAGCAGATGCCCAAGTCTCTGGGTAATATTAAGCCTTAATAACATTGCCATGTATTGGGCCAATTAATTGACGCTGACAGTAGTACTAATAACAGTAATGATCCCAATAAACCTTTATTGAGTGTTTGCCATGTGTCAGCCATTAGTGTTTCACGTGGCTTACTTTATGTAACCTTCAAATCCCTATGTGGAAGGTTAGAGAGTTTGCTTTGTTTTAGGCCACCCAGATGTTCTTCTTTCCCTTCCTGTCAGTAATAGTATCCAGATTTTCATTCCTCCCCATGGCTGTCTCCAGGACTGTGGGGGAAATAGTTTCTATGCCCATCTGTAGGGATGGACTGTAAGAGACTTAAGCCAAGCTCATTCTCCTGGTAACAGTGATTGTGTCAGGGATGACCGAGTGACCTAGTTCTGACTAACTGGATACCAGCAGAGTTTCCTGGAGGATTCTGGACCATGTCTGGAAGTACCTTAGAGAGAGTATTCATGATAAACATGAATGTGGAAAGTGCTTAGCAGAGTCAGCCTTGAGTAAATGGAGCAACAAACAAGTTAAGGGAAAAAAGAGGAAGAACTTGGAACTTTGTTGATTTCACCATGCAGCTGTATTAAATCTCAATTATTATTAAAACTGAAACGCCCTTTAGATTTTTCAGCCAATAGTGTCCCTTCATCATCTAAACTGCATTGGGTTTTCTGATTCTGTCAACTGAAGGAGCCTAACAACTTCTCAGACTAAAATCTTTGTTTGTTTTATGGCCTGAGAGAGTTTGAATACATTCCCAATTTTATTGACAAAGTAAGTGGGGTTTGTAAGTATGATGGCTAATGCTCATCGTGAACCTGGCTGGGTTTTAGAACCAGGAGATACACCTCTGGGCACAGCACTGAGTATGTTTCCAGATGGAGGAAGACCCAGACCAAACAGCAGCAGAAAATGAGCAGGAAAGCCTGGTAAGCACCAGCATTCAGCTCTCTACCTGCCTGTGGATGCTGTGTGACGAGCGCCTTTCACTCCTGCCTCCTTGAGGGACTGTATCCCCTCAAACTACGAGCCAAAGATAAACCCTTCCTGAAGCTGCCTTTGTGAGCTATGTTGTCACAGCAATGAGAGAAATAACTAGTGAGGCTGGATTTGGATCCAGGTGATTAGGTTACAGATTTATGAACCTACCTGATACTCAGAGGAGGAGAATAACAGTACTGTTAAGGACAGAGTGTTAGAAAATAAAGTCTTCCTTCCGTTTCTTACTCCTGATGGAATACAAATTTAATCTGTGAAGAATGGTAAGAAATTTTTTTGAAATCTTGGGCCATGGACCCTTTGTTTTCCTTAACTTTCTATGTCTGGATTCCAGAGTGGCAGTGAGAGCCAAGACTGCTTATCGGAGAAAGCATTATAAATTATCTTGTTAGGAATTCATCACATGTAGTTTTTAGCATTAAGTTTCTGGAATAGGATTGAGGTATATTTTTAAATCTGATAATGTTTCTGAATCACCTGTAAGATCATAAAAATATACATTCTTGAGCTCTGGAGTAGTTTGAGGTGTGAGTTCTCTAGAGAGGTATGATGTACAATTGACTTTGACCTATGATCTAACTTCATGACCATATAATCGTATAATTATAAATAATTATATTATATACTATAACCACACATATTAACTATACACACACACACACACACACACACACACACGAAAGCTGTGTGTGGTTATTTAAAAACCTACTGCGTAAAAATCAAGTGATTTAGCCAGGCCTGGTAGTGCACTCCTTTAGTCCTAGCACTCAGGAGGCAGAATCAGGGGGATCTCTGTGAGTTGGAGTTCAGCCTGGCCCTATATAGTGAGTCTAGCTAATGCTACATAGTAAGAACCTTTCTCAAAAAGAATTGATTGATCCAAGACATGTTCCACAAGAAGGTAGATGATTGCTACCACCTAAGAAATTCTTACTGTTTAAGAAGACTTACAAACGAGAAGACCAGTTGGAAAGAAGACGATTTCAGATGAATTGCTAGGGTCTTACAAGAATGATCCACATTTTTTTCTTCCTACTTATATTAGGGAAAAAAACAAAGACAAAATTCTGGAAAATAAAGTCTTCTTCCTTCAATAACTTGATAACTTTTTCACAGACAATTAAAAATTAATCTTGCCATGGGGGATGAGTATGAGCTAAGTCTAATAATATACATATGCAAATGTTGTAATGAAGCCAGTAAGTTTGTATGCTAACTAAAAAACCAGGAAAAAGTAAAGAAATTAATCTTGAAAAAGTCTGCACAAACCAAAGACCGAATGGAAGGCAATTTGTGAGACCTTTTGATGTAAGCCTTCCATGAGAACTCAGCAGACACTGACAAGCCTCAGACAGTATTTTTCAAATTTAGTGAGTCTTAGAACATGAGAAAAGTTGTTAAAAATAGCACATTTTTTACCCTCATCCCACATCCCCTAAGTCAGACTATCTGGATCAAGATCCTGGGAACCCTCATTCTGCTATGGAGAAGCTAAAACAAGTCACCCAGACAACAGAGTTTGGAAAACAGCCCTAGGAGAGATCTCAAAAGTGTACACTTGGGAAAAAATGATTTTTCCCAAGGTCCAATGTGTAAAGATGTAAGAAATCACATAAGCTTTTTAGATTATTATGCATAGGGGTGATCTTCTTTAAATCATGTTCTAAACATTGTATGAATTTACTGTGACTATTTAATTTGCTTGCTCTGTTTTATCAGCTGCTGTGGGCACCAGAGTCCTCATGGACCAGAATCCTCATGGATCAGAGGCCTCATGGACCAGAGTCCTCATGGACTAGAGTCCTCATGGGCCTGTTTAGGTCTATTGCTTAAGGCTGTGGGCTGCTGGCTCATATCTTCTGCCTCTTCCCATCAATTTTGAACTCGGTGCAATGCAGAAGGGACTGGATGGGACCATATAACCCCCTGAACAGCAGCAATTGAAGCAAGAGGAAGGCGTGTGTGCAGACAGATTCCCTGTCTTCTGTCTTAAATGGGCTTCCCAAGAATGGTTTACAAAACCTGTCTGGATGACATCCTCATTGGCCAGGCAGCCTCTGCTGAAGCTGTGGTGTACCCAGTAATAGATCCCTTTGCAGATGAGATTGTTTCCATCTCCCCAGCCTCACTCCCCCCGCCCTGCCCCATGTCTTGGGACAGTACTTGGGATCAGCACTATCTCAGGCCATGATTTTTAAAGGACTCTGAATGTTTTTCACTCTTAGCATGTCAAATATATATTGGTACTTAGGGTACCACTAGCTGAATATTCACATTGCCATCATTTGAAGGACTTCATCAAAAATACTGCAGAGGGAAGACAGACACTAGACTTCAAAGCTGGAGTCTTGGCTCCATTGTAGTGGGAAAAGCCTTAATTTTGATATTGCTTCCTGAGGACCATACATGCTGATAATTACCAATTAATTGATTTGTATTTGTGAGACTGATTCAAAACCATGGCTGAAAATTTCAAGTCATTACAAAGGTCAAGTGCAAGCCTCTCTTCCCACCTCTATCCCTTTGCTCCATTTCCCAGAAGCCATTTACTGGTTTTCTTCTGCATCTACAGTTAATATGCCATATACATCTCCTTTTACTTGAAAACCTTCATTGTTATTTAGACATTGCTCTGCTTTCTGCCTTTCTCAACTAGGTGTCCTACTGACCATCTTAAATCACTTCACAGGGCTGCCCTGGTCTTTGTGTGTATGTGTGTATGTGTGCATATATATGTGTGTGTATGTGGGTCATGTGGAGGCCAGAGGTTGACATTAGGATGTCTTCCTCAATCACTTCTTTACACAAGGTCTCTCACTGATCTTGGAGCTCACTGTATGTGCTAGGCTGACTAGCTAGTGAGCCCCTGAGACCTGCCTGGCTCCACCTCTCAGCCCTGGGGTTGCAAGTGCATGCCCAAACACCCAGCTTTTTATGTTGATGCAATGCTGGGGATCCAAACTCAGGTCTGCATGATTATTATGCACCAAGCACTTTACCTACTGAGCCATCTCAAAGTTTATCTAAGGTTTCACTACTGATCAACATTTTGCTTCTTTCCAATTTCGATATTGTACCACACTGTATCATGCGCATATTTGTGATTATAAATTCTTAGAAGCGGGATTGCTAAACTGAAGGGGAATGTGTGATTTTTATATTTTAATATTTTGAAATTGACACATTGGCATGTTTTTTCCGACGTGTTTGAATCCTGGGCTGGAAATGCTCTCCCAATGTTCTCTAGTTGTATTCTGATCTAGGAAGGTGGGGCTTCCACAGCGGCATTGTGGGTAGATATGAGCTAACTCAAACAGAAGAGTTGAAGTAGGGGCTGGAGGAAGCAGGAACTGATTTGAAGCAAGGAAACAATTGGAGGTGTGCCAAAACAACACCCTTTCATCATTTGGGGGAAGCAAATTATAGGAGACACCATGAGCTCTGTGGTGATCAGAAAGGCAGCAGAGAAGAACAAAATCCGCCCTAGGTGAAGCCAGTCCCGGCAGTGGAGGGACTAATTAGGAGACAGAGACAAAGGCTTGGCTCTTGCATATGGAGTCGATCTTTAATTACTTTAAATAGGTTAAAGATTCATTACAAATTATGATTTTTCTCCCTGGACGTCTTCTGATAACAATAGATGCTGTTTTTCTTCTCTACTGAGTTGGATACAAATCAGAACAGCAACAGCGGCTTCTAGACTCTCTTCCTAACCTCTCCTCTACGTGTGGCACTGCCAAGGTGGTCCTTCCCATTCTCTAGGTTCTTCTATCTGTTGGAGGCAAATCTCCTAATGCATGGGGTGAGGGAGCCTCTGCCCTGAGGGCAGGAGGGAGGACTTTGGGGAGAGGCAGGTTGTCGGCAACAGGGCCAGCAGCTCATCTGTCCTCAGGATCCTCTGACCTTGGCCCTCACTGGCTCAGGTCCATCTCCCACTACACATCGGCCTCTGCTTCAAAGATCCTGCCCTGCAAGCTTTTCCAGTCTCAACTGAGGTGTTTCTTCATGGAAGGGCGGATGTCTCTGTTTGAAATCGGGTTATCTTCATGTGGAAGTACAGGTAGTGAGGACGTGTGAACTGACCTGAAACTCCACAGTCCGACCAGAGTCACCTTTATCTTATGCCTGTTGTTTTATCCACAGGAAAGAATAGTTGAAAACTAACACTGCAAAGTATTAGCTGTTTTAGTGGGTAAAAACGATAATATAATGTAGGTTTCTACAGTTCAGATGGAGTTAACCAAAGACCAATTTTTAGAGACTAGACAGCCTTTCTACTTGTTAAAACACACATTTTGCTGCAATATGTCCTTAGATATTTATCACGGTATTTCACCCGCCCTCCCCCAAGTTAGATACAGGAATAGAACCTAGGACTAGATGGTTAGGAGATTATTCCAAATCAGCTTTAGGTCCTAGGAGCTTGGAATCAGATGCCAGGGTAATCCTGGACTGTACATGAAGGGAACAATCTAGAATGCAGATTTTCACCACATGTCTGAACTTCCAGCCTGGAGGAAGCACACCCCCGTCTCCCATCCATTCATATCAGAACAGCATTGAGCTAGAAGTGCCCGTCCCAAGTTTGTGTTCTCCATCTTCCAAACAGAACAGAATGATGTCATTTTATCTTGAATAGTCTGGTTAGCATAGTCAAATTATAGTCCAGGATTTTCTGTATTGGAAATAACTATTTTGAATAGTTTGGCTCCCAAAGTTGGCCATCTTTGTATCGCCAGCACCTGACCTGGCATCCCATACATCGAAGGTGCTAGACCAGGTTTGCGACATCACACAGAACCCAGAGCTTTAGAAACCTAAAGACAAACTGCTTTAGACACAGAGTCAGAGCTGTTGGTTTAAGATATTGATGGGAGCTGGGCATGGTAATGCATGTCTTTAATCCCAGCACTGAGGAGGCAGAGGCAGGCATATCTTTGTGAGTTCAAGGCCAGCTTGGTCTACATACTGAGTTCCAGGCCAGCTGGGGCTACAGGGAGACCCTGTTCCAAAAAGACCAAGAAAAAAACAAAAGATATTGATGAGACTGAGACCTACACCTTGTAAGTGTCTGATCCTTGGCGACATTTAAAAGGGTCTGAGAGGCTGCCTTTGGGAAGCATCATTAGAAGGGCCTGGTTGGCTTTCACACAAATGTAGCTTTTAAAGTAACAGGGGACCAAGCAGGATCACCCAGTGGGTAGGGAGGACAGATGAGTAGCCTTTAATTAGTATCTGTTCATCTGTTATCAGAGTTATTTGGCTCATCTGCCTGACTGATGCATCTTCCCAAGCTGTGAGATTAAACTGAAGGGCACTTTACCCTTTCAAAGGTGTGTCTGTGTCTGTATCTGCCTGTCTTGTCTCTGTCTTGTCTGTGTGTCTATTTCTCTGTGTTTCTGTGTATCAGTATCTGTGTGTCTCTGTCTCTGTGACTTGGTCTCTGTGCCTGTGTCTCTGTCTCTGTGTCTCTGAATCTGTCCCTGTGTACCTATGAATCTGTCTGTCTGTCTGTGTATGTCTATAGCATTTCTTGGTCAAAATCTAAGCATGAGCAGGCAGATTAAAGCAAAACTTGTTTGTCTCATAGTATTTTATTTTATTTTTTTAAATATTTTATTTATTATTTTTATTTTATGTGTATGCATGTATTACCTGCATGTAGGTAAATGCACCTGTGTTGTGCAATGTCCGCGGAGGACAGAAGAGGCTGCCGGATCCCCTGGAACTGGAGTTATGAACAGTTATTAGCTGCCATGTGGGTGCTGGGATTCAAACCCAGGTCTTCTGCAAGAACAACCAGTATTCATAACTGCTGAGCCATCTCTCCAGCCCTGTCTCATAAGTATTTTTAAAATAATTTAAAATTTGTTGCCAAGATTTTAAAAATTGGGAGATTTTTACATACAAATCCAGATTTCCAATTTATCTTGAAAAATTAGGAGATCTGACAGAACTGGGCACCTCCCTTCTTAACCGCTGTCAAGCTGTCAAGACATGTAGCAGTGTCACCTGGGAACCTATGAGATACTTTAGGGTGGAGCCCATCAATCTGTTTCAACAAGCTCTCCAGGTGATCCCCGCTCCCCCTGTACTGCGGGTTGACTCTAGGACCTCCTGCATGCTAGGCAAGTACTCTACTACTGAGCTATAGCCCCAGTGGTCTTTATGACAATTTAGCTTGACACAGGGCCTCACTAAGTTGCCCAGGCTGCTCTTGAATTAATTACATAGCCCAGGTGGGCTTTGAACTTAACAATCCTCCTGCCTCAGCCTTCTAAGTGTCTAGGATTAAGTCCTGTACCATGAGGCCTGGCTCCTCCACGTGACTCTTAGACCATCTGAAGCAGCTGACTGTAACCTGGTGGAGCTCGACGGTGTGTGTATGTTTCCCTCCAAGTTGGTCCACTCATTCATCTAGCCTTTGTGAGCTTTTGAAGGTTTCATTTCTCTCTCTCTCTCTCTCTCTCTCTCTCTCTCTCTCTCTCTCTCTCTCCTCTCTTTGTATATGAACAAGATCACACAGTTTGAAGGCATGAGATTTTCCTGTCTCCAGTTACACAGCTGAGGCCCTAAAGATCTGCGGTCACTCAGAGATTGTAACCCTAGCACCATCCCACAGGCATATCATGGATATGACTTTCCATCTTCTGTTAGCTGCTGCCCATGTGGCAGTATGAGAAAACTCAATTAGTACGAACAGATAAGGGCATATTGAAGTCTTGGGAGGAAGAGAGCCCTGGCTGGAGTCTCTAATGCATACGCATAAAATGGTTAGAAAAAACTTATTTAATTATATTGCAGGTGGGAAGAGAGTCACAAGTCATCTTGATATTTTTAAGTGTATGTGTTTTAATGAATTTTTCAGAATGTCTGTGTTTTCTGCCAGATTGTTAGACAGCCATTAATTACTCAGTCTCACCCTAAAAATAAGCAAGCTATCTTTTCATTATCAAGGAGCGTGTCAGCAAGGCAGACTCTATATGAGGGCTGGGCCTTAGGTATTCCCAGGCACGAACCCCACATAGAGGTGCTGTCCCATCAGCCTTCTTTCTCTTTCACTTGCCCAATTGTTATTCCTATTAGATGCACATGACTATGACCTTAGATCGCCTTAAGTTTTTAGCTTTTTCAAGCCCTAGAGATAATGTTTAGCTTCCTGAAAGAATTATGAAATAATATTAATTAGTGTTCATGGAATATTCATGTCTCTTGTCTTTCTTAGCCCCAGGGCAGGTAAGGGTAGTTATCAGGCTAATTCTAGACAACGGATTGTTAATAGAATCCCATGCCTCTTCCAATCTAAGGCCTTTAAGAAAGGATGGAGAGCTTCTGCATGCTTTTACCCTTCCTGCTTTGGCAACATTTAGATAGCATGCATATGAGATGATGGAATTGCAAAGTGGGAGCCACTTGGTCCTTGTTTCAGCATCTGAAAGAATTCCTTAAAGGAAAGCTCCCTGATCCACTCAGGCTCTGATGTGAACAAGAAGGAAGCCTTTGGCAGCTTTGGTAAACCAACTGTCATGACTCTGAGAGCTAGCATGACTAAGGAGCATGTAGGGGCTACCATGAATGCCAAAATGAGAACTTGCACATCTATAGCGCTGGCTCGTGAGGGGAGTGGTCAGCACCTGCTCAGTACAGAGGCATGGTCTAGCCTGGACACAGCAATAGGATTCTCTGGGTGGTGATAATGCGTAAGATGGCATGGGAGAGATCAGTATGGTGTAGGGTGATTTTCTGATCTTCAGCTAGATGCTCTGAGGGTAGACCCAGGATCAATCCCATGGAAAAAGAGGACTCAGCAAAGTGGGCAGAGACAGGCAAAAGAAGGCTTAGGTTAATTCCAGAACTCATGACCTAGAAGAAAATGTTGGGAGAGTCAGGAGACACTCAGAAACTAAAGGTGGTGTAATAAAATGTTCATATTTGTTTATACTGTTTTTAAATACACATGTATGTATATAAATATCATCTAAAGTAGATTGGAATAGACCTCAGAATCCCACAATTTAAGCTAGGCTTCCGGTTGCTGTCCCAGTTATATATGTGGCTATGCTGAGATGGTATGAATGCTTTGCGAAGGTTAGTTTTTAAATAGTATTTATTTATTTTTATTTTATGTGTATGAATGCTTTGCCTGCTAATATGTAAGTACATGACATGCATGCAATGCCTGCAGAGGTCAGAAGAGGGTGTCAGACCTCCTGGAACTGGAGTTACTGGTGGTGCTAGCTGCCACATGGGTGCTGGGAACCAAACCTGGGTCCTCTGCAGAGCAGTCAATCCTTAACCTCTGAGTCATCTCTCCAACCCTGCAATATAGTTTTTTGTGTATTTGTTTTGTTTTTAATTTTTATTTTATGTGCATGAGTGCTATGCCTGTGTGTGTGTAAGTACACTCGTGTTGTGTGGTGTCCACGGAAGACAGAAGAGGTCAGGTCCTTGAAACTGGAGTTATGGACTGTTATTAGCTTCCTTTTGGGTGCTAGAATTTGAACCTGGGTCCTCTGCAAGAGCAGATAGTGCCCTTAACCTCTGAGCAATCTCTCCAACCCTGCAAAGGTGATTAAAAAATACTTTTATTAATTCTTTGAGAATTTCATGCAATATATTTTGATCATATTCATGTCCCACTCTGCCCCTAACTCCTCCCAGATCTACTCCTACTCCCTAGGCCCCCACTTTTTTGTCCTCTGTTTTAAAAAAATGACTCATTGAACCCAATTTGTGTTGTCCATATACTCCTGGGTGTAGGAGCTTGGTTGCCCTACTAAGGTCAGACCCTTACAGAACACTGACTCTCTTGCCTCTAGAAAAGCCATTAAGTATCTAGAAGCTATAGATACACAATTACCAGTGGGATCATGAACCCCTTCCTCTTCCCACTCCATGCTAGAATGTTGACTGGCTCGATCTTGTGTCAGTACCCACAATCCCTGTGAGTTTACTAGCATGGCTACACTGTCATGTCTACAAGACGCTGTTCCTGGTCCTTCTCAGCCTCTAACTTTTACAGCCCTTCTGCCTCCTTTTCTGGATGGTCCCTGAGCCTTGGGGAAGGGTGTGATGTAGATATTCCATCTGGGGCTGCACACACCACTGACCCTTATTCTCTGTACTTTGACTAGCTTGAGTTTCTGGATTAACCATCGTTCACTGCACACAGGAACTTCTCTATGAGGCCTGCTTGCTGCACTAACCTATAGGTCTAGAGATATGAATTTAGAGGGTATTTATACTATGTCGATTTAGCAAAATAGTAGTAATAGGTCTACCACTGAGGTCTTTGAGCTCCCAACCACAGATCTGTGGCCATATTTGCAGGACCAGGTATGTGCTTCCTCCTGGGGAGTGGGCCTTAAATCTAATCAGAAAGCAGCTGGTTACCCCCATAACATCCATGCCACTGTTGCACCCATGGGCATATCTTGCCATTCTGGACAGTATTATAGTTTACAGGGTTTATAACTGGGTAAAATTGTGGATGACTTCTCCCACAGAAGCCTGCATAGCACTTTTAGCTCTGTGAGAGCTATCCAGCAAGGAGGAAACCGACTCAGTCAGTACCAACCTGATTTCTCCATGTCCTGTGACCTGTGTTTTGTGTCTTCAGCAATAAGAACCTACCATCATGTTCTGGTGAAAAATCAAGAGCAATAGCCTCTATTATTTTGAGGGTCTTTGGGATACCTCTGACCAACAATTCAAGGGGACGTATATCACATCTGGCACTGGGCTTTTCATTTGGCAATCTATGGCTTCTGATATGACATCATCCCCTGTATAGGGTATTCCAACTAAGATCTTTTAAAAATATTTTATGTATTATTTTTATTTTATGTGTATTAGTGTACTGCTTGAATGTGTGTAAATGCATTCATGTCATCCAATGCCTGCAGAGGTCAGAAGACCGTCAGATGCCCTGGAACTGGAGTTACAGATGATTGTTAGCCATCATGTGGGTGCTGGGAATCAAACCCAGGTCCTCTGCAGGAGCAGCCTGTGCTTTTAACTGCTGAGTCATCTCTCCAGCCCCCAATTAAACTCTTTATATGAACTTCCACCCTGATTTCCATGGTGGCTATACCAATGTGCTCTTCTACACGAGGGTTCTCCATTCCCCACATCCTTGATAGCATTTTTTTGTCATTGTTTTCTTAATCTTAGCCATTCTGACTGGGGTAAGATGAAATCTCAAAGTGGTTTCAATTTTCATTTCCCCCAAAAGCTAAGGGTGGTGAACATTAAAAACCTTTTTCTTAGCCATTTGTATTTCTTCTTCTGAAAACTCTGTTTAGTTCCACAGCCCACTTTTAAATTGGACTGTTTGTTTTCTAGGAATTTGAGTTCCTTGTATATTGTAGGTACTAATCCTCTGTCAGATATGTAGCTGGAAAAGATCGTTTTCCCATTCTGTTGGCTGCTTCTTTAGTCAATTAATAGTTTTGTTTTTAATATTTTATTTATTTTATGTGTATGCCTGCATATATGTAAGTGCAGCTATGTCATGTAATGCCCATGGAAGTCAAAAGAGGGCGTTGGATCCCCTGGAACTGGAGTTATGGATGGTTGTTAGCTGCCATGTGGATGCTGGGATTCAAACCTGGGTCTTCTGCAAGAACAACCAGTGTTCTTAACCACTGAGCCATCTCTCCAGCACTGATTAATAGTTTCTTTTGCAGTACAAAAGCTTTATACTTCCATGAAGTCTGACATTTTTATTAAGATTCTTATTTCTTGGGTGACTGGAGTCCTATTCAGAAAGTCCTTACCTGAGCTCATATCCTGAAGTGTGCTCTTTACTCTTTCTTCTAGAAGTTTCAGGTCTAAGACTGAGCATGTTGACCCATTTGAAGTTGATTTGTGTACAGGCTGAGAGAGAAGGATCAAGTTCCATCTACTTGTTGGTAGCCAGTTTTCCTAACACCATTTATTAAAGATGTTGTCTTTTTTCCAGTGCAAAATTTTGGCATCTCTGTCAAAAATCAAGAAGCTGTTGGTACATGGACTTAAATCTGGGTCCTCAATTGTATTACTTTGATCAATGTGTATGTTTTTGAACCATACACATTGAACCAACACATACCATGCTGTTTTTACTATTGTGGCTCTGTCACATAACTTGTAATCAGCTGTGGTGACACCTCCTGCAGTGTTTTTATTGCCCAGGATTGTTTTGACTATCTGAGACTTTTTTGTGCTTCCATATGAATTTTATGATTTTTTTCCATTTCTGTGAAGAATTGTGCTGGAGTTTTAGTGGGGTCTGACTTGATCTGTAGATTGCTTTTGGTAGGACTGCCATTTCACAATATTATCCCTACCAATCCACGTGCATGGGTATTCTCTCTGCCTCTGGTATCTTCTTCAACTCTGCAAAGGTAGTCTTAATATAAGCCTTTTTCTTCCACTAGAATACCATTTCCTCTTTGTTTTAAAAAAGAGAAATGAAGTATTTCACTTATTATATCCATCAAATAACTAATATTGACAATATTAATTGAATTTAAGAGATCAACTGTCACTTTTTATATCAGTGCCATATTTAATTAGAGAGATAGTCTATATAATTGTAGTCCAAATTATTATGTCAAACATTGATACGTAAACCAGGATTGGTGACACATACCTGAAATCCAGCACAAAATGAGACAGGAAGATTGGGATTTGGAGGCCCATGGGAAGACCTTATCTTAAACAACAAAAAAAAATAAGTAAATGAATAAATACCTTATACATAGATGGTTCTTGTCAATGTTGTTTACACAGAGCTTTGTTTTGGGTATAAATATCTCTGGCTGCAGAAAAGAGCATTTGGTTTTCTGCGTTGATCCGAGTCTGTCTCTGTACTGGGCTCTTTGTATTTGCTCCTGTATTTCTGCTCTTTGTATTTTCTGTACTCTTTTATTTCTTCTGTTGGCTTTTAGCATAGTCATCTATGATTGTATGAAATGTGAGCAGAGGCCAGCAGAGAGGTACTTGTCATGTTGATTCCAGATTACCCATTACTATATATAACCCATTACTATAGAAATAAGGAGGTCTATAACAGTGCTACTGCCTCACAGTATATGTAGTTGAACCTGAGAGGTTAAGGCTGAGGAGTTTAACCCGGATTCAGGAATAAAGGTCTGCAGGAGATAACGCATGAAGCCAAATCAGGGGCTTTAGAACAACAACAACAACAAAACACAGAAACAATAGCCACAGTGATATTGCCACAATTTTCCCTGTGACTTTATAAAACAATCAGCACTGAGTTCACTAGGCAAGCTTAAGTTGGGCAGAGGGCGTGTCTGTGGTAGAGAGGAGGAGCTGCTCTCTCCTTACCTGGTGCAGGTGCACCTACCCTCACCATGAGAGGGCCTCTTTTTTTCTTTCTTTCTTTTTTTTTTTTTTTTAAATACAGACATTCTGAAGCCTCTGCTGTCTGGTGGAAACGTCTACTCTGCAGTCTTCTATATGGGTCCAGGAGTGAGGAGCCACCCTAGGGGTGGAAATGAAAGCTAGGAACCCTTAGCCTAAACATGGCAGTACAATTCATGTGAGTAAAGGAAAGCCTATCAAGGGAGAAGAGAAGCTAGTGTAGCCGCTCGAAGGGCACGCTGTGGGGAAGGACGTGCCACAAGGAGCCCAAAGTACAGGAGGAGAGATTGGAGTCCAGGGGACCAGGGCAGGAGAGCGTGCTTTGGAAGCCTGTACCAGAGTTGAGAGGAAGGCAGCCTGGACATGGGGTGGTGGTGGGCTCTTCACTGCGACAAGTCAGCAAGCTCTTCGACCCTGTGCATTTGCAGAGCTAGGTCCTTTTGTCTGCTCCCTCCTGAGGTCTCCCTTGATGCAGCGGGCTTAAGGCAACCTGTAAGCACCACAAAGATGTTTTCATGACAGCTTGACCAAAAACCTCTTCTTTCCCAAAGCCCACGGAAGGACTTGGGTGCTTGAAGCAACCACTCGCCATCAGAACAGTTCTGCCATCCCCCGCCCCCTGGATCATCTTCAAGCTGCCTTTGAGTTCGGTTGATATGCCTTTTATTTAGCGTTCTGTTAATTTGCTGAACACTGCTTTGGTGGATGTGAATGTGGAATATAAAAATGCAGTAGGTGGTTTATAGGAGACAAGTTACAAGAGAATGAATGCTCAGAGCTCTGAGCTGCACACACAATACCTATCCTCGGAAGGGCCGGATTCCCCTCAGGCTAGAGGGGAGCCGCGAAGCCAGGTTCCCCATCCTCTTTACAGCCCTGTTTGACCTGCTCCTCCCCTGGAGCTGCGTGTGGGTGTACAACTGTTGCAAGTAGGTGGCACAGCTGTTTGCTCTGACTGCCTCGTACCTCAGGGATCCCAGCCACAGTTAACACTGCGGAATGAAAATGGCATTTATGCTTTAATAAACTCACCCTATTTCTTTGTTAGAGGGAAAAACCGGGGATCCCACCCACCACGTTGCCAACTACATGTCACTGCTCGGAGCGCACCACAGTGGCTAATGTTTTTCCAAATTCTCCCTTGCATTGGAAATGGAAGCCATTAGAAAAATATTGGAGTGGTGTGACGATTTCCCAAACACCTGCCTCCCACCTCTTATGCACATATGCTGCTTTTTACAATGCGTGTAGTCCTTTTTTGTGTTTGGTGCATTTTCATTTACAAGTGCATGTATATTTTATAAGCGTATGTGTACATACTTCTTGGTGATTTACTTGTAAATTCCCTAAATGGGGAAGCCACACAAAGGTCGCCAAGCTGTGGATGGAATTAAATAGCGTTTTCTAATAGGAAATAAGAAAGCAAGAGTCAGATACATATAGGCAGGAGGGGAAATGCGTTTCCAACCGGGAAGTTATTGAGTGTTTATAATCAAGGCGCCGAGTCCGTAGAGGAGGGGAGTCTGCCCTCCTCTTCCTGTCGAATAAATCACTACGAGCTCTCCAAATCACTGCTCTGAAGAGCTAAATCTTTCAGCTCTCCCCGATTTCTGTCCTGGTGAAAGAACACAGTCACAGAGCCTTGCTGGGACACCTGCTTCTCCTCCTCCTTGCCTGACAGGAGCTATCAACATATATTTCTCTAGTCCCACAGATGACACACTTTGCTGATTTGACCTGAAGAATCCATAACTGTGATGGACTTTTCTGCCTGGCTCAGAAATCAGCAGCCTTTCATTCCTCCACCTAGAGGCTCTGTAAATCAAATCAAAGTGTGACTTCGCTTCTTGTTGCTCCTGTCGTTATTTTTATTAACTAGCCTGTTATTATTGAAACACTGTGGAGCAGCAAATAACTCCACCTGGATAATGAAGTTCCCAGTATTAAGGAATGAAATGAGACTCTTAGAGCGTCCATACCTTGACAGTATAGGTTGACAATTGACAAGTGATAGCCTATAGTCATTGAGTGTGTGTAATATTCCATGTTATTTATTGCTTTTGCCTTTAGATTTAAGGATTTAAAAACAATGGTCAATAATTTTGAGAGTAGAGGTTTCATGTCAATGCTTGTGTCCTTGCTATATAAGTAAGCATAACATATTCATTTGTTCATTATTTAAAGTTTTTTTATTACATCGTGTATGTGTGTGTGTGTGTGTGTGTGTGTGTGTGTGTGTGTGTGTATACCATGATACACATGTTGAGGTCAGAAGACAGCTCGCAGAAGTCAGTTCTCCCCTTCACCATGGAGTTTCAGGGATCAAACTTACGTCATCAGAATTGGCAGCAGGTACCTCTACCTGACCGGTGCAATAATGGCATGACTGTCTTGGGAGTAACACACTGCTTTCTGGTTGGATTTATGGCCCACTCCACAAGATGAAACCCAAACTTAGAGCCATTACTAGCGCCAAGAGCCTGTGGCTAGATAAGTTACAGTCCCCAGGGAAGAACCTAGTACTATTATTTTGCTAAATGGACATAGGATTAAACTGACTCCCAACTTACTGTTATGACCATAGATTAGTGCATTTCCTTTTTAAAAGGAATATTGTACTTATTGGTTTCATTTTTATGTGTATGAGTGTATTGCCTGGATGTCTATA
Source organism: Nannospalax galili (assembly GCF_000622305.1). NCBI lineage: Eukaryota > Metazoa > Chordata > Mammalia > Rodentia > Spalacidae > Nannospalax > Nannospalax galili. The sequence goes on along the minus strand of NW_008352752.1, from coordinate 1,683,081 downwards.
AGTGCACTTGTGTCCTGCAATGCTTGTGGAGGTCAGAAGAGAGCATCGAATTCCCCTGGAACTGGAGTTATGGATGGATTTTAGCCACCATGTGGGTGCTAGAAATATAACCCAAGTCTATAACCCAAGTCCTCTGTAAGAGCAGCCAGTGCTCTTAACTGTTGAGCCATCTCTTCAGCCCCAATTAATACATCTCTTAATCTTAACCCTCATCTGCGAAACTTCTTTCTGCAGTAGATAGTAATCGACACAGAGACCCACAACTGGTTAGAGTGCAAAGAATATGAGGCTAGAATACTCAACCCTAAATGAGACATCTGTATCACACACCCTCATTCCAAGGCTCAGAACTCAATTTGGAAGAGGCAACAGGAAGATAGTAAGAGCCAGGGGCAGTGGATGATGGAAACAGGACACAGTGTTTTCTAGACACAACAGAGTCCTCACACACATGCACTCACAGTAGTTGAGACAGCATGCATAAGACCTATGCAAGCTCAAGCCAGACGAAATCCCAGCCTGGAGGTAAGAGGCGGGGACAATATCTCACCTCTAGCTGAGGTGCTATTAGCAATTGATAGCTACTGGGAGAGGGAGAGTCAGTTTTCTTTAAGGGTGTGGCCCCTGGTAGCCAACCACACTCCAGTGGATGGCCATGTACCCAGGTACATGAGCAGCCTAAATTGGACTCAATGGGTATTTGAAATATTTTAATGAATGCCTACTATGTCCTTGGTGCTGTTCTAAGTGCTAAATAATAATATTCATGCTTCATGGAGCTAAAGGAAAATGAGTAAGTCAACTAAAAGATAATTTCATATCGTGATGGACTTATCAAAACAAGGAATGGTTATATGGTAGAGGACCATTATCTGAGCAGGTGACATGTGGTCTGAGAATTGAATGGTAAGAAGCCAGAAGGTAAGCACTTAGGGAAAGGAGTTTTCTGGGTAAAGTACTATTACCAACTCCTACAGGGGTTGTACTGGCTTGTCTAAGAGAGAGCCAGGCTAAGCAGGTCTGGCAGAGTATAGGTCTGGTCAGTGGAGTAGATAGAGTCAGGATAACATGGAAGATTTTACATCAGGAAAACTGTTGGCATTTTAAGCACAGCAGGAAACCATGGTGTGGGGAGGAGGCTCAATGGGTGTTGGGGAGCCTGTGCTTCTGAGGAACTGTGAGGTTATGGTTCATGAAGGCAATTCCAGGGAGTCCACAAGAGTTGAGTATGAGCAGGTCTGCCTCCTTTTAGGGAATCCAAAACACTGCACAGGAGGGAGATGCAACACAGGCTTAAACCAAGTGTGGTACTTCTAGAATCATCTCTGAAGAGAAACTTTACAGGCATGGTTACATGGACAAAAATAGCCATAAAATACCAGAACATATCATCCATCCATCCACTCATCCACTCACCTCCTCACTCATCTGTTCTGTTTTATGGGTCAGAGAGGGAAGATCCTGGTTCAGCACTATTGGAGAAGATGCTCTTCTTAGCCCTGATGTATTTGTGTCCTCTAGAGATTTTATCATAATGGTAACATTCGATGACAAAGATAGTCTTTATTTATCCCCTTGCGTTGGATTCCTTCCAAGGCAGATGCAGAGACAAATACTTGGACACAGGTCATTCATTAGGAGGAGACCGTGTGAACTAGAGAGGTAGTAGTCAACCAAGGACCTCTAGGCAGGACATGCTTTGGAACTGTCACAAAGGGACAAAATGACCAACTTCTTTCCTTCATTGTTTGAGAGTCTCCCTGATGTGTCTGGTCAACCCACCGTTCCAGAAGCCAGAGAGCACCTTCAGGTAGGAAGATGCAGGGAGCCACTGATACACATGACTGTGATGCTTCGATATTGCACCTCTAAGAAAAATCCTTCTCATCCAGAACCCCTCAGCATCGACCAGATGATGCTTCTTAATCTTAGTGGTTTTGAACAGTGGATGCAGGGGTGTAATGGGTGTGTGGCTTCTGGAACTCTGCATTTGGGGATTGCTAATCATAGTGGTTCCTGTAGTCTATATGCCTTCCTACCATCCTCCCATGGCTAAAGACAGGTTGAAACTCCTGATGGAATGGTGGCTATCATGTGGGTCATAGGGAAACTCCTGGGCATGGGAGAGGGTAGCAGATGGCTTGGTACAGTGCTCGTGTCTTATCAGAACACGGGACTCAATTCTCCTGCTGCTGAGGGGACATGACTATTGCCAGAGTCAACTGAGGTCCTGTTCAGAAATTTCCCTTAGCCAAAAAGAAAGCTCTATTTCCAGGTTATACCTCTTCCCCAGAGTGAGGGTCTAACAAGGGTTCAGAGCTCAGGGCCATTTGTCTCAGTTAGGGTCAACTCTGAAGAGTCATCTTAGCTTAGGAGTTGCCTGTGGATTAAGCTTAGGCCATAATCACATCAAATCCAAATTCTTCCTCTTCTCTGTTCTCCTTCCTTTACTTCCCCACATGTGTTGATACCCCAACCATCCCCCCAACAAGCTCCAAACGCCCAAATATCTGTCAGAATATTTTCCCTGAGGAGCTTGACATGAGTCCAGCAAAGAAACAGTTGTTCCTTCCTTCTGATTTGATCCCCTCTCCCAATTTGATTCCCTCTCCTTCCGCACTGACAGCTGATAAGATTCTAGATGAGTACTCCACCACTGAGCTTTGTTCCCAGCCTGAGACATTCGAAAAAGGTCCGGTTGATATCTTTGGGATCTTGAAGGCTGACTGTGGGGCCCAATGAGCGCAAACTTTTCTTTCAGAGCCCCTGATACCATTGCTGTCATAGAAAAGAGCCCTCTGTGTGGCCAAGGGGTCACAATAAACAGATGGCAGCCCTTGGCTTGTGGAGCCAGCCAAATTCAGAATGGTCTGTCAGGTGGTGAAATATTTTCCTGAGATTTTTATGACTGCGGAATGTTTGGAGAGGCTGACATAGATCAAGAAATAGAGACAAGGAAGGGCAGCCGACAAAGGAGGGAGGAAATAAGACTTTGAGACTTAGATTTAATATTCCTGCAAACAGAGATGGATGATTTAAACTTGTTTATGTTTGCTTACCATTTGGTGTCTAGTGTTCTTATGATATAATTTGCTTCACAATTTTAGGATCTACTTTACATACCAGTAACACTTTGCACTTGCTATATATAGTATGTTTCATCCGGAGCTTGTGTGGGTCTCTGTCTATAGAGGCACACTCTTAAGTTTATCTCCACAGCATAGCGAACAGTATACACAGAAAGGGAGAGATAACAAGTCACCCTGCCCGCAGCACTCTTTGTTACTGAGGAAGACTGATGGGGGATAGTAAACACTTAGTAAAGCTTGTGTCCAAGCTTTCTTAGCCCGCCTGCCCGAGTGACTGAAACACATAGACACTTTCTTTCTGCTCTTCCTTCCTGCCAAGATCAGTCAGAGCTGTTAGATAGTCAAAATCAAGAAGTGAGAACTATATTCTATTACATATTTCAATTCGATATCTATGGAGCAGTGATGACTGATTAAACTATTAAATTACAATGTTAAGGAAACAGGAGAAAATGATTTTCTAAGTGTTCTAAAAATATAGTTCTGTAGATTGAGAATCACGTAAGAGGGTCAAAACGGCATCTGTACAAGCATATTCACGGAATTTTAGATTCATGTGACTTGGTATGAATTATGTAAGAAGAATATTTTATTTATTCAACTTCACCAAGACCAAGAGCTGGTGGGTTTGATAAATAACACCTACTCAATCCACATTATTATTTTTTAGTCTTTGCAGCTTTGTGGCCATTTATGAACATAATGGATTCTCTCTTCATCCAAATCTTTAATTTGGTGAAGAGATTATTTTGACACCAGGGTTTTATATTAACAAAGATGCTTCTTGTAATATTAAGTATAATTTTGTAATATTATAACAATATAAATATTCATCAATAAGAGAATGGCCCGATAGCCATCATATACTTAAACAGTGCGTCCTTGACTGAATGCCCAACTACTGACCATGAAAACATGATCAAGTCATAGTACTGGCTGCTAAAAGGAGACCCACAAGGGCTATATAATTCCTTTGTATATAATTTTAACACATATATGGATAATAGCAAGAGTCTACAGAAATATTATATATACTTATAGAGAATAGAGTAGTTTGCCAAAGTTCAATTATGGGGCTGGAGAGATGGCTCAGCAGTTAAGAGCACTTGCTGCTCCTTTAGAGGACTTGAGTTTGGTTCCCAGAATCTATGTTGGGTGACTCACAACCACCTGTAACTCCAGCTACAGGAAATCCAATGCCCTCTTCTGGCCTCTCTGGGCATTGCACTTATATACAAACCCCCTCCTCTCCCATATAAATGCATGATTTAAAATAAAATGCATATTTCAAAAGGAAATAACAATTATGATTATTTCTACCTAAATAGAAGAATTTCAAGTGATATATTTTTTCATATATACACATAAATTAATAATAACTAGATATCATTTTATTTTAAAAGTTAAGCATGCACAGACTCCTGAAGATGATGGGCTGATCTCCACTCTCCTGAAGTACTTTCTCATTTCACTCTGGGATAAGATGCTCCTATGATGTTCCCCTTCCCAAGGCTCTACTTTCTAATGCTGTTCCAGTGACTCTCACCACTGGAATGAGGTTTATTTTTCTCTATTGATTCCATAATTTTATATAATGTATTTTGATAATGTTCAGTCCCCCCTCCCCCTCTACCCCTATTTTATTTCCTCTTATTACTAATTGTCTTCTTTTCATTTTTAATGTTTTTATTGAGTTTTTGTGCACTTCATATAATACATCTTAATCTAATTTAGATATCTTTCCAGCTCCCCTTAACCCCCCACCAGGTTCTAGGTATTCTGTCCTATATGTTAAGTCCTATCCAGTCAAGCATTTCTGTCCAGATGTCCCTCGGTGCAAGTTCATCCCCTGGAGTCTAGTCAGTCTATCTAGAATCACTCCCTTAAAGAAGATCTACTCTCCCTCACTCCACAGTAATCATTTGCCAAAAGTTCCTTGGCAAGGGCTGGAGCCTGCTGCCTACTTCCCCTGCTCCATGCTGGGTTTTTGTCTGATTGAGTCAGCATGGGTCTTGTGTGTGCTGTTAGCACTGATGCAAGTTCATATGAACAAGATTCTAGTGTCCTGAAAGTCTGTTTCCGTATGTTCATGCACCACCCCTGGCTCTTACAACTTTTCTGGCGCCTCTTCTGCAATGGTCTCTGAGCTGAGGGTGGGTGAGGTTTGATATAGGAATCCTATCCAGGGACATGTAGTATTTGTCTTTTAAAAATATTTTTATTGAGTTTTTGTGCATTTCATATAATAAATCTTAATCAAATTTAGGCCCCCTCAGTTTTGAAGGCACATTCAGACCACAACATAACCTAAGAAAACATTCAAATGTTTTTAAAGCATTTTCAACATGTTTAGTGCATTTGCAGCTTCTTCTACCTTGTGTGCTTGGTTCTCTAAGTACTTTGAATAGATAAATGGAGCATTGTAAGTAACTTACCTTAGGGCTGCCTTGCAGAATATGAACTACTCTCACTTTAGTGTTGCAGTTTTATGCAAGATCACAGCATCAAAACACTAGCGTCAGTTGTTTATTGAGATCATATGCCACATTTAGTTCAAGAAATTTATGCTTAATTTCTATTATAAAACCTATATTCGTGGGGGCTGGAGGGATGGCTCAGTGGTTAAGAGCACTTGCTGTCTAACAGAGGACTGGGTTCAGTTCCTAGCACCCACATGGTGGCTAACAACCATCTGTAACTCAAGTTCCAGGAGATCCAAGGCCACCTTTTGACATCCACGGACATTGCATGGCAAGGGTACACTTACATACATGCAGGCAATATATTCATACACATAAATTAAAAATAATAAATAAAATATTAAAAACCTATAATTGTACATAGTATAATTAACTGAAAGAAGGACACAATCAAATTGTACTTGAACGTTTATAATGGAACTTACTGTATGCCTTCCTTAACCTCTCCTCCCACATTGGAGTCTCTGTCTGACCTACCCATTTTAAAATGAATAATTTGTATTTCAATCTCTTCAAGTTTCTGTTCTGAATATTTTTTGCTGAGTTTTTAACTTGGGAAATCAGTACTCAGGTTTACTGTGACACAGTTCTCACCTTTCCAAAATTTCATTATAGCTCTTTCAAAGCTTTTGGAAAATTAAATTCCAACATTTACTTCATTATGATCTTATGAACGTCACTTTCAGATGGACAATCTTCATGGCACTCTTGGATTTTCTTGATGTTCATAATGGTTTCAAATTTTAAAAACAACTTTTTTATCACATTTTTTTCCTACAAATTCTTTGAAAAGAATATTCCTCTCAGTTCAAATACGTTAAATCATCAACCACTTACTTTGGTTTTTGCTCTTTTAAGGACTTGAACATTTAGTCCCCCTCTCCTGGATGGCTGGTTGCTAGGTAGGCTACAGCACACCTGCCACTCAAGACCTTTAACCTTATCTTTGGAATTGCCTATTTACTGGTTCCCATAATTTCCTCTTTCTCTTTTATGTCTTTGCTTTATTAGGTTATTACCCCATGAATCTCCTGACCCCCAAAAAATCACAACAAAGATTTAGATTTTTCTATATGTTAAGATGAATAGTTTGGCTGGGTATAGAATTCTATTACACAACTCAATTTACTCCGAGATCTTTTTGCAAGCATCCTCCCCCGACACACACACACACACACACACACACACACACACACACAAAATGCTTCCATTAAAAATCTGATGATGTGATTGGAGAGATGGCTCAAGGGCTGAGCATGTACTGTTATTCTAGAGACTTGCATCCTACAGCATACGCATCAAATGGCTCACAACTTCCTGTAACTCCGGTTTCAGGCAGTCCAATACCTCTGGCCTCTCCAGGCACCTGTATTCATGTATACATACCCCCACACAGACACATACATACACATAATTAAAAACAAACACAAATCTTTAAAACAATCTGATTACATTATTTTTGCAATCTTTTGAATAGTATCTGTTATATATCCTCTGTTGAAATTTCAAATGTGGATGATTATTCTTGTGAATGTTCTTTTGATCACTTAAGTATAGAAATCCCCATCTGCAAGAATTTAATAAAAGATGGGGCAGGAGAGATAACTCAGCAGTTAAGAACACTGGCTGCTCTTGCAGAGGACCTGAGTTCACTTCCCAGCACTCACATGGCTGCTAGTAAGTGCCCTTAACTCCAGGGAGTTTGATGCCCTCTTCTGGCTTCCACATGGACATGTGTACTTATATACATGTAGGCAAAACACTCATACACATACAAAATAAAAATTAATGAATAAAAAAATTTTAAAGAAATCCTATACCAGCTTTGGGAGGCAGAGGCAGGTGGGTCTCTGTGAAATTGGGGCCAGCCTGGTCTGCATAGTGAGTTCTGGCCCAGTTGTGGCTAAGGGAGTCCCTATCTCAAGCCATCACCACCCCCACAAAAAGAAAAAAAAAAGGGCATGTCTGCTGTTCTGAAAATTTCGTTTTGTATTGTTTATTTATTTTGTGTATGCATATATATGTGTGGGGATGCACATGTCACACTGTGAGTGTGGTGGTCAATGAATGAGTCAGGTCTCTCCTTCTACCATGAGAGCTCTGGGGATTAAACTCAAGTTTGCAGGCTTGGTGGCAAGCACTTTTACTCACTGAGGCATCTCACTGGCCCTCTAGGTTCATTTAATGATTTCTTGTGGTTACTGTTAGACTAGCAAAGGGAAACTAACACATAAACAGACATTTGAATTTTCTGTTCTTGGCTTTTGAAACTATTATTAGTTAGATGTTTAATTTCCTGAATTTCCTCTTTCCACTTTTGATCTTTTAATGTATCCTTCTTAAAATATTACCACAATTTTATGTTTAAAGCCTTTTTTTTTTCATTTCCTACCATTATGCTCTGAATCCCTGTATATTTTTGCAGGGACTGTAGATCCAAACTTCCTGTATTCATGGCCCAGCTCTTCTGTGTGATTTTGAGCAACTTTCTCAACATCTCTATGCCTCTTTCCTCATTGGTGAAACAAGGTTGGCATTAGCATAACCTACCTCATGGAGCTGTTAGGGTGATTAAATGGCTTCATGTATGTAGAGCACTTACTGTAGTTCCTGGCAGATGTAAGTTTTTGCACATATTTGATAAAGATACTGAAGAGCACCTTGTGTTGTTTCATGCAGGCAATAGCTCTCACTTCCTTCTAGAACACTGCTGCCTTCTACATTATTAATGCTGCTACTTAGTTCCCCTTTCCTTCCCCTCCTCCCTCCTCCTCCATCTATGCATGCTGGAATTATACATGTGTGCCACCACTTACTTTTATCACATGTGAGGCCCAACTACCTGACAGAACAATTTAAAAGGAGGAGAGATTTAATTTGGCCCAGGGTCTCTGAGGGCTCAGTCCATGGTCACTTGGTTCCTTGTTTCCAGACCTGTGGTGAGGCCCAGCATCATGGTGGCAGGACTGGGTGGTGGAATACTGGCACTTGACTGGCTTTCTCATTTTGGTCTTTTATTTCAGCTGGGTCTTTAGCCCATGAGATGGTGCTACCACATGTAAGATGGAATCAGCCCTCTCTGAAAGACCTCATTAACGTGTTGGAACTCAGCTTCGCCAGTCTCAGTCCAGCCAGACGGGCAATGGAGAGTCATCATCACAGTTTTCTATGACCTTATTACCATCAACTTAGTGGCTTCCTTGATCTAAAATGAAGCCCTGGCAGATCTCCTTTCCTTCCTGAGGCTCTTGGGGAGAACCCATCTCCATGTCTGTAAAGCTGCCTGTGTTCACGAGCTTGTGTCCACATTCCCCTGTCTTTAAAGCCAACTGACTGTAAGACTCAGTTTGACTTGAAATCAGTTCCACCTCTCTGTCTCATATTTAAGGTCTCTGTCCCCACTGGACCTACCTGTATTATCCAGGATAAACTCTTTCTACTAAAGCTAGCTAATTAATAACCTTAATTCTCCTTTTCATGTAAGGCAGTATAGTCTCAGGTTTGGGGAACAAGATATATTTTTTTGTTTTTACCACATGCATAGCACTTCCATGTTATCTGGAAAAAGAAGAAATTCCAGGTGTTTCTGTACTTCTGAGTTAGCCATCTACTGCCTCATTTTAGTCTTCACAAAGGCAGTAGATGCTAGCACAAATCTTGTTTGACTAAGGATATACACAGAGGTTCATTAAGCAGCCCATGGCTAGAAAGGGGCTGAGAACAGGGAAGGAACTGGAGGCCAAGTGTGTTTTGGCTCCCGTCTCTGTTCCCAACCTTCAGCGTACAGGATGGAACCTCACTGACTTAATTAAAACCCCTTATAAGGTATTGCTGTGGGGAGCCCACGCCACCAGCAAGTAGCGTATGTTTATAAATACCGTAGAACAAGTATCTGAGTCAGGGAGATGGGGATATGCAAAGTATGCATGCTTTTATTTCTTGACTGAAAACTGTTTCTTAATTGAGAACAATAAACTATAGGGTATTCTTGTATTGACTTTAAAGAAAAGGAAGTTTGTGTTGTGTTGCTTGTCAGAGATACGTAATTCTCAGCAATCAAATGCATATATTTTATAATATATTTATATTATATTATTTTCAGTTATTTAAACTCAGTTCAATAATTCATCAATGAAACTTAAATAACTCTTAGGTTCCAAGCACATTCTTGATTTGTTCACATTTTTTATCTAAAGCTACTGATTAAGGACTGACAATGGATAATATTTCCTCCACGACTTAATTAAAGATGTTGATTTTGGCGTAACTTTTTTTTTTTTACTTCTCTGTGCAAAGATGGTGTGTATGATTTAACAATGTGGGCCAGAAATGAATGTGCCCAGTATAACAGGAAGCTGTAGGGATATCAACCACTCACCCCAACCGATATTTATAATAGAAATAAGCCTTCACCATAAAGCCTCTCCAACAGGCCTGGTAACTCTAATGGCACTAGCAGGTGCTGCCACAATAAAGAAGTCAACCTCCCAGTGAACAAATACGAAATTAAAAAAAATCAATCAATCTGTAATCTCAGTTCTATGTGGCTCCAGCATCATTTCTTCCAATAATGTAAACTCGGTGCATCGTTAACAGGTTAAAGACCTTTAGAATATTCTTCTAAAGTATTCCAGGCAGTTGGCTCATTTTTCCACACAGTCACCACTTGAAATCAACGTGGAAAGCTAATGGGACTCCCAGCCCCAGGGCAAGTCCTCTTGCTCTGGAAGCTGTCAGGAGTCCTGGGAGTCAAGGAGCTCTGTGACAACTCCTTTAGGAGAGATATTTGTTCCTTAGGATATGATATCACCCAGACTGGCAGGATCCCATGCGATTCAATTAACCTCAGAATTGCTTCTCTACCCCTCCCTCTGTGCCCCTCTCTCTTTCTGAGGGATGGTGATCTATCCTTCACAGCCCAGAGACCTGGGCTGCTTTCTGCCTTACCTCCTATCCCTGTGCTGAGACCCACACCCCCGTATACACACCCAAAGCAAAAAAGTTAGTCTGAGTGCTTCTCCAACTTCTTCTTGTGATGCCAAGTGATCTCCTGGGATCTGTTCTTAAGGGACAGTTCAGGTGCCTGCTGTGGAATCCCAGTTTTCCTTGACACAGGAATCCATGCTGTATTCCAGAAGGTTCTGTGCTGTATTCCCCAGCCCTGTGCTTGTTCACCAATATGGGCTGCTGGGTGCTGAAGGTCTTGTAGAGAACACTGTCTAACTCCATGTCTCCATTGAATGAGGGCTTGAAATTCTACTTTAGGAGATAGGGGCTGTCACTGAGTGTGGTTTCCAGCACATTGCCCAAACGTTCCTGAGTGTAGGGATGAGCTACAGGTCAAAGCCCCAGGTCTGAGTCAGCAGTTCAAAACCTGCACCTACTCTGGTGTGAGATCGCCGATGGTCTGTGGGCCACACTTAGAGCTAGAGCGAGGTGACCTGGGGGATTTCTAGCAATGCCTCACATTTTCCTTCTGGAAATGTGTGGAGATTGACATGTTGATGGAAACGCACAACTCTCATCTCAAAGGGGATAAGAGACAGTTTATTCTGTAGTCACATATGAGTGACCGTGACTCAGGAACACAGATTCAGGTTATCCCAAATTTCCATGTTCCCATGTGGAAGCAGTTTTATGAAGTGTTTATATTAACAGAACAATGCAAGTCATAAATTAAGGCACTTTTTGAATACATTGGTGGAAACATTAAGTAGGTGGATACCCGAAACAGAAATCTCAGCCATGGGCTCAGATGCTATCTGATGACACTCAGCCTTTTAGTTGGTACAAACCAGGATTCAGTTAAGTTATGTGGGCAAAGACTGGTTATTTAGGCAGCAAAAGATAGACCAAGATAAAGTGCAATTGGGCTTCGGACCTGCAACATTCCAAACTCTCCTCAAGCACCAAAGTTCTATTCAGATGATCAATCTTGCAGGAGGTTCAGTTTGAAGATGCACATTTTTCCTGGGAACTTTCATTCATAGACATATGTCTATAATTCTGTTAGTTTTCTTGATGCTGTGACAAAACGCTTGACAGAAACATCTATAAGGAGGAAGGATTTATTTTTAAGTTTATAGTTCAAAAGGTATAATCAGTCCATCATGGAGATGGTGTGATGGCTCAGCCATCTCTGTCAATAGCAGCGGGAGCTTGTGGCTGGTCACATAGTGATGGCAGACAGAAAGCAGGAAAGTCTGACTGGATGCAAGGCCAGACTGTAACTCTCAAAGTCTACCCCCAGTGACTACCTCAGAGAGCCACGCCTCCCACCCCAAAGGCCCACAACCTCCCGAAACAGTACCACCAGCTGGAGGCTAAGTGTTTAAACACACTAGTCTGTGGAAGACATTTCACATTCAAACCACAGCAGTAACTGGTGTCATATGTAAATTAGAAACTTGAAAAACAAAATCAAATAACAATATAGAAAATGTAATAAAGTTAGTTTCCTCCATAACCTCTACACAGTCTGTAGCACTCTCCCTTGGACGGGGGGCTGTGGGGGGATTTATGAATGTTCATGTTGGGAAAGGGAGGTGCATGGAAAATTAAAAGTGAGAGTTGTGTTGACTAAAACACTTTATCCATCTCTGAGTGAAAGGTTCTTCTCTCTCTGTCCTGGTTTGTTTCTTCATTGCTGTGACAAAACACTCTGACCACTACCAACTTGGGGAGGAAAGGGTTTATTCAGCTTACATCTCCTGGGTCATAGTTCATCAGGGAGCCCAATGTAGGAACTCAGGGCAGGAACCTGGAGGCAGGAGCTGGAGCACAGGCCATGGAGGAACGCTGCTTACTGGCTTGCTCTCCTGGCCCCTGCTCAGACTGCTTCTTATGCAACACAGGCCCACTTGCCCAGGGGTGGCACCACCCACAGTGGGCTGGGCCCTCCCACATCACTCAACAATCAAAAAGGTGCCCCTTAGACATGGCCACAGGCCAGTCCAATGAAGGTAATTCCCCAATTGAGGCTCCCTCAACCCAGGTGTGTCACATTGACACTAAAGCTATCCAGCACACTCTCCTTCCTACACATTCATTTTCATGCGGGTGGAGGAAGCACGGGTTTAAGGTGTCTTCACTCCTTGTCACGGTAGCCCGTCTTGCATCTGGAAATCTTTGCTCTGGGCAAACAGCACCAGAAAGAACTGAGTTAGGTGTTCAGACAGTTCCCCCAATTTAGGTCATAATTCTACTAAATACACACGTGCTATCTTAGAAAATATTTTCACTTTTGACATGAGTTTTCTGGACAATTTCCTGGTGTGTTATGTTCTTACCCCATCGTAGAATTTAAAGTTGGATCAGACAGAGGTTTAGAAGGGGAAGTATGCTAGTGACAGATCCTGGCATTAAAATGGCCTCTGGGAATCCAGTCACATGTGAGTGTGTGTGTGTGTGTGTGTGTGTGTGTGTGTCTGTGTTGTGTATATGTGGTATGTGCATATGTGTGGGGTATGTGTATGTATATCTGTGTGTAGTGTGTGTAGGTCTGTGTGTGTGGTATGTGTAGTGTGTACAGTGTGTGTAGTATGTATACATGTCTGCGGTATGTGTATGTGTGTGTGTGGTGGGTGTATGTGTGGTGGGTGTGTGATGTATGTGTGGTGTGTATGGTATGTGGTGTGTGTGGTGTATGTGTGGCATGTGTTTATGTGTGCAGCATATATGTATGCTGTGTGGTGTGTGTGGTGTATGTGTAGTATATGTGTGCAGTATATAAGTATGGTGTGTGGTGTGTGTGTGGCATGTGTTTATGTGTGCAGTATATTTGTACGGTGTGTGGTGGTGGTGGTGGAGCTACTGGGAGGTGGTAGGAGGACTGAAAGGGCACAGAGTACATCTATGTTTTAGTTCTCAAATCATAAAAGTCTGCCAAGCCTGTTTCATCACCTACAAAATGGGAGCAATAAGTGATGCAATGTGGTTGTGGCATTAAAAACCAACGTGGCGCTGTGTGGCTGTAATCCCAGTGTTCCTGTGGGGACGAGAGGCAGAGCAGGAGCCTTCCTGGAACTTTCCTGTGTACTCAGCTCTCTTAGCACACACAGCAGGGGCAATGAAATGACCCTGCCTCAAACAAAGTGTGAGGAGAGGCCTAACATGGGAGCTGTCCTCTGACCTCCACATGGGTGTCCAGGTGCCTCTCTCCATCTCAAACATCACATGACAAGGGAGCTGTCCTCTGACCTCCACACGAGTGTCCAGGTGCCTCTCTCCATCTCAAACATCACATGACAAGGGAGCTGTCCTCTGACCTCCACATGAGTGTCCAGGTGCCTCCACCTCAAACATCACATGACATGGGAGCTGTCCTCTGACCTCCACATGAGTGTCCAGGTGCCTCTCTCCATCTCAAACATCACATGACAAGGGAGCTGTCCTCTGACCTCCACATGAGTGTCCCCATCCCAAACATCACATACAAACACACACAAGATAAAAACATAACAAAATGACAACAACAACAAAAACCTTCTATTTTGTTAAAGTAGAACTCAAAGCCCACGCTCAGGGCATCCCTAAACACCCCAGTATCATGTTCTTATGACTTTGATAGCTAAATGAAGTAGGGAAAATCTTCATCCTACCCATGCTGGATACTGGGAACTCACTCTTCTCACACACTCAGGTCAACAGCCGTGGAGCTGCAGGACTCCCACGTCTTCAAGCCCCTCCCCCACCCTCCTTTCCCTGCTATCTTCTCAAGTCCCACCTTGTCTCTGGTGTCTGTTAGCTCTGCCACACATGGTGCATTTTGCTTGGTTTCAAGGCATCCACCTACACCAAGTGGCTGTGCACTTCCTAGAGTTGTGCTCACATGTCCTAGCAAAGCAGACACCCTGGGTTAAAGGTTGGATGGATGCCTGTCTTTGCGATTCCCTTGTAAATCTTGCCATATAGACTGTATCACTGCTCATTGTGAATTAATTTTCCCTCCAAATCCAAGAGGGATCCCCATCACAGGGGGGTTATCACTAGGGATATACACACCTGCCTCCTGTATGAGTGGCTCTTCAACCCCTGCTGGCTCTGGGGACCACCATCATTTGCCAGTGGCACAGCTGGGTTCTGGCGATCTCTGGCTGTGGTTGTCTTGTCCTTCGAGGCCCACTCCTGGACCTATTTCTCAATGTTCCTGATGACTGCAGTCCTCAGCTGTTGGATCTGCTCTAGCATGGAGTCTGGGTGTCTCAGTGGCTCTAAGTATTGCGTATTTCCTATTGCTCTCTTGTTCGACATGCACGCACACACACACACACACACACACACACGTTTCCACAACTAGATAGGATGACACATCCTAGAGAAAAACGCACACGTCTGTGCTGGTGTCTTGTCTCTGCTGTTTGCAGAATGTATGCCTTCAAATCATATACCACAGGCCAACAAGCTGGCGTGGCAGGCAGAGGTGCTGCACAGAGGCCCGCAGACTTGAGCTCCATCCCTTTACACCGCAAGTTATCAGGAGAGAAGCGAATCCTGAGAGCTTTCTTCTGACCTCCACATGTGCATTATGGCATGTACATTCCTGCACACACATCCACAAAAATAAAAATAAATTAAAACTATGAGTTGGATGTGGTGGCACATGCCTTTAATCCCAGCACTCTGGAGGCAGAGGCAGGCAGATCTCTGTGAGTTCAAGGCCAGCCTGGTCTACATAGTGAGCTCCAGGTCAGCCAGGTGAAGCCCTGTTTTAGAAACAAACAACAAAAAAAGCAAAACAAAAGAACACAAACACAAAAACAAAGCAAAATTTAAAGCTATGTACTGAGCCACCCTGTCGTGTTTGATAGGGTAAATGCCATGCACTTAACAAGATTCAGGAGAGAATGTGCTGCCAAAGCCTAGTACTTTGTAGATCCTCCAAACATTATATCTGACACTCTGCCTGATTTATCGAGCACCTACTCAATGCCTAGCACAGTGCTCAGTCCTAGTTATATAGCTCTGAACAAGGAAAGCTTATTATTCTCATCTTGGGAACAAGTACCAGGCCACATATTTCCAGGTATTGTTTTGTTTTGCTTTGCTGTGTTTTGTCTTGAGACAGGGTCTTGATACACAGCCCAGGCTGGTCTAGAATACATTTGCTCTTTTTTTCATGTTGCAGAACAGATTGCAAAGTTTATTATAAGCATTCAATGAATATTTGTTGTTTGTATGATGAAATGATCAGATATAAGATTAAAAATACCAGAAGGGCTGGAGAGATGACTCAGAGGTTAAGATCACTTGTTGCGCAAACATGGGGACCAAAGTTTTGATCACAACACCCATGTAACAAGTCAGGTGTCCCATGCAACACCTATAACCCCAGCCCTAAAGGTGGGTAGAGACAGGAGGATTGTTAGGGCTTTCAAGCTATAGGCTTAGCTGAAAAATACAAGCTTCATATACACGGAGACCCTGCCTCAAAGCGAACATGTGGAGAGTGATACAGGACAGGTAATACCCTCCTCTGGTGTCCAAGTAAGCTCAGGTGTGTGCACCTGCGTACATACCTGTGCATACACCACACACGCGCACACACACACACACACACACACACACATTTTAAAAAAATAATAATTAAATTAAATTAAAGAGAAAATCCACTAGAGTCCATCTGGTAGCCAGAGTCAAAATACCAGTATGCTGGCTTTTCAAGTGGTGTTTTGACTGCTTGAAGTCAAATTCACTTTCCTGTTTCACTTAGATAACATTCTCTGTCGTTTTAAAATGTTTTGTCTGTATTGCTGCAGGGCACTCAAAATATGGGAAATTATATGGAGGGGCTACGGGTACAGGAAATTTAGAACAGGAAATCTCTGTAAGTCTAGTTGAGTCTGTAGTTTACCATCCCGTAATTATTTTTCTTTGTAATACTTACCTTCTTAAAACATATAGAATTTGTATAAAGACCCAGAGACTCATGTATTCTACACATACATGAGAAACCTAAACCCGCATGGTAGTTTGCACGGGGCTCGTCCCTGTCTTTGTAGCAAAATCTAAAAGAATGTCAGTGTGTTCTCTCTGGACTTAAAAACATCGACCTTTTTCTCTTCCTTTGACTTTTGACCCCTGTAGACCTCCCTTTATCCTGCTGCATTGGAACTGAGGACATTCCTATAGATTCCTTGACATTTCCCTACCCTCTTCCTTCCCTCCCTTCTTCCCTCCCTCCCTCCATGTCTTTCTCTCGCTTTTCTTTTTAAGGAGGAAAGTAGAGAACTCTGTTTCCAGCCTTTGTGAATAATTATGGTCCTCGAATCTGCGTCACTGGCTGCCCTGTGCTGCACCCACTTGATTTCAGTGCTACTCTTCATATTAATGTGATCTGGTCTGTCTTGGAGGACTACTCTTGCTGCATTCCAAGTGGATCCTGTCCTCCAGCCCCTCTGTTACAGCACAGTAATTGTTCTTGACCTGTATTCTTTTGGCTGGGTATCCACAACCCATCTCCTATTCTTCAAGGCTGGAGTTTTCCTCTGTTGCTTTTCATTCCTACACCTTCTTTATTAACTAATAATCCATTAACCTCTAAACTCTAGGGCTATCTTCAGGTCCTTTCTATCAGTCCTTGGTCATGAGTGATCGCTGCAAAAGGCTTGTGGGGCTGGAGATGACTCAGCAGTTAAGAGCACTGGCTGTTCTTGCACAGGACCCAGGTTCAAATCCCAGTATCCACATGGCAGCTAACAACCAACAACCGTCCACAACTCCAGTTCTAGGGAATCCAATGCCCTCCCCTGTCTTCCTCCAGTGACATGGGCTCACTTACATGCATACATAAATGTGAATTTTTTAAAAGGCAATTGCTTGTGCTGACAAATCATGCCTGCTGAAGATATAAATAGGCTCAGGAAGTAATGGTAGACAGTGAAACACGAGGGGACAGCGGAGGTAAATGGCTAGGGCGTTTTGGATTCAAGAAATCAACAGCTGTGCACAAAGAAGGCCATAGCTTTTTTTACATTGCCAAAAGGGAGCCCTGCTCCCCACGGACCTGTTCCTCCCTCTGTCTCCACTGCCCCAGCGTTCTGGTTTGCTTCTTGTCTTGCCGGAGTGTTATTCTTTCCCACTTTCAATGCATTATCTCTAGCCATCCCAAATGACTGTGCACGTGTCTGGCCGATGGACTGTGGTACTCAGTGACTCAAACCTTCAGTGACTTTCCATAGCTTGAGCAAATCCTTCTGGGCCACCTTGGAAGAACTCCTGCCTGAAGTGGTGGACGCCGTCTCTTTGCCCTCTGACCACCCATCCACCTTTGCTTGGGTTTGCTTTCTTTCACCTACTTACCTCTTGTTCAGTAATTTTAGTTAAATGACATCATCTGATTACAAATAATTCCACCAGTTGGATGCTTCTCTCTCAAGCATATTCATGGATAGTGCTAAATATTGGTTTAGAAACATACCTCTATGTTGGAAATACTCGTGTTCATTTTAGGTGTGCATATTAATTCCAGCAGTCCCAAAGCGACTGGCAGTGTGAAATAATTTTATCCACCGCTGTCAGCTCGACTGTCAATTGGTTTCAAAAACCAGAGGAACTCAAATGACTTGTAATAACTTGGTTAGTAAGCTGTTGCTTTTTGTAGCAAATCTAAAACTACTAAAAATAACTAGGCAAGAGCATCTTACTGCTTTATCCAATAACTCCTAGAGATTGTGCGTGCGTGTGTACCGGGGGAGGGACGGGCATAACAAAATGATCTCGGCTTGGTTTTTAAGAATGTAAATATTTGAATTCCTCTCTTTTACCTTTTAGATTATCCTTTGATAAATCTTTTTTATTATTACTTAAATGCTTTTCTTGTGTGGTTGGAGATGACTATTTTATGGGGTGGTGTTTATGGCCTCCCAGATGGAGCTGCTGTTCCTCCGACAACTTCCAGTGTAATGTGTTCACACTTACAGAACCGCAGCTCCTGGCCATCTAGTCATGAGTCAGAAGGTACAAAATAAAATGACATTTCACCGTTGCTATGTCTCTGCCCTCCCTACCTTTGAGAAAAAAAAAAAAGTTAAAATAGAATATTCTCAACTCTGGTGACTTCTGTGGTGAGCAGAGTTCTCGTTCCTTACTGTTAAGGATGAAAATGGATTTAAATTTTCAGAAGGGCCCTTTTGCCACAACATATCAAGATCCCATATTTCTGCTTCTAGAACTCTATCCAAGGGTAGCCAGAACTATCATAAACCATTTCTACACCATGGTGTTGGACCGTGTAGAGAGCTGGATGTTGGTCATGCTGTCAGGGGCACACACATGGTTAGCCCTTTGTTACTTTTGGGAATCGTTTTGCACCACTGTGTTCAGAAAGCAAACGTCCCCCATAGGCTGCTGGGTAGAGAGACAAGATCCTATAACATCTTATAAACTAGAAAAATTGATGTTTAAAAGTTCCAGGGTTTTTTTTTTTTGCATTCTATAATATAAAGACCAAATTTGTTTTAAAGGATTATTTGGTTGTTTACTAAATTTATGGCTTATGAGTAGTCTCTGTAATGATCCTGGATTATGTACCTCTGAATTGCATTCCATTAGTAAAAAAAAAACTCTTATTGAAGACATGTTATATTCCATTTCTGTTATTAGCTGCTAAAAATAATTCCTAACGGATGCAGGATATTTATATGGAAGTTACAAGCTGGCAGAGCTTGGGACTTCCAAGTTATAAATATTCTGAAATTATTTTTTATTTGACTTAGAAACATGTGTCTATGTATGATATTTTAGGTAAGTGATAATGACAATTAATATTAGTGTGTGGATTTAGTTTACAGAGCTTGTCTACAGAACTGAGTTCATTGGCTGAATGCAATGAGTTTGGGAAGGGTTTCATAGAAGAAAGCTCACAGAAATATTTGGGGTTCTAGCCATGGAACTAGCTCTATCTGGTCTTTCAGTGAGCATGGTAGAGGCAAATACTCCAGTTTCATAGAAGAAAGACTGGAGCATGCTGAAGTTAAGCAGGCTTTGCAAGACTCTTACTTTCATTGAGACTCAAAGTCTTTTCCAGCTTTAAAACTCTCTTCTACCATGCTTTTCTGACCCCCCAGCCATGTACCCCCCACACTCATCTCAGGGTCCCTCACTACCATTTTAGTTTTCTTTTCATTCAAATTCAGGATGGGGATATATATATATATATAT
>NW_008352752.1:1637987-1663317 GCF_000622305.1 Nannospalax galili | reverse complement strand
ATATATATATATATATATTTTTTTTTTTTTTTTTAAGAAAGCTACCAGTAAGCTTTCTGCAGAGGGGAACATTATTTCTATGGGTTTACTATGCAGATAACAATCTTTGTTCACATCTTTTACCTTCTTGGCTCTAGTAGGCATTTGGGTTTGCAACCTTGGAGCATCCAGATAGCTCAGTAATGTGATTGTCAAGTGAGCAGGAATCATGGTTTGACACTGAGCAGGAATCTTGGGCTGACACGAGGAAGAGACCGTCTAAAACATTGATTCATATCTTGACTGAAGGAGAGAATGCTTTGTAGAAAAATGAGAGACCCCACATGGCATATTTTCAGGCATGGGAGGCATGCATTGGAGGTGAGTGTGAAGAGCCCCAGGACAGCTGTTTTAGCTTGGAGCTCTCCATCTCTGCTGTCCAATATTCTGGTTGCTAGACACATCCATTTCCATGCCAACTAAAACAAAATTCAAAAGTTCAGCTCAGTCTTACGTGTCACATTTCAAGGATCAGGAGCCACATGTGGTTGAGGCTGACCATGTTGGACAGCACAGGTGAGGTCATTCCCATCAGCACAGAAAGTTCTGTCCAGCAGTGTCACCCCAGAGTGATGCTCTTCTTAGCTTTTCCATGTTCCCAACACACCAGGGGTATAGGATTGATTTTTCCCTTCAGGAGGGAGGGCTTTGTCCTCCCCAAAGGAGAGTGGTTTAACAGTCTAGTTGAGAAGCAGTTCCATAAAGCCCCCTGAATAATCACGTGTGCCCCCCACTCCAGTTCTGGGAAGTTTGATCATTGTAGCTCTCAGTGCTGACAGCATGCTGGGGTCACCCGGGGGCTTTAAAACCAAGTAACGGCTAGCTAGGTCTCAATCCCAGTAATTCTGTGATTATGGGGCTTTGGACTTTAAAAAAGCCTTCCCAGGGAATTCTAGTGGGCAGCCAAAATGCAGAAACCACTGTTTTGAAATCAGAATTTGGCAGTTGACAGATTAGTGCTTGGTTGAGCCCATTAGAAAATTATGAACCAGGAGTCATATTCCCTTCCCGGAATATCTCACAATGGCTTCCCTCAATTTGTATATATGTTAACCGAGGTCACCAGAAAATGAAATGTGTGGTTTGATTGTCCCAAATTATTAAAGCAAGTGAATTTCAAATAAGAACCCTCTCTATCATGTCCTGTCTCCCTGAGGATGAAGTGGCTCATCACACCCTGCTTAGCCACTGTTCCACACTCTGGCTAGCTATATCCTGCACACCCAGTTCCTTAAGCTTTCTGTGCCTTCTCTTGTTTCTGCTTGGGACACTTACTTCTCTGACTCCCTTGCCCCACCTCTCCACTATTCAGCTCTTTCACCTAAGTTCAAGTCCTAGCTTCAACTTTACTTCTTCTGGAGAGATGTCTCTGACCCATTCTCCGTAACAATGACAGACTCATAATATGCTTGACAACTGTCCCAGGTGCTTATCTTCAAATACCCCTGCAGTTAAGCAGTGCCATATAACTAAAATGGTCAATAAATGGAGATCAGAGACGTGAGGTGATTCTAGGACCAATAAAAGCTCATCTGATTTTCCCATCACTTTTGTCCTCTGAGGCAGTAAGTAACATTACAGTCAGGGCAGTCTCCTTCAGGCTGAGCCACTGCCTGACCAGGTGGAGTCTAGAGCCCTAGGTTGAATATGTAGCCCAGATGAGCCATCAGCTGTTGTATGTTGACTTTTGCTGGTGACTTTGTTGCTTCAGTGTATCTGAACTTAACATACTACAGAAATACATCCTCCTCTTACATGGTCTCATGCATCCTGTATTTCCTCTCTAAACCTTTATCATGTCTCAAGTGACCCATCAACAATGGAGCCTCTACACCTAAGACTCATGGAGCATAGTGGAGCAGGGGGTGGAGAGAACACTAATGCATCTCTCAACTCTCACCAGTGAAGCTTCTTCATGCAACAGAGGGCGATGAACACAGAAGGCCACAACTGGCCAAAGTGTAGAAAATAAGAATTTAGGTTACGTGTTCCTGGATAGGACTCCTATATTAAACCTCACCCATCCAGGACTCAGGGACCATTGCGGAAGAGGGGGCAGAAAGACTGTAAGAGCCCGGGGTAGGGGATGACCACAAGGAAACAGTCTTACAGACTCCTAGGAACTTTCTCATATGAACTTACAGCAATGGTGTCAGCATGCACAAGACCCATGCAAACTCAATCAGATAAAAACCAGTATAGAACTGGGGAAATGGGCAGCAGGCCCCAACTTTAGATGAGGAACTACTGGCAGCTGATTACTGCTGGGTAAGGGAGAGTTGATCTTTAAAGGAGTAACTCTGGATGGGATGAACAGCCTCCAGTGGATGAATGCACATTGAGAGACATCCGGATACACAAACTTTTGGCTTGATAGACTTTGACATGTAAGACAGAATGTGTGAAATCCTGTGGGTGAGCTATGGGGGACGGAGCTCACAGACAGGGAAGATATATACATACATATAATTAAAATGTATTGTATGAAATCCACAAAAATTCAATAAAAATTTACATTGAAACAAAAAAACCTTTATTGTGTCTCACATGTGGTGCCAATGTGGGTCTTTCTCTTTAAACAGTCAGCTTCCATTCAGGTAAAAATGACATCTGTTTTGTTCACTGTTGAATCCTCAGCACTTAGCTCACTAGGTGGCATGTATTGGTGGTTGAGCAATACATAGATGATGAATGGGGGATGGATGAATGAATGAGACATGAGAGCTAGTTACACCTTCCTATCCTTTGTTAGTGTATACAGAAGCACTATATTTACAGTATATAGTCAAACCCCATTATTATGATAATTACAGAGACTATAAGGTTAAGATGTTACACATAAGGATAAATTCAAATAGCAGGAGATGGGAGAAAACTCAGACATCATCAAATTTAGGATGTCTCTAAGTGAGGTCAAAGAACATCTGTATCCGAATAACCTGGGAGGATTTGTTCAAATGAACAGGTGCAGCTGAGAGGATGCTACCAGCCTACAGTGTCACATAGCTACAAGAGGGAGGGCTGGGAATAAACACTGGAATGTTCTCTGCTCACAGAACTGTCCCATGCCATTTCCACTCACCAAAGCAAGAGCAAATTCAAGATTCTAGTGCTGGGGCCTGGGTGTCTGCATTGAAGCAGGCCCCTTGCCTGATTTTTATGCACTGGAGTTTAAGAACCACTGATCTAGCTCAACACATGAGTAACACCAGGGAATGTCCTGTGAGCACACTTATTGTGGGGTTGGTGGTCCAGAATGACCCACCTTCAGGAAGCCATAACTGGGGTCAAGGAATTCTACTAGAGAACCACACACTGTTACACAGAGCACTTCCCATCCAGAGGACAGAAATCTAGAGAACCCCTCTTAAGTTCCCCCTCAGGCTCCCTGGTCAACTCCACTACATCCTAGATGCCCGGTCTTCTGCCAACTCCCTGACTTCTCCATGTCTGAATTTTGTCATCTGTGAAATGGGAACAGTGGAATCCCTTTATATGGGTGTTCTGAGAATTAAGGGAATGGCATGATGAAGTTAGGACACATAGTATTGATGAATATTAGCTGTTATTTTAGTTATTGTAGCTGAACTTTGTGGTCTCCCCAATACTTTGGAATACTATCAATATTTTGAAAAGATTTGTAGTAGAGAGATCTGTCCATGGGAAACATAATTATGCCTTTTATAAGTAAGTTTATGGTACCACAATGACTTTATCAGATTTTCTTTTATGATAGATACAGACCTTGTTTAAGTAATCCTGGTGTGTAAAAATAGATTTACACTGAAGATATATTGCCACATAATTGTTTATTCATGAATACAATTTTTCCATCTTTTAAAGATAAAATTCCTATGAGATTGATTTGAACAAAAATTTGAATTAAATTTCTGAATAAAAATTTTATTGATTCAAACAAAACATTCCCATTGTGCATTTAAAATATGACTTGGCATACTAAAGACAAGTTTATGTGAGAATTTCAGAGACATGCTTATGATAAAAATAAGTTTCCTTCTCCAGGCTCCTGTCTTCAGAGCATAACAGACCGCTCACACTTCATCCAGTAACCCTGAGGGTTGAGGTAACTTGGATGAAATGTGCTTGGAGGTCTGGCTCTAGAAAGGACACAAGATTTGGAATCAGAGCAATGCTAGCACTTGCAGAGAAGATGATTCTCCAGTGCTCACATGAAGGGGTACCAGCGAAAGGACACAAGATTTGGAATCAGAGCAATGCTAGCACTTGCAGAGAAGATGATTCTCCAGTGCTCACATGAAGGGGTACCAGCCCATGATAGAGTTTTCACCAGATGATGGATCAATGAAAAATATAAATAAAATAATGTGGTTTCTCCAAAACCAAATTTCTTCAAATTAAAGAATTGTCCTTTTTTTAAATATTGTCCAGGTGTGTTCATGGATTGTTTCCTCTTTTCCACCTGTTTTCTGTCCTTTCTTTTTTTCTTCAGTGTTAGAGATTGAACCCCGGGCCTTGTGCACGCTAGGCAAATCCTCTACCACTGAGCTGTTCCTTACAGCCTGCTCTTTCTCTGTCAACTCATCCTGATAAGATGTATATTTATGTCCTGTTCCTAGATATTTGTTCCTACTGGATAATAACATTTTCTTTTATATGATGGAACATTTTTTTCTTCCTTTCTTATACAAAAATTGTTTATTCAGTGCTTAATTGGGTTGTTAGGACTAAGTGGTTATTTATTCATTTATTATAGTAAAACGATCCATTAAAACTTGCTTTTCTTATGAATAATTTGAGGTTTGGCTTTTTCCCCTCTAAAATGTGCTTCAATCTGACAATCTTTGGAAGACACTGAGGGTAACTTCTCAGCCCAAGGGAAGTTATAAAATATTAAATGAAGCATTGAGGGACAAATGGAAGTGTTTGAAATAGAATCCTTTGTTTGCTTAAAAAATACAGTCCACCCATCTCCTTTTTTGTTTGAAAAGTAGACAACTGAATAGACTAAAAATTAAAACAAAACTCTGTTCATGGCATCTTCATGAGGCAGGCTCCGACCCCTCAGTGTCACACGTGGACCACCACAGCAGCCACTCTCCAGAGGCAGCCACACCCTTCATGAACTGCTTTATTCCTTCTTCTTCCTTCCTTCCTTCCTTCCTTCCTTCCTTCCTTCCTTCCTTCCTCCATTTATTCTATCTAAAACCACATTGTAAACATAGTGAACCTTTAAAATATTTTATTATTTTTATTTATGTGTGTGGGCATTTGGCCTTCATGTGTGTAAGAGCACCACATGTGTGCAATGCCCACAGAGGCCAGAGGAGGGTGTCGGATCCCCTGGAACTGGAGTTATGGATGGTTGTTAGCCTCCATGTGGGTGCTGGGAATCAAACCCGGGTCCTCTAGACAAACAGCAAGTGTTATTAACCACTGAGCCATCTCTCCAATCCCAAGATTGAATCTTTATATGTTAAAAAAATTACAGGAGAAAATATCCTGGTATTCATATTGGTGACACCACCATCAACATAGTTGTAATGAAAAGAGGACTGCTTTTTTGGGGGGAAGGGCTGGGATTGTGTTGCTCACATGGCCAGGCAGGCTGCCACTCTGGAGTCTCCCCCTTAGTCCCACATTAGCTGGAGGATCACAACCGCACTCAAGTTTCATAGGGGAGCTTGTGACCCTTCTTCTGCCTCTTCTCCTCTTTCTCCTCTTCACCCTCCTCCTCTTCTTTTTATGATCATCTTCTCTGATTCTTTTTCCTCTCTTCCTTTTCATGGTGGGGAGGGAAGAAATTTATTTCCAAGGGGTTTTGTGCTGGATAGCTTCAGTTGGCAACTTGGAAGGAAGGACCCTCAGCTGAGGCATTGCCTCCATTGGAATGGCCTGTAGCCATGTCTGCGAGGCATTTGCTTAACTGGCAGTTGATGTGGGAGTGCCCAGTCCATTATGGGCAGTGCCACTTCAAGGCAGTTGGTCCTGGGTTGTATAAGAAAGTGGGCTGTTGGGGCTGGAGAGATGGCTCAGTGGTTAAGAGCACTGGCTGCTCTTGCTGAGGACCCTGGTTCAGTTCCCAGCACCCACATGGCAGCTAACAACTGTCCACAACTCCACTTCCAAGGGAATCCTAGGCCCTCTTCTGACCTCCATGGGCATTGCACAACGTGGTTGCACTTACATACACAGACAATACTCTCATACATGTAAAATAAAAATAATAAATAATTTTTTTTTAAAAAAGAATGTAGACTGAAGACAGGTCGGAGGAGCAAGCCAGCAAGCAGTGCTCCTCCGTGTCTGTGCTTCGGTTCCTGCCTCCCACTTCCTGGCTTGGCTCCTCTAAAGGATGAACTATGAACCCAAGTTGGTTTTAGTCAGTCCTTTGTCACAGCAATAGGAAGCAAACCAGAACAGGCCTCCTCTAGTTCTTGGTAGTCGTTTATACAGTTGCAAAGACTTTTCACTTTAATTTTTTGGGGGTGTGAGTCATGTATTCTTATTCATTCTCTGTTCATTTTCTTTCTGTGCTCTGTGAGATGTACATACATAATCAAGTTCTATGAATTTATGTATATACACATGCGTTTCTATGTCTATACGTGAATACACATGAAAAACAAAAACAGAAATATATGAAGAATATAAAAATATTTGCTCATAGCTGGGTATGGTGGTTCATGCCTTAATCCCAGCACTTGGGAGGCAGAGGCAGGCCTATCTCTGTGAGGTTGAGGCCAGCCAGGTCTATATAGTGAGTTCCAGGCCAACTGTGGCTACAGGGAGACCCTGTCCCCCCTCCTTCTCAAAATGTGCTCACATATTAAAAATGGAAACGCTTTTTGCCCTGAAAATACATTTATAGATGAATAGATGAATAAAATGTAGATTTAATTAAAAGGAAGAACTGGGGCTGGCCGGATGGCTCAGTTGGTGAAATATTTGCCTTGCAAGCTCAGGACCTGAAGTTAATCCCCAGAACCCACATGAAAATTCCAGGAATGCTGGAAGATGCTTGTAATCCCAGAGCTAGGGAGGCAGAGGCTGGAGGGTACCTGGGGCTTGCTGGCCAGCTGGTCTGGCCTACTCAGTACACTCCAGGTGAATCAGAGACCATGTCTCCGAGGAGGTAGATGACATTCCTGAGTCTGACACCCACGGTTGTCCTCTGGCCTCCACGTGCATGTGCGCATATGAACACACATACACACACATTGAAATTCTTTTTAAAATTTATTTTATGCATATGGGTTTTGTGTCATGTATGTAAGTATATTATGTGCACGCAATTCCTGCAGAGGCCAGAAGAGGACGTGGGATCCCTGGAACTGGGGTTATGTGTAGTTGTTAGCCGCCATGTGGATGCAGGGAACCAAACCCAAGTCTTCTGCAAGAGCAGCAGGTACTCTTAACCACTGACCCATCTTTCCAGCCCTGACAGAAAGACACACACACACACACACACACACACACACACACACACACACACACACTGTAAAAGCAGAACAGAGGGAAAATACCATCTGGAAAACAGCATAGAAGAAAACAGGTGCAGTATACTGTTTGTGTTTGCTGCCTGCCCTCACCTTCAGGTTTCAGCACACCCTATGTGCTGTCCACTCAAGCACAACTAAGCCAGTCACCAGCATCCTTCCTGGGAGTGGGGAATTGCCCTGTTCAACCTCACCTAGGGAATGAATGACAGGGGTTGTTCCTGTGGCAAACTGGAAACCCAGGAAAAAAAATACACACCCTGGTTCCAGGCAGAACTCTTGGATTGCAATTTATTTCTTTCCCTCCCTCCCTTCCTTCCTTCCTTCCTTCCCTTCCTTCTTTATACTCTTTGAAGAATGTCTCTGTTATTACCTGTAGCCGGCTCTGAACACTCACATGCTATTTTGTTGATTGCCCTTAGAGACAGTGCATTTAAATCCCATCTGCTGCATCAGCCTCAGGACTGCTGGGAAGAGGAGGCCCCTCTAAAGAGAGCTCCCCAGGGCGGGCTCCGAGGGAGGGGTCCGGGTAAAGCCACGGGGCAATGGAGTGGCACACACACAGGAAACACAAGATCCTTTCCCCCTAATTTTCTTAGAAGAGAGATAAAGGCGATGAGAATATGTTGATATTTGATGAGTTGTTTCTGTTCAGAGGAGTGCTATCATTTTACTGGCTCTCCCCCCTCCCCTCTCGAAAATGCACCCACAGTCTCTGAATTCCCATTAATGCAAAGTTCAGATAAAGCCGATGAAAAGCATCTGCCATCTTGATAGTTGCCATGGCAGATGGCGCCAGCCTTTATGCTTTTATCAGTATTAGTATCAGAACACACTTTGTGTTCCAAGCTGAGATAAAAATCATTGAAGCCGTACCTGGAAGAGGCCCCGCCGCTCTGCATCCTGACGGAGCAGCCTGCATAAAAGCCGTGCCCGATGTGCTCCGTGCTGGGGACGATTTGCAAACTTTGAAGATGAGGAGGGCTTCTAAAAAGCTGGTTGATCTTTGCCACTATTCCTTGGCACCTTGACTATGTGGGGACAGATCATCGGTCGCCATGGATGCAGCTTTCTGCAATGTTTGCTGAGGGTCTGGCAACGTCTGTGTTGGAAACCCAAGAAAAGTGCATGGACCGAGGGTGGCCTGGGTTCAGAAGGGTTCCCGCAGCCTCCTGTCAGCAGTGTGCTGCAATATCATAATGCCCACTGCTTCCCAAGCTGCCACATTCTTACATGATTGTGACCCAGACCTGAAACCCTGTCCTTCCGTCCCATCTCACCACTCCTGGCCTCAACATGGCCCTCTGCAGGCACTGGTGTTGATCAGAATTCCCCAAAGATGTGTCTTTAGAATGCTAAAGGCCTTCCACAATTCTATTGTATGCACCCCCAAATGTATTGACAGATCCCCCCCAAGCCCACCTCCCCGACTTTAGTTGTGGGTGAAATTATTTTTAGTAGCATTGTTGCTTGATAAACAGAGGGGTTGCATGATCTTAAGTTATTATGCAAGTGTTAGTGACACAGCCTGGTGCACCATTTGGCTGGGGCTTGGGGGGGGGGGGTAACAAAGAGGAGGAGCCCAGAGGAGCTATTCTAAGTTGAAGTAGGCATATGTGTCTATATGACATTAATAACAAGGGCTGGGAGCCATTGGAAGTTGGCGGCACTGGATTTCAGGCACCTCCAAGAATGCTTTAAAAGAATTAAAAAAAAAAACAAAAAACAAAAAAAAAAAAAAAAAAAACAAAAAAAAAAAAACAAAAAAAACCAACCCAAATTGACTTTCTTTTTCCTAAGAGAAGTGGATTCAGAGCAAAGCCTTGAATATTGGCTCTACCATATACTGATTGTAATCTCAGCCCCCTCAAAGAATATCCA
Organism: Nannospalax galili; assembly: GCF_000622305.1. Taxonomy (NCBI): domain Eukaryota; kingdom Metazoa; phylum Chordata; class Mammalia; order Rodentia; family Spalacidae; genus Nannospalax; species Nannospalax galili. The sequence continues at coordinate 1,653,919 of NW_008352752.1, read as the reverse complement.
TGACATTAAGTGAAATAATGTTTGGAAATACAGATATTAATGTTCCATAGATGTCAGAGATGATCAATGTTATGAAGCTCATCAGGCCTCAGTTTCTTAGCACTGAGATATCTTTAAAGGAGCTATATATCATTAAAACCCATCTCACTGATGGCACCCACCTATGTGGGCACCTGACTACTGTTGACCAGGAATGCCAAGTGCTCAGCAACTGTGATCCCAGAAGAGCCCCAAGGCAGGGCCTGGACACTGATGAGGTGTCTCCAATAGCCTGATCAACACTGAACAGCCTGATTCTGCTTCAGGCTCTGGGTTGATAGGTGAAGGTGAATAATTAAATAATGCCTGGTCTTTTGATCTAGAACCCTATGGTTCACAAAAAGTTGTCACAGGGCAGGGAAGGATGTCATTGATGCTGTCAAATCCCATTCCAGACACAAGTCACAGAGGAAGGTGGGAGAGATGTGTGCTTTCAAGACTGTGCTCAATGATTAATGGAATCTCACATTTGAAACCAGAGTGATAAACGCTGTCTCTTCATTTTTATTGTGGTTGAGCTATAATTTATATAAATAACATGACCACATTTTAGTGTATCATTCTACAATGTGCAGGTTAATGAACACATATGTTGTGTAACCACCACCACAGTCAACACACACGGGCGGTTTTATCATGTGTATTTGTTTGTAGACAGCCTATCCCCCACACCCATTTCTGGAGATCTCTGATCCTTCTATTTCTCTAGCTTTGCCTTTTAAATGTAACTCAGAGTGCAGCCTTTGGAAGTGCCTACTTCCACATACTCTAATGCATCTGAAGATCATTCATGTTGTGTGTGCATAATCATAGTTTTTTGTTCCTTATTATTATGCAGATTTCCATTGTATGGACATATCAGTTTATCTACTACTCAGCTGAAGGACATTTGGGATGTTTCCAGCATGTGGGTGATTAAGAACAAGGCTGCTATAAACATTTGGGAACATGTTTTTGCATGTATATAAGTTTTATTTCAGCTGGGTAATACTCAGGACTATGACTCCTGGGGAGTACAGTCAACCCTTTCCCAACATGGCTGTCCTGTTTTGCATTCCCACTGGCTTATGAAAGTCCCGTGGCTATATGTGCTCAGTAGCACTTGGCAGTGTACCTGGTTTCCCTTGACCTTCATCTTCCATGTAAGTGAGTGCTGATTTCTCATTGTGGATTCGCTTTCATTTGTGGTGCTTTCCAAGGACTAATGACACCGGGCATTAGTGGCATGTCACCTGCCATCCTTATGTTTAGATGAAGTTCTGTTCATATATTGTGCTAGTTACTTTCCCATTGTTTTGATCAAAATAACTGACAGAAAAAACTCAAGGGTGGGAAAAGTGCATTAAAAGTGTATTTTGGCTCACAGTTGCAGAGTGTTTCAGTCCACCCTGGGGAGGAAGGTAGAGAAGACTCAACATGTGGTAGTGGAAGCTGTTCGTATCCTGACAGATCAGGAAGCTGAGATAGTAGCTGAAGAAGTAGGTCCCATACTGCTGCTAGTCAGGCCCCACCTTCCAAAGACTCCACGGTCTTGTAGAGTAAGTGTTCGACCTGTGAGCCTTTTGTGGGAAAGGTTTCAGATTCAAACCATAGCAAGTGTTTTGCCCGTGTTTTGAATCAGATTGTTGTTTTCTTATTATTGAATTTTGAAAGTTTAAAAAATTCTGAATGCCCGTCATACCAGATCTGCAATTTGCAAATATTTCCTCCACATCTGTAACTTGTCTTAAGTACTTATAACTCAAATTAAAAAAAAACAATAATTGACAAATAAAATTGTACATATTTATCATATATAAAATTTTGTTTTGAAATACATACACATCATGGAATAATTAAATCAAACTAATTAGAAATATGCATAGTTTCACATACTTATTATTTTTGTAGTTAGAGCACTTAGAATCGGCTTCTTAAACAATTTTCAAGAATATAATACATTTAAATTGAGGCTGGAGAGATGGATCAGGGCTTGCTGCCCAACGATGAGGACCCAAGTTTGGATCCTAATGTCCAGTTATCAAGCCTGGTGTGGGTCTTATGTGTGCCTATAGCTCCAGTGTTATAAGGGGTATGGGGGGGGTGGGGGGAGACAGGAAGATCACGGGACTTGCTGGCTGCCAGCCTAGCATACACCAGTCTAGCACACCCCTGTCCTCCATGCACATATAAGAATGCTCATCACACAAACATGCACATAAAACATACCTCCACACATGTACACATCTCATCACATCAGAGATGGAATTAAAAAATCAGAATATAATACATTGAAAGAATGTATTACATTGTATAATGTACAATACATTGTAAACCATTTGACCTTTTGAACTCATTTCGTCCTATCTAACTGAAATTTGTATCCTTTGACCAATATCTCACCAATTTGCCCCTTCCCTGTTTAACCTTTCAGTTATCTCAGTGTCTTCCAAATAACAGGACTTCTTACTCTGGTAAAGTTCAAGTTCTCAATGGTTTCTAATGAAGCCAACCTTGTGTATTTTAAATACGCCTTATACAAGGTCTAGAGATTATATAGTTTTTACATTTATGCCTAATTTGAGCTAATTTTTGTATATAATACAATATATACAACAGAGGCTTTTTCTGGTGTTGGGAGGTTCGTTTTGGAGTTTGTCATGGGTTCAGCTGTTCCAGTACCACTGGTGATCAGTACCATGCTTCATGACACTGTTCATAGTTTCAACAAAGTCAATTCACCGATTATAAGTTTCTGAACTCTTCAGTCTGCCCCACTGGTCCACTATCTATTTTTCTTTTATTCCATACTGTTTGGGTTCCCTTGACATTTCATATCCTCCGGTGTCTTCCAACGCTATTCTTTTTCAACAATGAAAATCCACGTGTTTCCTGGCTGTGCTAGGGCCAGCACACACACTGGCTTTAGATTAGACAGTACTATGTGTGAGGACAAGGGATAGATCCTCACCTCCACTCTGGGCATTTGAGAGACACCACAAGGCGTGTGCATGTGCATTAGAAACATGCTGGGCCTAGAGACTGACAATCATTTGGATCACCAGTCAATAGAATGTCCTACTAAAGCTATTGATACAGTCACCTATGTATTTTATTTTGTTTTTGAGACAGGGTCTCCCTATGTAGCCCTGGTTGGCCTGAAACTCACTCTGTAGATCAGGCTGGCCTTGATCACATAGAGATCTGCCTGCCTGTCTCTCCCTCCGGAGTGCTGGATCAAAGGAGCGCACCTACACGCTTGGCCTACACTTATTTACTTTTCATACTCATTGTTCTGGTTTTCTTTCTGCTGCCATAGCAAACACCATGACTAAGAGCAATCTCGAGGAAGGAAGGATTCATTTCTGCTTATAGACCCTTGCTCAGATAGCTTCTTATGCAGTCCAGGCCCACCTGCCCAGGGAATGGAGCTGCCCACAGTGGGCTGGGCCCTCCTACATCAATTAGCAATCAAGACAATCCCCCAAAGACATGGCCATAGGCTGATTTAATCTAGGCAAGTCATCTCTCACATGAGTCTAGGCTGTGTCAAGTTTGCAGTGAGCATTAGCTAGGATACCTGTCTTTTACATTTGTCCACAAATCTAATTGAACAAATTCTAATCCCTTTAGGCTGCTTCAAGAACTTCCTAAGTATATAAGTAACATGATTGTTCCCTATTTCTCACCATGAGACAGGACGTGATATTAAAAGCTCTCCCTGTGTGGCCCTCAACTATTTACAAACTTCTTTTGTGCATGTAGTTCCATTCTATAGATCAGAGATTTTGAGAATGTTCTAATCACTGACTCATTATTACTGGCAGAAAGCATCTGCCAGTTAAGAATCGAACTTAAATCCTCCCACCATATCTCATGAAGATATACCACAGGATGTTCTGTCTTCAAACAGTTCCGATTTGTCTAGGTCAGTGGCAGCTGGATAGCCTAAAGTGCAAATGTGATCTCTGGTAAAAGCTCTGTTCACCCTCAAATTCGGTCCAAATCAGATCAGTTTGTGGGAAGTGTTGGTCTTGCTTATTGGCTGTCTTTGAAAGCCCAGTTCCGCTGTGTCAAGCTTCACTTCCAGTCCTCCAAGTCCAGGTGGGTTTGGGAATTCCCAGGCGAGGAACTACTATTTTAAAAGAATGAGAGATGCAGAAGAGACTCCAACCTCTAAACTGGCCCCTCCCTTCGGCTAGACGGAAGACACCATTGGTAGAAAGATTTGCTGCTGTTCAGTTTAGTAATTTAAGGCCATCAGCCATCCTGAGTGAAATGTTCCGACATCTGTCAGCACCTAGCCTCAGAATTAGGGTAGAAGTCTGGTATTGGTTCCTGCATCTTAGAATGACAACAACTTTGAGACTTTCTTATTTGTTCAGCCCAGATAGCACTTGAAAGAATCTTCGTCTAAACTTGTGAGTCTCAGATTAGGGTTCAGGGGCCAGTAGTCATAGGATTATCATCCTTAGGTAGCTGGTCAGATATTAGCAGGTGTGGAGGTCAGTGAGGGTGGATCCCTCCCTTATAACCAGCAGCTTCTAAAACCAGAAGCTGAAGCTTCAGGACTCTGGTGGCTGGAAAAAAAGAGTGGGATTTGAGCCTTGTCTCTGGCCCTGGGAGAGGACATGGCATTCTGAACTGCCTGGGGGTCTTTAATAGATAACTATGCAAACCATGGGAGATTACTATCTAACTGGAACTGGAGTCCTTCTCATAAAGAGCTAGGACATATCTTTGTCCCTTCCCAGAAGAGTCAATCTAATGGACCTGTCAATCACTTGGACTGGAAGACACTCCTCAGGAAAAGCTGTCTGTTCTAGAAACTTTAGAAACAGTATAAAGCCTGCCTAAACTATAGCTTGGCAGCATTGTCCCCTTACTCTGTAATAAACTCCACCTGTCTGTCTGCCTGCGTAGTACCTTCTGGCATTATGAAAGCCTGTCAGTGGGGAGGAAAATTCCATGTCAGGTCCAGCTTCATTTCTCTAACTCCTGTGACCAAAGCATGTGGAATCCTCAGCAACAGAGTCAGAGCATCAAGTTCTGGTGGACAACCAAGGGCTGGGAGCTGAGAGGAGGTCAGAGTGATATCCTAGTGATACCGACAAATAGAAATGCAAGTTTTCGGGCTGGAGAGATGGCTCAGAGGTTAAGAGCACTGACTGCTCTTGCAGAGGACCTGGGTTCAATTCCCAGCACCCACATGGTGGCTACAAACTGTCCTTAACTCCAGTTCCAGGGGAATCCGAAGCCCTACTGACCTCCTGTAGACTACACTCATACACATAAAATAAAAAATAATAAATAAAATATTTTAAAAAAAGAAATGCAAGTTTTCACCGTGTCTTCCCTGTGTGACAGGCAACAGCATGCATGAACTCTCAACAGCTGTGGTTGCCTACATAAGACCTGCACAGATCAGTTTAGTCAACACTCCAGCATGGATGGGGTAGCTTACAAGATCCCAGTCCTAGTCAAGAAGGTACAGGTGGTTGATGGCTGCTGGGGAGAGGGAATAGGTTTTGTTCAGGTGTGGGAAGCCATGCAACAGACAGCCCTACACCCACGGGCATGTGGGCACCACTAGTTGGACTCAGTAGATTATATGTGTGTGTATATAAATTATATGTGATATCTAGAGAGAAAGGAGAGAGAGGGGGAGAGAGAGAGAGAGAACACAAAGACATGAAGTTTAGAGGTAGAAGGGAGGAAGGACCTCCGAGGAGGGGGAGTAAGAGGTGGATTCTATCAAAATAAAATGCATTCATGTTTAAAGGAAAAAATAAGGAAGATTAAGAAAGAATCCAAGTTTTCAGTCCTCTTCCTCCTCCTTGGTTGTTTTAACATTTTTTTCTCTAAGTCAACAGAATATCCAAAGCACAGTTTGAGAAGGAGATACACATTTGATCATCACAGAATGTACCTGCGGACATTAGTTGCCACTGGTGGATTCATATTGAGAAAGTCCTGATGTGACATAGTGTGACACAGAAAAGGCCAGAAGGTGGTTCCAAGATCAATTCGGTCAATGAAGGCTACAACATCCTGAGCAGGAGGAGCTCAGACTTCAGGTTAATTCATGCTCTGAGTTGTGAGCAGGGTACCTCTTTTGGTATAGAATACTCTCTGCTCCTTCAAGGGGGTAAGAGGGCCTTCCTGTACTTTGAGGGAAAAGACATCAGACAGCTTTCTGATGGGAATCTGTTCTTGGTACAGGACGATATATGTCTGTGATATATTTTCATTTTTACAATGTTCCAGGTCTGTACTGTCAGCTGGAAACCCAGGAAGAATGAGGAATTATCAGGAACCCTCTTTTTAGCTGTTGCCCTCTTTTTACCTCCCCAAGCACCTATTGTTTTCTCTCACAAAGGGATAAAAACCAGTCTGTTCCAACTTAAATCTAGAAGGAGACTTACAAAGCATCTGGTTTTCAAGAGGGATTTTGCTTGAAACTTTCTCAGAGACCGTCCTTCTGAAGATGTCCTGGCCTCTAACACTAAATGCTAATAGTGTCTCCCAGGTGAGATGATACAAAAGCTTCCCCACATAGTCCCCATACCCTCTAGCTGGTGTCTGGGGCTGGGAGATTCCTCTAGACCCACGTGGAGCTCCTGCTTGTTGGCAGACAGGACTCAACCCTGTCTTTCTGACGCTCATCCCAGCTCTAAGTGCCATAAAGGCAGGAATTTCATCTGTTTTGTTGAGTTCTGAGTCTCCTATGCTTACTACAGTTTCTAGTTCACAGGAGATACTCAATAAATATTTGTTGAGTGAATTAATAGCTGAATGAATAAATAGATTCAGTAGGATAATATCTCCAAGTCTACCAAAAGTAAAACGACAAACTATGGGTGATTTCCAGGGTCCAAACTGTAATCAATTTTCAGGTAGACAAAAACTAAGATCTGTTACCATAGAGAAAGGAGCTTTAGAGTAGAGGGGCTTCTTCAAAGCAGACATACATTGTCATAGAAGCTTGAATTCCAAATTAAATGTGGTACCTCTATTGACTTAAGATGTATGGTATTTCCGTGAGAATAATAAACCTCCAGTAAGAGTTTGAATTTATGTACATATTTATGGAGTGAGCTGTCTATTGATGCATCATAACAATGACGTCTCTGCTGCAGAGGAGCCTGAGCTTGGCGCCACAGAATGGCCCTCTCCTGGAACTCTGCCACAGGTATAGCATCCACCCTGCTAGTACCTCCTGGGAATTGCTAATCTCATGAATTGCTCTTTAGAGGGTGTTGTCTTTATTCATTTCCCCAATTAAAAGTATCTCAAAAGATTGTCCATGCTTTCAAGTTCACTCAAGACCAGTTTTATGTTTCATACAGAGCTAGCCTTAAAAGAAAATAACCAAACCTTGCACTCAGGAAGAGCTTTTTGGACCACCAGGGTATGCTTTGTTCTACCAGCACTCCATTCCGGCAAAACACTGGTGTTTAAGATCTCGGCTTGCAATTGTGAAGCGGGGTTGAGTGTTTTAATAGGGCCATGCTTTCTAGTTCATATGTGGCTGGTACCTGGGTGAGCAGGTGAAGCCACCCAAGCAAAGAACATGGGTGGACCAGAAAGCCACAGGGCCATTGGTAAATATCTCAGCTTTGGGGACTGAGACTAGGGGACAGTGAGTTATTCTTTCTTTAGAGTGACTTTTTATGACCAGATTCAATTTTCACTGTGTGATTAAGTGTCTCCATATTGGCAGCATTTTTCTTTATAAGAGCCAGTTTTTGTTTTCATTATAGTCTGAGAAATTGAAATATAGACATGTGGTGTGTGTGTGTGTGTGTATGTGTGTGTGTGTGTGTGTGTGTGTGTGTGTGTGTGTGTGTGGTGTGATTCTAGGTTTTGTTGTGATACAACAAAAGTTCACTTCTCATCCACAGCACATGTACCCCCACAGTTGAGACGGGGATCACACAAGACTTAAAGAGCCATTTTATCAACACGCCATTTGTATTAGCTACTGTTCTGTTGCTGTAATAAAACACCATGACCAATGCAACTTACAGAAGGAAAAGTTTATTTGGGCTTATGTTTCCAGAGGGTTAGAGTCCAGGAGTCCAGGAGCAGAAAGCCACGGGCTCATACCTTGAAGCACAAACAAGAAGCAGAGAGAGCGAACTGCAAGGCAGGTAGGATGCTTAGAAATGCTCAAAGTGGCCCCCCACCCCCATGACATGCTTCCTCCAGCAAGGCTATACCTCCCAAAGGTCCTATGACCTCCCCAAACAGTGCCACCAAATGTTTATCTGAGCCTATGGGGGCCAGGTCTCATTCAAAGCACCACAGCATCTGAATTGCACGCTGTCCTCAGTGGGATGGAGGAAGAGGCACATGGAGGTCCAGACCCAGCTCTTTGGCTTAGAGGTAATGACAGCACACTAGGCAAAAATAGTGCAGCAGCCTCTCTGACATGAGAAGGGGAATATAAAATGTAATCTTCCTCGCCTGGAGGAAGGAAACCAGATTTGGAAAAGGTCTAGGAGTTTCTATCACAGGTAACAAACGTAAGGAAAATTCTCTGAAATAAGTGAATTTCATATCTAATATGTACAGGCCTTAGTAAAAATGTGCTAAAGTTATTATTAAACCCTTTTAGGTTGAGGTGGGATAATGTGTGTCTAAATTCACATATGTAAATATACATATGTATGTAGAAGTATGTAAATTTATTTGGATGTACAGCAAAAAGTTATTTTTTAATTTTAATCACATTTATTTATTTATTTATTTACTCAAGAGGAGTCTTCTTTCTTAAGCAGCACAAATGATTCAAAATTGTTCCTCATTTTAGTGGTTTCATATATCATTGATGACATCTTTGTATTTTTGTATGGATTTTTATCCTGTCTTTGTGTGTGTGTGTGTGTGTGTGTGTGTGTGTGTGTGTGTGTGTGTCTAGGTCAGACCACAGCTTGCAGGAGTTGGTTCTCTCTGTCCACCACGTGGAACCCAGGAATCAAGCTCAGGTCATCAGGCTTGGCAGACGCCTTTGCCAGCTGAGCCATCTTGCTGGTTCTTGTCCTTTACTCACTGGAAGATGGGAAAATACTAACTAAATGTCCATCCACTGCGCCTTCCAGCTTGTATTGATGCGGCGACTTCATCAGCCTCTTCTATGACGTTCATTTTCCAAATCCCTCTGTTCTGGTCATGCCCACCTGAACAGGAGCAGGAACGTGGCCCTCACATTCTTCCTCATGCCAAGGAGGCTGTGTCTTCAGGCTGCTGTGGTGTGCTGTGGTTTATTGGTGTCCCATCATGTTCACAGACCACAGGGAATCCTTCTGGCCTCCGATGTCATCATCTGCCACTGGGGTCTTCCCTTCAGCTTGCTCAGCTCTCCTAGTGTTGATCTGGGTTCACCGTTGACCTCTGTGACCTTTGATTGAGAGTAGCCCTGAGAATCCCTTCGCCTGACCATGATGATAGTCAGGAAAACACTGTAGCCACTTCTGGGTCGGGATATACAGACTTGGGAAAGATGAACAGCCAGTCCTCCCCCTTGTGACAAAGCTTCAGAGCCGGGTTCACCAGCTATGGCTGTGTTCCAGATTAGTGAAAATAATCTGCAAAGTTGCCTGTGCTCAGAATACTGATGAGGTTGGCTGGGGGGTGGGAGAGGAGCAGCTCTGCCTACAGCCCTCAGTCATCTAACACTCTACGTCTCTAGGTAAAGCCTGTGGAGAGCAGATCTGGGGGATCTGCTCATCTGAGTCCTTTGCCAGTCGTTCTTCCAACCCTAACCCTCTGAGTTTGGAAAGAGACAAGCTTTCTCTCTGTTTTCTGTTAGTACTTCTCTGCAGCCTTGCAAGTCTGGCTTTCTACATTCTAAATGTAGACATGTCTTATGTTCCCATTAATTAAATTTACTTTTAATTAATATAGAAAACATACATAGCAATACACTATATATATACTGTGTAATATTTAAATTGGGTTAAACTTCTCTCTCTTCAGAGACTTTATGGTGAAAACTAATTTTTTTCTTAATATAAAAGCCTAGTTCACAAAATAATTACCTTGCTGCAAAATCTTATATTTGAATTTCAGAAACTGAAAATTACCTTGTTTTCTCCTTCTGGTCCATATTTGACATTCCTGATCTTTTTCCTAAGAATCTAGATCCCTTAAGTCAATGAGAATGAGGAACTTGTCCTTGAAAAGTATGTTAGTCAGCGTTCTGATATTGTGACAAAATACCCAAGACAATAAACTTACTAGGAATAAAGCTTAATTTTAGTTCATGGTTTCAGAGATTTCAGTTTCTTATCTCCATTGCCCTGGGGCTGTGGTGAGGCAGTAAAACCTAGTGAGGAGTACAAGACAGAAGGAGCTGCTCACTTCATGCAGACCAGGAAACAAAAAGAGGAGCACGAGAGAACCTGAGTCCCCACATACCTTTCAAGGGAGCACTGACCTAAGTGTGTCCCACTAAGCCTTACCTCTTGAAGGTTCTTTCACTTCCCAATAGAGCCAGAGTGTGGATGAAGCTTCAACTCTTCTCAGTGTTTGAGTTCAATAACACATGTAAAAATCAGAGAGCTCAAGATACTTCTGGGTGGAGAGTACTATTTTGTTTTCTCAGTATTCCCATGGATTTTAGAACCTGCATTGAAGTTAGGATCTTGTGTATGTTACTTTATTCAGCCAATAAACATTTTCAAATAATCTATTATATTCCAGCCCCTTGTTATTAAAAACCCAGTCCAATATCTATGGGCAGAGAGACCAAATAAATACCCAGTGACGTTCACATTGTGAGTGCAGCTGAAGAGGTTTGTAGGGCGTGCTGTGAGAGTCCAAGAAGAAAGTTTACCTCCACCTGGGATACCAAAGAAATGTCCCCAAGAATATGCTGTCTCAGATTAGTCTGAGTGGATACCCAAGAGGAAAGAGTGAGAGAGACAAGGGTCCTGGTGGCTTAGGGAGAGAAAACAGTAGGAAAATGTGTAAAGATGATGGCAGAGTGGTTACCTTCACACATGCCAACTCAGGGTCCCCACAACAGATGGAAACATTATGGGGGTTGCCTTCTAGCCTAGCTAGGTCAGATTAAAGACAACTGCAAGGCTCCTCTCCAGAGGAGCATACATGAAGTGCTGTTGCCTTTCCCCTAGTAAACATTTCAATTTTAGGAGTTCTTAACAGGCTGGATTCTGGGTAAAATGGGCTTCTGAGGAAAGCAGGCCCCTTTCTTATCCTGAGGGGGGAACAAGGGAGAAACAGCAGCAGAAGTATGAGCCTTTGCCTGCTGGGGTAGGGGTGTTCCTGCAGGGCATGGCCCACTCTTTTTCTAAACAGGTATTCTTGGGGACTGGGATATGGTTCAGTGGTTGTCACCTTAACATGAGGACTTGAGTTTGAATCCCAAGAAGCCATGTAAAAGGACTTAAGAGATGGCTCAGCAGTTAAGAGCACTGGTTACTACTGCAGCAGACCTTGGTTCAGTTCCCAGCACCCACATGGCAGCTAGCAAGGGTCTGTAACTCCAGTTCCAGGGGATCCGACGCCCTCTTCTGGCCTCCTCCAGCATTGCATGCATGGGTGTACTTACATGCATGTGAACAAAACACTCATACATGTGAAATAAAAATAAATGAACACCAGCAAAATTAAAAAGAAAAAGAACCCACGTAAAGCCAGGTATGGTAACCTGCTTCCATAATCCCAGTGCTCCTACAGGTGAGATGGAGGGCAGAGAGAGGAGAGTCCCCAGTAGATCACAGACCAACTACTGTATGCAGCAGTGAACAGGAGAGTCAGACTCCAATAAGGTGACATACAAGGACTGATACCTGAGGTGGTCCTCTGACCTCCACACTTGTGCCATGGTACACGTACACACACACACACACACACACACACACACACACACACAGCCCACAATATTCTTGCTTCCTTGCTTGTTCTAGTTAAACTCTTGTTTTTTGGTCTTTTTGAGACAGGGTCTCCCTGTAGCCCCATCTGGCCTGGATTTGCTATGTAGACCAGGCTGGCCTTGAACTCACAAAGATCCGCCTGCCTCTGCCTCCCGAGTGCTGGGATTAAATCTAGTTAAACTCTTAATTGCTTGCACGATTGTCTCCTGTCTGAATTCTCTTTAGGGAGTACAGGAACCCAGACTGATTCTGGTGTTGAGACCAGAGAAAACTGAAGAGCTCCCTGTAAAACAAGACCATTCTGACTGTCAGGTCAAGGGAAATAGGGGCCTAAACTCTGGCAGCAGAAATGGAGAGCAGCAACAGCCTCTGTAGACATGGATTGGTAGAAATGATGGTTTAGGATGCCGCTAAGTGTGGGAAGGGAGAGGGGAGGAGTCCAGGATGAAGCCGTTCTGATGGATAGGACCAACCTTGCTATTTATCAGCATTCATTTTTCTTCCCCGCTGACATTAAGTTGTTTGGGAAAACATTTTATAACTCTCTTGGAGAGCATTTGTATGACCATCCTCTGTCTCCCCCTCCAACTCTCAGACAGAATTGATTATACTCTTATCTGTGTTTTCAATAGCATTTGATGTACAAGCTGGCTATAACATAGTTTATAAGTTAAAGATGATTTGCAGTTGGCTGGGGAGATGACTAAGTGGGTAAAGCACTTGCCCTGCAAGCATGAGGACCTGAGTTCAGATCCCCAGTACCTACATAACTTCTGGGAGGGTGTGGTGACCCACCATCATCCCATTACCTGTGAGGGGAACACAGGGGATTCCCAGGGCAAGCTGGCTTAGACTAGCTAAATCAGTGAGCTCTGGAGTCAGTGAGAGACCCTGTCCTAATATATAAGATGGAGAGGAAGAAGCCCAGCTTCAATTTCTAGTCTCCACATTCACATGCCCACGTGTGTACCTACATACACATGAACATGTATTCACATTCACATACAAGCAAACAAAAGATAATTTGCCAAGCATGTCTGTTGATGATCACCTTTTTCCAGAATTTCTAAAGAATTCTTTTCTAAAGGGTGATGTGATGGTTTGAATGAAAATGTCTCCCATAGGCTCCAAGTGTTTGGACATTTTGTCCCCAGATGATGGCGCTACTTTGGGAGGTTTTAGAAGGCATGGCTCTCCTGGAGGAAGCAGGTCACTGGGGGTGGGCTTAGAGAGTTCTTAAGCCTTGCAGGATCTCCAGTCGCCCTCTTGCTTCCTGTGCCTGCATGATATGAGAGCTTAGCTTCTGCTCCTGCTCCAGCCACCTCCAGCCACCGTGCCTCCCTGCCATGACATTCCCCTGGAACCGTAAGCTCAAATAAATTCTTCCTTCTATAAATTGCTTGGGTCAGTGTTTCTATCACAGCAACAGAAAAGTGACTAATACAGTAATTGGTACTGAGAGTGGGCTGTTGGCTGTGAAGAACCTGACCATGTGGGGTTTTGGAGGAATGTGGAAGACTTTGGAAGTTTGGGCTAAAAAAGCAGTTGATTGCTGTAAGCAGAACTTAACGGGCCAGTCTAGTAGATGCCTGGAAGAAAGTAGTGCTGAGAACAATGTAGTTCCAGAGGGAAATAAGGGCTTAAGCAACAATTGGGATATTTTGGCAAAGAGTCTGACTGGAGTCTGTCCTCAACCTAAAAGCTTGTCTGAGGTGAAGCTGAAAAGCAATGGACTAATTTCTCTGGCAAAAGAAATCTCAGGACAGCCTAATGTAGAAATGGTGGCATGGATATTAATGGTGAATATTATGCAGATCTACAGTGAAAAAGAGCAAATGGGGCAGAAAGAAATGTAGTTTGGATTGAAAAAGAGCACTAGGAAGATAAATGTTGGAGCCCTGGCATGTGATGGAGAGGATCCCATTGATAAGGAGATTAAAGTGATTAAGGAGGGGCCTAGAGATTCAAACTTAAATAATGGAGAGAGTGCCTCCAGGGCAAGACCACACCCAGTTAAGCCTCCAACTTGTGAAAGGAAAATGCTGGGGAGGGGAGCATGGAAGAGAAAAGCTTCTAAAATGGATAAAGCAGGCTGGAGTCCACCCCAAACTTGTAGTCAAACTTGGCAGTGTCCTTCACCTGGTGCTGGCTTTAGAGGCATTAAGGATGGAAGAGTGAAGGGGTCATCAATTCTTCTTCCGAGGTTTCAGAGAGCCTCAGAGGCCAGGCGGCATGAAGCAGGGCTGCCCCTGCCTAGAGAAGGCCCTAATAGGTCATTGCTTGAAGCTGTGAAGGTGAAGCCTGGTTGGCTATGGAGACCCCAAGAAGTTCATGATGGCAGAGCTGTGAGGCATCTGCCAAGAAGACCTACACACAGGGAGTGGAACCAGCACAAGAGAGAGATGTGTGTTGCACGCAAGCAAAGCTAGAGAGGCTGAGCCATCTAAGCCCTTTGGAAGTAAAGTCCCAGAAGTTGGACTTGGAGCTACTGGATTTGGTGTTTGCTCTGCTGGTTTTCAGTCTCTTTTGGTCTGGTATTTCCTTACTATGCCTCCATTCCTCCCTTTTGGAATGGTAATGTGTATTCAGTTCCACTGTATGTTGGGAGTATGTAATTTGTCTTTTGATTTTATAAAGGCTTACAGTTAAGATATTTACCTGAGTCTCAGAAGAGACTTTGGTGGACTGTGGACTTTTAAATAGTATTGAGATTGATAGTGACTATGGGGACTTGTAAAGTTGGACTAAATGCATTTTGCATTTTATATGGTCGTGAGCCTAGGGGGGCCAGGGGGTGGAATGTGATGGTTTGAATGAAAATGTCCCCCATAGGCTCCAAGTGTTTGGACATTTTGTCCCCAGATGGTGGCGCTGTTTTGGGAGGTCTTAGAAGGTGTGGCTATCCTGGAGGAAGCACGTCACTGGGGGTGGGCTGAGAGAGTTCTTAAGCCTTGCAGGATCTCCAGTGGCCCTCTTGCTTCCTGTGCCTGCGTGATGACGTGAGAGCTTAGCTTCTGCTGCTCCTGCTCCAGCCACCTCCAGCCACCATGCCTCCCTGCCATGACAGACTATAATTCCCCTGGAACCGTAAGCTCAAAAAAATTCTTCCTTCTATAAATTTGCTTGGGTCAGTGTTTCTATCACAGCAACAGAAAAGTGACTAATACAGGTGACTAATAATTTTCTGATTTTCTGATTGATAGCAATTTTCTTCCTCTCTCTCTCTCTCTCTCTCTCTCTCACACACACACACACACACACACAATTTCTTTCTTCACTGTGAAAAATTTATTGGAACTACACAAGAGTCTATTATTTTTTTGTCTTAAATTTTTTTATACAGTTTGGTCATAGTTTTTGTTGAAACTACTGAATAGACAAGGAATTTGGGGTTTGGGGGTTATTGATAAACTTAACCTATTCACAGGCTCCTCGTTTTCATGTGCAGTGGATTTGGGGGGTGGGGTGGAATAGAGAAAACTGAGCAGCACAGGTAAGAATAGCATTTATAAGAACAGTTCATTTTAAAGCAATTTTTAAGTTGCAGAAGAATAAAACCGTTAACAAAGAGGTAGCGTGGCTCTGATTCGCTATTTAAACGGCACATGGCTCACTCAGGGGCGTCAATGCTCCTTCCAAGGTGGGTTTTGAAGAATCGCAGGAAGAATCCGTTCTCAGCCCTGGTTCTGATGGCTCTGCACTCAGCCCTTGAGCTGTCATTAAGGATGTTTCGCAGAGGGATGTGAGGAGGTGGTGCTGTGGAAACCGACACCCCACCCCACCTCCGCTCAACGCAGTTAAGGGGGCTGCTGTAATTTAGGATTGGAGCTGACAAGGGTGAAAAAAAAAAAAGAAAATTATTTCTTACATTTAAGGGCTCAGTTTACCACCGAAATTGCTTTTCATTTAATTCAAGCAGCAACTGATAGCACAGAACACTTAAACAAAATTAAACAGAAATCTTTCTCATTTTAAGAAGCACTTACATGAGCTTTGTGTCTTCTCCCCCCT
>NW_008352752.1:1573819-1632692 GCF_000622305.1 Nannospalax galili | reverse complement strand
GAAAGGTCAGGGCAAAGTGAGAACAAGACTCTGACTCCTGCCGTACTTCAGCTTTAAAGGAATATTTACGGCAAGTCCTTTCTTCCGCGCTGTTGGGTTTCTTCCTGGAACCTACTAGAGATGCCAGGGCAAAGATGAACTTGACCACTTGGACCATTTGTCTTCTCTGAGCTATTGATCTCCACTAGCTAGAAGGGATTTTTGCTCTTATTTTAAGAAATTCCTGTTGGTCTCCTCTGTCTGACTTTCATGTTTCTTTTCAACATCCTCAACCCAAGAGAAAGAAGATACAGTTCCCCTTGAATGATGCTTTCTAAACTGTGACTGTTTCAGACAGTGCTGTTAAGAAAATGAATCTATCCAGTAGCCACATAAAGTGGCAGTCAGAAAGGGCTCAGAACATAGCAAGCGTATACCTCCTTTTGTGGAACACCAGCCAAAACCAGTGTCCCAGAATTCCACCTTAGGAGTTCTTGGAGGGCCTGGCAGGAGGAAGAATGTGTTCGAGTGACTGAGGCTTTCCTGAATGGTGAGAACCAGTTAAAACAAAGCATTCAGTTCACTAGGAATGGAAGCTTGGGGCCATGCAGACACTCCACTGTGTCACATCTTCCCAATGAAGGTCCTTGCAGATGCAACTGGGCCTTCACTCTACTTTCTGTCAACCCTGGAATTCTGTATGTGGTACGTGTCTGGGATTAGAAAAGGGCCTGATGCCAACTGGGCTTCTTTTTGTTCTCTTCTCTTTTCCCTTTGTTGTTTTGTTATTAGCATCTTAGGTGTATACAACTGGCACTTAATAAATACAAGTCTAGTGGAATTATATTTTTATACTTTTTGTGTGTGTGTGTGTGTGTGTGTGTGTGTGTGTGTGTGTGCCTATGTGTCTGTCACATGTTTGTGGGTAGCTATGGAGGCCAGAAGAGGGTGTCAGATCCTGGAGCTATAGCTACAGGCAGTTGTGAGCCACCCAACATTGATAATGGGAACCAAATCCTAGTCCTCTGCGAGAACAGCAAGCACTCTAAACCGCTGAGCCACCTCTCAAACCCAAATATTTTTAAATACAGAAAACTACAGAGAACAATGCCCTAAATGCCATCATATTAGCATAAAGAACCGAAATCTCTCCGAACCCAGTTATATTTGCTTTGGGGATTTCCAGCCCTCGTGATAGAATGAAGACAGCACAGGCCGTGGTCTTTTTGTGTCTGTTCAGACACTGTTTCCTCTTATTTACTCTCGGCAGCATCAATAGCAAATATTCATTATTCACATACAGGTCGGCTTTTAAAAAATATTTTATTATTCTTATTTTATGTGTATGAGTGTATTGCCTGCATGTGTCTAAGTGCACCCATGTTGTGCAATGCCCTCAGAGGTCAAAAGAGGCTGTCAGAGGCCCTGGAACTGGCTGTTAGCCACCATGTGGGTGCTGGGATTTGAACCTGGGTCCTCTGCAAGAGCAGTCAGTGTTCTTAACTTCTGAGCCATCTCTCTAGCCCTACATGTGTTATATTTAAATTAGACATGTATGTGTTTTTCATATTATGTAGTATTTTGCATACTCATGACCCTGCATGGTGTTGGCTCCACATTATGTTTTCAGAATTCTGATCATATTCATACCCAAGATGGAGGCTCTCTTGTTGTGTCTGTCACAGACTCAACAAAATTGTGCATGTAAATCCACACATACCAACTTCTTCAGTTCATCTTATGAACTGAATATTTTAGATTACCCCCTTTCTGCTTTTATAAACAATAATGCACCAAACTCTTTGTTCTGCACATGGATAGTACTTTTTTTTAGACTATATCCCTAACCATGAAGCTGCTAGATTGTGTTGATATGTATATGTGGGAATGGGTATGTGCAAGTGAGGGCTGTGCTATGGAGGCCAGAGGAAGGCATCGGATCCCCTGGAGCTAGAGTTATAGGTGGTTGTGAACCACCCAACCACCCAAGGGTGAGGGGAGCTGAACTTGAGTCCTGCAGGAAGAGCACACATCCTTAATTACAGAGCCATATCTCCAACCCCTAGACTACTTTTCAACAAAATGATTAACTAGGTTGAAACATCTTGCACTGGTTTAGGATAGTTTGTACTTTTCCACAATATCATGAACACATCATAATGACATTTAAATTTTTTGCCAGCATGGGGCCTTCAGGATAGCTTAGTGGGTAAAGCACTGGTTCCACATGCCTGATGATCTGAGTTTGAACCCTGGAACCCAAGAAAATGTGGGAAGAGAAAATTGACTCCACAGAAAGTTCCTTTGACTTCCACATGCACACTGAGGCACACGTGTACCTCTCCCCCACATCATGTGCACACAATAAATAAATAAATAAATAAATAAATAAATAAATAAATAAACAAAGAAATAAATAAATAAAAATTGCCAGATGAGTGGAAACTTAATTCAGGGAATATGACTTTTCCTTGTCTTTATCACAGTAGATTTTTCTCTTCTGAATTGACTGTTAGCGATCACTGCGTATTTTTCTTGATGTCTTTGGTTTTTCTTGCTGTTTTATAATGATTCTTTGTATATTTTAAGCACTGATCCCTTTCCTGTGTATATTCTTTCTGTGTGTTTGTGTGTTGCATGTGGGTGTATATGTATATATTTGTGTGTGTATGTGTGTATGTGTTACATTGCTTCATTTTTGTTACTTTTAAATATGGTCATTTTTATTGGACAATTCAAAATTATAATAAGATGTATAAATCTTGAATTAGTAGGTTTTACATTACTATAGCAAAATACCTGAGGCCAGGTAAGGAAAAGAAGTTTATCCAGCTCATGGCTCTGGATGTTGATATGCCTGGCTCTGGTATCAGCTTGGTTCTGGTGACAGCCTCAAGGTGGAGGCTTGCAGAAGGGAGAGTGTATGCAAGAGTATAATGGCAGGCTGGTAGTGGTGGTACATACCTTTAATCCCAGCACTGAGGAGGTAGAAGCAGGCAGATCTCTGTGAAATCTAGGCCAACCAAGTCTACACAGCAAGTTCCAGGACAGCTGGGGCCTCAGGGAGACACTGTCTTAAAAAAAAAAAAAGAGTTTACAGTGCCGTGGACAGGCAGGAAGCCATTGTACTGAGCAGACCAGGCTTGTTCTTCTAACAACTGTCCCTTGAGCCTAACCCAGGGTATGTCCTATGAGAACTTCCTTAATCCGTTCTGAGGGCAGCCCCCAATGACCTAGAACCTCCCAAAGTGCCCTGCCTCTTAAAGTTCCACACTGCCTCCCAGCACCACCACCTAGTGGAGCAACCTTCCAACACATATCCAAACCAAAGCAAATCTTCCTTTATGGTTTATGAATTTTGCATTTTAATTAAAGAAATAATCTTTTTTGAGACAGGTTTCTTGCATCCCAAGCTGCTCTCTTATACTCTATGTTGAACTTCTGATTCTCCTGAGTCCTGTCTCCACTTCCTGAGTGCTGGGATCACAGGCATGCAATACCATGCCCAATTCTGATCCCATGCTGGGGAATTAAACCCAGAGCCTTATAAGAAATAATCTCTGTCTCTGTCTCTCTGTCTCTTTGTCTCTCTCTGTCTTTGTCTCTCTCTTGCTCTCTTGCTCTGTTATTGTTTTATGAGAAAGGGTTTCACTGTAGTCCTAGAATTCACTTTATAGATCAGGCTGGCCTCAATCTCACAGAGATCCACCTGCCTTTCTTAGTTACTTTTCTGTTGCTGTGATAAAAGGCTGACCAAAGTAATTTATAGAAGGAGGAGTTTATTTGAACTTAGGGTTTCAGAGGAATTAGAGTCCATCGTGGTGGGGAGGCATGGTGGCAGAGGTGGCTGGGATAGAAACTAGAGCACTCCCATCTTCAAGCAGGCACAGGAAGCAGAGTGACTTAAGAACTCTCTAAGCCCGCCTCCAGTGATGTGCTTCCTCCAGCATGGCCACACCTTTAAAATCCTCCCAAAACAATGCTACTAACTGGGGACAAAATGTTCAAATACCTGGAGCCTATAGGGAACATTCTCATTCAAACCACCAAATGCTCTACTTCCTGAGGGCTGGGATTAAAGGCATGCTCCACCACACCCCACTGTAAGAAATAAGCTCTTGATGTGACATTCTAACTAATTCGTCCATATTTTCCTCTAAATGTTGATGCTTTATTTTTTACACACTCAAACTTCATTCTACCTGTAATTTGTGGCTTATCTCCCTCAATATTTACACATGGAGATGGTTACCCTAGTGTGCATGCTGACAGCTACCTGAGTGAATCACAAGGAATCAGATGCTTATGGAAGGATGTTCTGGAAACAGGCAGACTCACCTCTGACCCTTCAGCAGAACCAAATGAAAGCTCGTTTAAGGTCTTCACCTCACCCCACGATCTGCTGGAGAACAGGTTTACACTCATTCTTGAGATGAATTGGTGGTTATTGGCTGCATGGTATCCCACCTTTCTGCCTGGATATCTCTAGATTTCTCTATAGATCTGAGGATTCAGATTTACAAACAGACTCTCTTCAGTGCCTGTCAAGCTATCAGCAAATATCCACAGTACGTTGGGGAAGAACTGGTACATTCTTTCCTACCAAGAAGAGCTGTAGTCCAGACCAGACACGGTGTCTAACTTCATAATTAAAGGAGACTAACCATCTCTTTTCTGCTGATTTTTCCCCATGTAATTCACATATAAATATGGAGTGGGTTTCAACTATAATCCTTTCAGAGGCCTGTATGTAGCTACAACTCTGCTATTCTGTAAAAATATGTGTTATCTGGGCAGAGAGAAGGGCCACAAAGGAGAAGGCACTAGGTTGTTCATTAATGACTAAATATTTGAGGCTTCCAACATATTTTCTGGAGATAATATGTATTTATGGAGAAATATGCAGTTGATTACCAGAGCTGTTAGTCATTTGTGTAGAACCAATCACCCCAAACTTCAGTGGCTAATGACACCTTTTACTGTTTCTCCTCCATCTGTGGGTCATCTGGATGGTTTTACTGATCTGGCCCAAGCTTGGCTGAGTTTACCTGGGTTTGCTCATGAGTTTCTGGTGCCACAGTAGACTGACAAGTGGCTGCCTTGTCTAAGAAGACCTCAGCTTGAAGGCTCAGATTTACCCCCTGCATGTCCCCTTTCTCTCTCTCTCTCTCTCTCTCTCTCTCTCTCTCTCTCTCTCTCTCTCTCTCAGCATGCAGCTGTGTGTGCCAGTATGGCAGCGAGAAGCTGACATGGAGGGTCTTCCTCTTCCCTCTACACTTTATTTTTTGAGACGAGTCTCTCACTGAACTTGGAGCTCCCCATCCCCATTTCAGCTACGCTGCTGAGCCGTTCCAGGTGAAAGAAAGAAAACTGACAGATGGACCCTTCCAGATGCCCCACAGACGTTCTATTTCTGTATACCCGTTTCTGAAAAGTCCGTGGAAGCCTTCAGGTATTGTGACTCCCAGACTGTCACTGCTGCCTCCAACGTGTGGTGGGCCACACTCAGTGAGGGGACCTCAAACTGGCATGTTCACAGCAGTAAGCATGGGATGCTAGAGCCCAGCAGAGTTTTAACAAAAACACAAGGGGATGGACTTCCCCCTTATGGGCCTTTGCACATGGTGATGTCTAGAATCATGTCTTTTCTCCTATGTAACCCAAGGTTCAAATAAGTGTCCACGTGAACCGGTGACCTATTTTTCTATTAATTTTGCTTCTCAGTAATTTAAGCCCCACAACTCCTCCCAGTGTTTATCGTCCTGGAACTCTTTCAGATCTCAAAGCAGTCACCACCATGATCCGTTATTCCCACACAATGCTTGAAAGGAAGGAAAAGCCTTTGTGGGGATAATGTGAACTGAGATCCCTGTTCTCGCTTTCACTACAAAGCTGCAGTTTATGCCACAGGCAGCTTCTACTTTCCCTTATTCCAGCTCCTCTCTCTTTGCACTGAGGTAAATTCTTTGCAGGCTTCTGCCTTGCCCCCTTCTGAGTTCTTTCCTGGCCGTTAGCATAGCACACAGCCTTTCATGTTAGTGGCATCCTGGCCCTCATGCAGCCTCTGATTTAAAAAGGTTGCCAATTGGTTCTCAGTGAGAACAGTGACCGTGAGGAGCAACGGGTGGTCTCCACTCAGCAGGAGACTTTTTAAAAGCACTTTAGGAAATGGTCTGAGGATGCTTAGTGAAATACAGCCTTGGAAGGTCCAAGCTTATTTGATTTTTAAATTATTTTTATTACATTTATTCCTGGCCCTCATGCAGCCTCTGATTTAAAAAGGTTGCCAATTGGTTCTCAGTGAGAACAGTGACCGTGAGGAGCAACGGGTGGTCTCCACTCAGCAGGAGACTTTTTAAAAGCACTTTAGGAAATGGTCTGAGGATGCTTAGTGAAATACAGCCTTGGAAGGTCCAAGCTTATTTGATTTTTAAATTATTTTTATTACATTTATTTATTCACCGTGTGTGGTGTGTGTGTGTGTGTGTGTGTGTGTGTGTGTGTATGCCACAGCATGCATGTGGAAGTCCCAGGACAACTTGTGGGAGTTGGTTCTTCCCTTACAGTTTGTGGGTTCTAGGTATCCAGCTCAGGTTGTGAGGCTTGGCAGCAAGTGCCTTTACCTGCTGGCCACCCTGCAGGCCCCAAGTTCATTTTATTTAAATCTCCTGCCAAAACACAGGGAGTTTCATTTATTTGGTAATACCTGGAATTTATGTCTCCCTTGTGCCAGTGATGTCATCACTCACATGTCACTGAGCTGGAGAAATGAGATCTGCACTCAGGTGGCAATCCTGGTCCTAACCATTGACACTGCCCATTGTTTTCTGTGTCCCTTGGCATGGGGGTGCCTCATAAGTCATCAAAGCCTACAGTTCCACATAGGCAGGTTAAAGAAGAAAGAACAGAGCTGGATTCTATGTGGACAGACTGTCTTTGTTACTTAATCGCTTTCATTCATAGGAAATGCTTTGCTTCATCAAACAAATGTTCCAAATCTGTGAGGAAACACGGAATAATACAAGTCAGTGGGAGACGGGGCTTTCTGACTGGAGACATACATCTCTTTAAGGCTCTTGGGGAGAGTTTCTGTTTGTTGGAATCATGGTCACTGACAACACAGCTTCTGTTTTACTCATACTTGGCTCTGCCTTTCTGGAGGAAAGATTGGCTTTCGATAGTTGCTACAGTTCTCATGGAAACTCAGCAAGACAAGGAGGCATGGGCAGAAGTCTGGTCAGAGGCTGCTGTGGGTGGCAGGGTGCTCCAATAACAGTTCTACCATGGAGCAATGGAGCGTGAGCCCAGCTCTGCTCTGTACTGACTCTGGGCCTCAGCTGTGTGACCCTCCTGAACTCCATGTCCTCCAGTGTAAGATGGGCTGAAACAAGACTGCATAGAGAGTTATTGTAAGGACTCCTCAGTTAATGGGTGAACAGAAGCTGCTACTTAGCACAGTGGGAGGGTTTTGTTAGCTAATACCTGGTTTCTGCCTGTTACTAAGAAAGTCCTAATAGCTAATGGTTTATTGGCAGACTTCTCTGGCTAGATGCAGTGCTTCATTTTATTTATTTATTTGTTTATTATATTTTATTTTTTCAGACAAAGTTTTATGTAGACCAGGCTGGCCTTCATTTACCTATGTAACCAAGGCTGGCCTTGAGCTGATCAATTCTCCTTCTCCAACCTCTCCAGTGCGGGGATTATAGGCATGCACCACCTCACCCAGTGATATATGCTTTTTAATTTTTTTATTTAGTTTTCACACAATTCATAATAAATGTACTATGCTATATCACTATATGGATGAGAAAAATCAAGGTCTGGAGATACTAATTCCCCACGGTCCGTGTAGACCTTGAGAGTGACACACAGAGCCCCAAGCTCCAGGCTCCCAACCACTACACCACATCCCTCCCCTGAAGCCTACAGGAACCTTCCCACCCCACCTTTAAAGTGAGCTATTCCCTAAAACTGTGCACATTATACTGAACACTCTAGCCAGGGAAATCAACAGTGAGGCACCTCCTTCTCCAGCCAAGAGGGGCTGCTGGAAACAGAGGAGTTAGGCTTGGCTTTGAGTGCTGCTTCCAAAGCCTACTGACTCTGTGACCTTAGGAAATGTTAGCGACCTTGGGAAGTGTTACGCTCTAAGTATGAACTGTCTTCTGGAGGGTACGTGTTCGAACACCTGGTCCTCGGCTGGCAGTGCTGTTTTGGGAGGTTATGCAACCTTTGGGACTTGGCAAGCATTTTATCACAGATGAAAAAAGTAATTGACGTAGGAAGACTGCTTAATTGTACTAAAACTCAGTTTCTCACATTATAATGATGATGAGAGTCTTCTTCATAAGGCAGCTCTGAGGATTGCCTGAGAGGCGTATTAACAATAGCTCACAAATATGTTTTATTCTGAATTAAACTTGGGTGGGTGAGGGGGACGGAAATGGAAGATCTGCTGAGGGATGGTCTTGGTTGTGTTAACTGTGTAGCTCTCCTTGGAGAGGCAGCTGTTCTCATCTGCCCTGTTCCTCTGGTGTTCTGTAAGTTCATGCCTAGAGCCCAAAATAGGAAACTGTCCACTGAGTGTTTTCAAGTAATTGGCCAGCACCGCTAACAAGAGGGTTTGCTGTAAATGCCAATAGTGATAGGCTGAGTTTGAAAAACAGGGGAGGGAAGGGAGACTTATTGACCAGAGGAAAAAGAGCCTTGGCTAATTTGTGTAATCAGCTTTATCAATTTGCATAAATTGTGCATCAGGCTATATTCCTCTTGGGCATAATAAGTCCAAATTTAGTTTTTCTAATTTTAAAGTCATCAGTCTCTCTCTCTCTCTCTCTCTCTCTCTCTCTCTCTCTCTCTCTTTCCTTCTTCTAGTTCTTTCTGGACTTGTATGGGTCACACCTCCATGCATCTGTCAGGTGATCATATGTGTCCCCAATTCACAGGCACCCTGTCGGCACCTTGCTGCTCCTTGTTCAGATCGAGAGTGTTCCACCATTTTTAAGTGAGCCCCTTCCGTTTTCTCTGGTGTTTGACCGTCATCCTTTCCAATGACTGTCAAATTCTAGATTTTTTTTCCCTAGCAAGCTTTCTGCTTCACATTCTGTTTCTTCCCCTTCGTTGTTTTCCTCAATGGCTCTAACGCAAAGGTCTCAGACAGTATTGGGTTTACTTTGAGGTTATGAGGTGGCTTTCTGTAGTTTGAGGTAGAACTATCCTCTTTTCTCCACCCTTCCTGTCTCCCCCTGGACCATTTCCGGGCACTTCCACTGGCTTCTCACTTTCAGTCTTTCCACGTGCCAATGCGTCTTCCACATCGCACCAGAGACTGAGCTTGGTTCTGATTAAAATCTATCTAATCAAAGGAGGTGATCATAGAACTTGTTCACCAACTTCAGCAATTAGAGAACTGATGAACCTCCTTGAATCTAGCAAATGCTCAGGAATAAACATGAGAGAACACAATTTTATACAGCATAGAGATCACAAGGGTGATCACATCCCTTGTGGAAGGGAAAACACCCAGGAAGGTTCCTACTTATGGGTTTACTCTAGACACACACTCCTAACCTTTGGAAGGTGAAGGTCACATGGGGGCCTGGGCCATGAACTATCATTAAAGATGAAAATGCTGCATTCATGGGCAGCTGGGCTAACCCAGACAACATTTCTTAGGATTTTATGCTGTCCAGGGGGCTGAACTTCTGACATAAAACCTTTATCTCGAAGATGCAAATGTGAACCTAATGTCCCTTTTAGAGCAGTGGCTGGTTATAGAGCTAGAGATGCTTGTGCCCCAGGCTTCACAAACAGTTTTATAACAGCATTAGCCTACAGATTGCCCTGACTCTATTTCATAACACCAACGTTTGCAAATCTGGGCATGTGCAGTTCTGTTTCTTTCAGTGTCAGTGGAACTCGAGCATCTGCTTTCAGATAAACTTTCCTTTCTCCCCTCTCCAACCCACGGTGGATGACAGAGGACTGCGGTGCTGATCTCTGATTACGCCCTCAGCCTCAGTCAGTGCCAGCCGGCTCATATTTCCTCTGGGCTCTGGCTATATGGGCCAGTCATTTTCATGGCTGGTTTAAAAAGCATGTGCCTAATTTAAAGCTGCTGACACCAGGCAGGGAACAGGCCACCTGGCAAATGCCTTGGGCTTTGAGTGCTTCCACTGACTTGAAGCCTAGGCCAAGTTCCCCTCAAGTTGTACTGAGGTTTGTAAGCCTTTTGGCAAATGCTAGGCTCAGACTGGACCAAGTAATCAGAGTTTCATGGTCCTCGGCTAGGTGTGAAATTTTAATCAAAGGGATTTTATTTTTGCAAAAATATAATGCACCACCAGAAATGTCACATAGCATTAAGCCTCAGGTTCATGGAGGGTATCTCACAAAGTGGCCAGTTCTGTTCTCTTTTGAGGGGAGGCAAGAATCTTAAAAATAAATGGAAGCATGATAGTTCTGGCATCCCCTTAGACTTACAGGAAAATATGATAATTTTTAGTTCTTCTACATTTTACTTTTTGCTTTTATTACAAGAGGGCACAGAAAATATCCAAGCTCCATTCTCTAAATACAGTGTCCAGATCAAGTAGTTATTGTAGGGTAGTATAGATCATGCGATTATATCCAATATTTACCCAGACCTACTCCAGATCACCAGAATCTATCCAGTTAGGTTTCTACAAACCTTCTATCCCAAACAAAAACCTTAACCACAGAAGACATGAGGATTTCGGGTTGAAATGAGAATGATTTTTTACTAGCTAAACAAATCCAGAGCCCATTTTATTACAAAGGAATCTTAGGATTCAGTGAGAAGTAGGGTTCACTGCTAATGTAGAAATGGATGAGGAAGATCCTTCTATGGCTTGGTACACTGAACTCACCAGGGCTCATCTGAAGGGGTGTTGGAGAGACAGAATGCTCTGTGGCCTGCCAGACCTCTGCTAAAGCTCAGACCAAGTTACCATATGTTGCCCATTACCAATACAATTCCCATGAACACTGTGCAAGCTAGTTCCTCATCATCTCTCATTGACCTTGGGCAAATCACGAGGTCGTGAGTTTGATGGAAGCAATTTCCTCTGAGATGTGAAAGATGGCTGTTCTAGAACGTTCTGGAATCAGACTGCTTGGTTTGAATTGTGGCTCTGTACTTTTCAGGGGTGTGACACTGGGAGAGATGCTCTCCTATGGGTGCCTCAGTTTTGTAACCTCTAAAATGGAGTTAGTAATAGAACTCACCCCTAAAGAGATGCTGTTAAGTCATTGGTGATGATGCCTTTAACCCAGTTATCCTTTGATCAACATGGCAATAGTGAAGGTGCCTTCGCAAAAGAAGCTCCGTGTGTGTGTGTGTGTGTGTGTGTGTGTGTGTGTGTGTGCATTCATGTGTGTATAAGCATGTGCGTGCATGGGTATAATTGTGTGTATGTTTGATGCATTCGTGTGTATATAAGCATGTGTGTGCATGGGTATAATTGTGTGTGTGTGTGTGTGTGTGTGCGTGCGTGTGTAATATAAAGGGATACATATTCAATGGGCTGTAATAAGGAAACTTTGGCCTGTAGCTCGGTATTAACTGTGATAGAAAACTGTGACTCCATGGAAGAGCTTTGTCTGAGGCAAAACAAAGTGATTTCTTCCTGGGGACAAGATTGACCCAGAGTATTAAACCATGAACTTAAAGCCAATAGAGCTCCTTGAAGTGGACTGAAAGAAGGTTTTTGCTTAATTTTCTCAAGCCAAAGATAGCAATCGGGATGTAGGCCACTGGGATGTGGAAATGTTCCTGGAGGCCTCAGGAGAGCCAAACAGTTGCACCTTGGACACGGAAGAAGCCTTCTTACAGGTGCAGCCAGACCGCACAACCTCAGTACAACTGCTAAGGAAGTGGACCTCAGCACGCCAAACTAGCCGAGCAAGTTCTGCCATCTAGTCCTTCCTCAAGGTCCAGGTTTCCATAGGTGCGGCTGGCCGTGAATGAGGCCATTCCTCTGTCACGCGTGACAGGAAGGATTTTATAGATGCTGTAAGGGGTGTGATAGGTGACTACTTGGTGTGACTGTTCATGACCTGCCCATCTGTTTTGTTTGTCCAGTTTTTCTCTGTACCCTTGCCACGAATATCTCAACCTCAGTAACTGCTGTTTCTTTTTTATTTTAAATATTTTATTTAACATTCATACATGCATATGTGTTTGAGGTCAGTCTACCCTATCTCCCTCCCCTCCAATTTCTTCTCACCTCTCCACACTCTTTTCTTTCCCAACTTCATCTCTCTCTCTCTCTCTCTCTCTCTCTCTCTCTCTCTCTCTCTCAGTTTAATACCCACTGAGTCCATTTAGTGCTGCCTCTCTATGCAAGAATCATGGATATAGTATCATCTACTGGAGCAAGGGTAGCCTCTCAGGGCCTGCATCCCTCAAGAAAAGTGATTCTCCATCCAGTAGTCATTAACTATCAATATCTCCTCAGGTAGGATTGGGACGTCGTGAGCCCTTCACCACCCACGCTGGGATTTTGACTGGCTTGATCTTGTGCAGGTTCTGTGCATGGAGGTCTAGCTGTTGTGAGTTCATGTGTGCAACTGCACTGTCATGTCTTGCAAATACTGTATTTCTACAGCCATCTACTCCCTCTGGCTCTTATGATCTTTCCTCCTCCTCTTCCGAGATGATCCCTGAGCCCTGGGGGGAGAAATGTGATATAAATGTCCTATTTAGAGATGAGCATTCCACAATTTCTTATTCTCTGCTCACTGATCAATTGTTGATCTCTGTATTAATCACCATCTGCAGTTACAAAAAAAAAAAAAGCTTCTCTGATGAAGGTTCAATGATGCACTAATTTATGGACATAAAGATAAGAACTTAGAGGATAATTTATTACTATATACAATTAACATAATAGTACTAGGTTCTCACCTAGGACCTGTGACCCAGCCAGCCACTGCTTTTGGGCCCAGTTAACAGCACCAGGCATGGATTCCATCTTGTGGAGCAGGCTATAAATTCAATAAAAAAAAAGAAAAAGAAAAGGTGGTTGGTTACTCCCATAAAATTCATTCATGCCACTATTGCATCAGTGACCATATCTTGCCAGTCATTACTGTAGTCTGCAGGGTTCACAGCTGGGTAAAGACCGGTGATGACTTTTCTCCCCCAAATAGACTGTATAGAACCTTCCAGCACTATGAAAGCTAACTAGTAGGAATGAAGCTTTCAGATCAGTACCAGTTTGATTTCTCCATGTCCTGTAACAGGTGTGTGTGCATTCAGCAATGAGTTCTTACCATCAAGTTCTGGAGAGTAGCCAAGAACAATGGCAATAGCCTGAACTGTTGTGGGGGGTCCAGGGGACCCCACTGACGAACAGCTCAAAAACAGGTACTGGGATTTTTATTTGATAATCCCTTTTATGAGCATATATACATATATTTTAGGATGCTTCTATGGTAGTTAAGTTTCCATATCCCATTTTCAAAGGTGTTTACTGTAAGTTATCCCTCCCTGCACACCCTCCTCTACCTTGACCTCCTAACCCTGATTCCATTGATCCTTTCATTATTATGCTTCTTACACCTGAATTCTATCCCCCCTTCCCTTGAAATACCCTTTCCATGGCCCCTTACTAGTTTCCTGCCTTTTATGGGTATTGGCATTTAATCACATATATCTAAAGTCCTAGACTCCCCATATGAGAAAGCATGCAGTGCAGTGTCTCCATTTTCTTTAAAAAATTGTTTACATGTATTTATTGTGTATGTGTGTGAGTATGAAATATATGTGCAGGTGTAGGCCTGTGCCTGCCATAGTGCATGTGTTAAGATCAGAGGACAGCTATTAGGCAGTCAGTTCTCTCCTTTCACCATGTGGGTTCCCAGGGACCAAGCTCCATTTGTCAGGCTTTGGCAGCAAACACCCTTACTTGCTGAGCCACTTCTTTAACCCTCTTTTCTAGCAACATAAATAGCTTGACTCCCATCATATTTTAAAATGCTTTAAGCTTTTACTATTTTAAAATATATTAAGACAAACAGTACAGTATTTCTGTAAGAGCTGAACAGCAAATTTTAGTGTTTTTTCCTATAGTTTTTTTATTCCCATACATATTGTGGTGGTTTGAATGAAAATGTCCCCCATAGGCTCCAAGTATTTGGACATTTTGTCCCCAGCTGGTGGTGCTGTTTTGGGAGGTCTTAGAAGGTGTGGCCATGCTGGAGGAAGCACATCACTGGGGGGTGGGCTTAGAGAGTTCTTAAGCCTTGCCAGATCTCAGTCACTCTCTTGCTTCCTGTGCCTGCTTAAAGATGTAGAGCTTAGCTTCTGCTCCTCCTCCAGTCACCTCTGCTGCCATACCTCCCAACTATGATGGACTCTTGCCCCTTGGAACCATAAAACAAACTCTTCCTTTTCTATAAGTTTCTTTGGTCAGTATTTCTATCACAGCAACAGAAAAGTAACTAATATGCATATGAAGTGAAAAATGCTATTCTTTTGAGGGTTCTCTTTTGATGGAAACTGTGCTGTGGGTGCTCTGAAGGTGACTCTCACTGAGCCTAGAAATGGGCCAGTCTTTTCTAGAGAGCTTTGATTGGTCCATGCTATTGAGGGTTGCTTGAGTACCGTACAGAAACACTTTGACAATGTGAAGAGAGCTTTGAGTTAATTGTATACCTAAATCAGAAATCACAAGAAAACTGTCAGGAAAGGGAACATAATAAGGATGATTTTTAAAAATTCCTATTATCTAACAAAACCTTTGATATTGAGCATGCACAATTAAAACAACATTCCTAATATTAATTCATGCATTAATTAAATTTCAAATGTTAATTAATTTTTGTTATGGTTTGAATATGATATGTCCTACACAGAGTGCTATTTATTTATTTATCTATTTATTTATTTTTGACCCCCAGCTGATAGTACTAGTTTGGTAACTGAGGAAGGTAAGCCAAGTTGGAAGGTTGCTGGTACTATGCCTTCACAAGTTATGCCTGTTCTCCAAACCATTCCTCACCTTCTGCTTCCCGTCCTTCTGCCTCCTGTCCCTCTACTTCCTGCCCCCTGCTTCTTGTCCTTCTACTTCCTGTCTACTATGAGTTGAACATCCTCTTCCTCTCCACACTCCTGCTGCTTTCAAGTTCTGCCTAAGAACATGGGGCCAAGCCACCATGGACTAAACCCTCTGAAACTGTGCACTAGATAAATCTTTGCTCCTTTAAGTTGTTCTTTCAGGTAATTGAACACCCTAGTGACTGATATAATTTAATAACACAATATTTGAACTCCCACAGCTCAGACCCCTGGCTTTTCTGTGCTACTCTGTATGTAGTCTACATTCCTAAGCATAAAGGAGTAGTTTCTTTACTGCTTGTTTGTTTGGGATAATTTATTTATTTTAAAATTACATTTATTTAGGGAGTGCATATACCATGGCCTCTGTGTGGAGGTCAGAGGACAACTTGAGAGAGTCAGTTCTCTCCTTCCACCATGTGGGTCTTGGGAATTGGGCTCAGGTCATCAGGCTTGGTGGCAAGTGCCTTTACCCTCAGAGCCATCTTCCTAGCCCTGATCATTTGTTTTTAATCCACTGCCTATATATTTCTATTTTCAGTGCTGAGGATTGAGCCCCCTGCATGCTAAGTCCAGTCTTAGCTCAGTCAATATTCTTAATATTTTTGAATTTTCGATTCATTCAGTACATATTTTTTCACAATTCATGTAACGAACCTAGCACCTTCATAGCTCTAGATACAGAAAATGCAGACTGCATTTGCCCTTGAGAACTTCATAAACTTGCTGATACAATAAAAACACAGGAAACGATTCAAGCATGATGATGCTGGCGAGGTGTGTGAGAGAGATCAATTCAGTTCAGACTGTCCAGGACGGGCCAAAGGATGGCACAGCCTGCTTAGCACCGGAAAGATATCAGATAAAGGGGGTTGGGGGGGGCAGGGGAAAATTCAGCCAGGGCAATTAGCATAGACTGAGTCTTGACTAATGAGCATTTTGATGGATTCCATTGCCTATGGAATCAGTTCCCCTATGCACTTCTGAGGCCCTGTCTGGCCTATGCTCTGTCATGCCCTCCCAGTTTGAACCTTAATTCTGGGATTTTAGTTGCTAACAATGAGTCATAAGCCTTACAGTTCTTTGAGGCCTGCAACCATGTCTTTTTCATCTCTGCCCCCAGTGCCGGGCACTTAGAAATTCTCAGTGATTGTTAACTGACTGATGCTTTGCAGAACGCCTCCTCTGTGCAGCGTGCCTGAGAGTTGGCACCCATGCCCTGCTTGGACAGGCCACTAATTTGAAACTCTCATCTCTCACAGTCCATACATGGTTGGACTCTTGATTTTTAGAAGCCGTTTTCAAATAATGGATTGGAAATTGCTTCCAGCAGCTTCTGCCCACTGATCCTGGATGTGCCTTCAGGAGCCAGTTTGGCAGCCTGGCAGCTCACTCAGGTGGCAAAACATGTTCGTCCTGGTCCACTTTGGCATTGGTTATGCAGACACACCTATGCGCTTGACTTCCTTTGGGGGATGTTTTGTGAGATTAACCCCCAGTGTGGTTCAAAACCAAGCAGGCTAACCCAAATGGCCTGTACCTCTGGTTCTTTGTCCGATGACACTCCCGAAACCCCCCAGAAACTCTGGCAAGTCATTGGTTCACTGTGAAGAGCAGTTCTGAGTCATATCTTCCAAACACTGGGATACTGGGAAGCCCAGCTGCTGACTGACAGTAAAGGAGAAAGTAACTGTGAGTATGCTTGATGACCCAAGTCTCCCTTTGCATTTACTCACTTATTTTGGGGGGGGGAGGGAACGTGCCACAAGGTCAGGTATGGAGGCTGGGGACAACTTGTGGCAGTTGGTTCTCCCCTTCCACCTTGTATGTTCCAGGGATTGAACTCAAGGTGTCAGGCTTGGTGACAAACTCCTTTTGCCCACTGAACCATCTGGCTAGTTCCAGCCCCATGATCCATATTTTTATTCTATACTTTCCGATGAAGATTTCAATAATTTCTGGTGGTGTTTCCCACCTCTTTGGCAGTTTGTGACCAGCGATGACACCTTGATCTTTTGCTCTGGCCGGGAATTTCCAGCAAAAAAAAGCTATTAACAAGTAAGCCAGATGGGGCTGTAGTAGTCTTGTGTCCTGCACTCAAGGAGCTTTTATTTTTCCCTGGGACTTTTCCCCAAGTGACATGTGAGCTTCCCACCTCTACACACATGATCAAATCTAAGAAGAAGAAAAAAATACAATTTTAAGAAAACTTTAAAGATTTCAATAAAAAGGAAAAACAGAGGAGATGTGATTAGCTCGGGATATCATGCTGGGTATCTGCTGTATGTCACTCAGCTGTCATTAGTAGCTAAGCATTATTTGTATTTGGAGGGCAGAAATCTCCAGGGTCTCCACAACATGTCACATGTTTAAATCAGTGATAGCGTCTCCATGTAATAGGATTTGCTGATAAAGTTGACCGGCAGCTATGTATCAGATAAAGACAAGAGGTGTCAGGACTCAGTTCCTCCTTGATGAGCCAAGGGGTGCGATGCAGCGAGGTCCAGTGTGGTATATACTAGCCACATGTGGCTGTCGAAATTGTGGGAAGTGACTTGATCTCTGTGTAAAGTATCCTGCAGATTTCAATGACTTAGTCTAAAAAGTGGGAACTATATCATTAGTGATGTTTTATAGTGGCTGCATTGTTGAAATAATATTTTTAGATACTGGGTAAAATGGAATATCATTTAAATTAGTTTCACCTGCTGATTTGTATTCTTATAAACATTACTCTTAGAAATCTTATTCTGAAGCATATAACTGTGCTATTTTTTAACAAGATTGTGCTGATCCTAAAAGACATCAAAGGTGCTCCCCGAACAGAAATCCATAACCCACTGTTGCCTCAGGAATTTCTTTTTTTTATAAAAGGTTTACTTTCATTTTTTATTGATTTATTTATGTGTGTGTGTGTGTGTGTGTGCGTGTGCCAAGTGAGTGTCGGTGTCCATGGAGACCAGGAAAGGGCACTAGATCCCCTTGAACTGAAGCTACAGAAGGCTGTGAGCAGCCCAAGATGGGGGCCGAGACTCAAACTCACTGTTAACCACTGAACCATCTTCCCAGCCCCATTCATTTAATTTCTTAAAACATTAAACATATTTTTTCCCGACTTTAAAAATACCCTTTTCACACCAAGTGTGGTGGAACATGTCTATAATAGCTGATATTCTGGAGGCTAAAATGGGAAGACTGAAAGTTCAAGGCCTGCTTGGCCTACATAGTGAGTCTGAGGCCAGCCTGGGCATCTTGGAGAAACCCTGATTTAAAGTAAAAATAACGAGGGCTGGGGGTGTTGGGCAGTTTGCCTAGTATGTGCCAAATCCTAGATTCAATCCCAAGTACCTAAAAAAATTACTTTCTTGGCCATCTCCGTGTCAGGGTACAGACTGAGTGGAAGTGGTCCATGTTAGCCCTTCTAGCCCATAGAGGTGCAGTGTCTCCTTTGCAAGTTTGGCATTACTGGTGGTGCAGGTTCCAGAGATACTCCGGGCCTTCACTTTCTGGTGCTTCCAGATTTGGCCCAACTTTTATGATTTTACATATGCAACGTCACAGCCTTTCAGTCTGTTGGCCAAGACAACAGTGTTGTATAAATATGTGTATACACAATGTCTGTGCATTAGCTAAACTTCCCAATCCCCCTAGATTAGGACAGAGACCATAGAGTTCATGAAGCTATTCAGTGTACAAGAGTCTCAGCACACCCTAAAGGATAGAACACAATTATTGAACCTGTCTAAGACACTAGTATCTGGGCAAACCATCCAAACTCCAGTTTTTATGTATAGATTCTAGATTTTTTAAATTATTTTTATTTTATGTGTATGAGTATATTGCTTGCATGTAAGTATATTACTTGCATGTATGAGTATATTGCTTGCATGTAAGCGAGTGTACCTGTGTTGTGCAATGCTGCGGAGCTCAGAGAGCGTTTCAGGTTCCCCTGGAACTGGAGTTAAGGATGGTTCGTACCTGCCATGTGGGTGCTGGGAATCGAACTTGGGTCCTCTGCAAGAGCAGTCAGTGCTCTTAACCATTGAGCCATCTCTCCAGCCCCACTTATATATTCTAAATAAACGATGTGCTGGGTTGTACACATGAATTATAGCTATTTCTCTAGGAATGTGTGCTCATCAAGTTACTCTCTTGTTCCTGATGAATTGTAAATGATCTTTTACTTGAAAATTATTCAAAGCAATCAATGGCTGGGAAGTGCGAGCCCTTGAGACGGTTGGCTTCACCTTGGGTGCAGGTTTTCCTAGAATGACACATGCAACTTGATGCTGAATGGTCCAGATTCCTTCCTCATTGTTATCCCTCGTGCCTCTTCCCTGCCTGGTTCTCTATCCCTTCTCCCAGGCCTCATCCCAATCCTGCTCAGGTGGAATCCAGGAATTTGTATTTTGACAGATTCTGGTGCTGGCTAGAGTTCCATAACCAGATGGGGCAGTCTCAGGACAGATGACCGGATTAAAAGTGCACACTGTTACTATCCCACTTGCCAGTCCTGTTCTTACATCTGCAGTTCTTTCCCAGGCACCAACTACACACTTGAACACATCAGGGAAGCCAATGGTAGCTCAGAGCCTGTGATGCAGTGCTCCCAGAAGCCAAGGTCCCTTTGTTCTTCTGGACATTAGTGCTCCATTTATTCAGTCCCCTGGGCGGGTCAAGACCCATTCTTAGTAGCTCTAAATTCTATCCCCTTGTCGGAAGACCAGACTCATGGGTGTAGTGTGGACTTAGGGGTTTGCAAAGCTATTATCTCTAATGAAGAACATTGACCTGGACCAGCTAGAGTGGAAGGAGAACTTTGTGGGTAAGTATGGGTGACATGGAGATTAGCATATACACTTTACATTTATTTTAAAGATCAAACATCAGATCCTAAGGACTGTTCCAGTCTGTCCCTAGAGCTCTCCCTAGAGTGTACTGATTCCATTTGCAGTCTCCCAAGGAATAAGGTTGCTGATGTGAGTAGCCTGAGGTATGGGAAAAGTGTGACTTACCTCTAGGACTTTGCATCACAGGCCTAGTGACCCTCTTTCCTCTCTTACTCAGTTCACCTTCTTACCCATAAATTCCCTGTAGTGCAGGCCTTGAACTTGTGATCCTCCTGCCTCAGCACTCTGAGTGTCTGGGATCACATGCCTCTATTCTTTGTTGTTGTTTTTTGCGGGGAGGGGTCTTTTTGAGACAGGGTCTCCCTGTAGCACCAGCTGGCCTGGAACTCACTATGTAGAATAGGCTGGCCTTGAACTCACAGAGATCTGCCTGCCTCTGCCTCCTGAGTGCTGGGATTAAAGGGGTGTGCCACCACGCCCAGCAAATTCTCGATGCTTGATTATATGCTATTTCGATATTTTTTTTCTCTTTCTTCATATTCATTTCTTTTCCCTTCCTCATACTTTGTACCTTCCGTGTACATTGGGAATATTTCTAAGAAAGCCACTGATTTAGTAGTTTGAATAAATGTTTTGGGGGACTCTTTCTAGCCCACTTTTATACCAGCACAAGATGAGCTATAGAATGCACGGATTCATTTTAGTGTGGATGTGGCTGTAACTTTAAGCACTCACTGCCCAGCTTCCTGAGAAGTTCAGGGTGTTATGGGATTTTGCAGCAGGTCTCACACTGCTTGCTGTGCTCCTAGCTAGTCCATAGCCTTTCTCCGCATTGTGCAAAGCTTTATACCTGGACTAGAGGAATGGCCTGTGGACTGCAGAGACCTGGCTCTTCGCTCACACCAAAGTGACAGTGACTGTGTAGCAGCAGATTCACCCCCATTCCGTGTACTTGTTTGGGGACACTTAAAAAATGTAGCTTTGGAGGTAAATCTTCATGACTTGTATTATGAAGCTTCCTTTCCCCCAGCTAAGCCCTTCCTTGGTGCTGGGTCTCAAATCCAGGGCCTCCATGTTTTACAAAGTTGGGCAGAGAGTAAAGAAATCTGATGACCAAACCTGAATAGGAGCTTGAAGGTTTCCCACTTATTTTCTTTTATTATTTTTATTTTATGTGCATGAGTGTATTGCTTGCATGTGTGGAAATGCACCCATGTCATGCAGTGCCTACAAAGGTCAGAAGAGGGTGTTAGATCCCCTGGAACTGGAGTAATAGATGGTTGCTAGCTGCCACGTAGGTGCTGGGATCTGGACCCCAGTCTTCTGCAAGCGCAGCCAGTGCTCTTAACTGCTGAGCCATCTCTCCAGCCTGGTTTTGCACTTCTTAATTTGCAACATTATCTGGTTTTTTTTTTTTTTTTTTTACTTCGAGAACAGTAATAAGTCAGATTTGAGGAAGACAATAGACCTGTCTTTTTTTTTTTTAATAGTTCACAGCGTGTGTGTGTGTGTGTGTGTGTGTGTGTGTGAGTGTGCGTGTGTGTGTGTGTATAAAATCTTTTTCAAACATCCTTTCTATTTCACATAGCCCTGAACTAAAGCTTAGTGAACAAGGGAAGCATTAGCAATTTTCTAACCACCTTGTGTCTAAGACCAACCTTTACCAGCACAAACAGATTAGGCACAACCTACTTCTTAGAAGCAGGCAGAATGACTAGTAATTAAAATATGAATCCTAGGAGCTAGAGAGAGTCTTAGCAGAAGAGCACTGGCTGCTTTAGCAGCGGACCTGGGTTCATCTTCCAGCACCCACATGGTGGCTAAAAACCATATGAAACTCCAGTTCTAGGGGGTCCATCTCCCTCTTCTGTCCTCCACAGGCATTGCATGATATGGGTGCACTTACACACATGCAGGCAATATACTCATACACATAAAATAAAAATAGTAAACAAATTTTTTTAAATATGGATCCTAATGGTGGTACACGCCTTTAATTCCAGCACTTGGGAAGCAGGGGCAGGTGGGTCTTTGTGAAATTGAGGCCAGCCTGGTCTATGTGGCAAATTCTAGGCCAGCTTGGGCTATAGGGAGACTCTGTCTGAAAAAGCAAAAAAACAAACAAAAAAACCCAAAAAACATTTTATTTTGAGTATAAATAAAAATAAATAAATTGGATCCTCTTGAAGCAATTTTCCATAAAGCTGATTATTTTTTCCAAGGTTTTTTCTTTTTGAGATTATACACTAGATTTAGACTTTCCTGACCCATGATTTCCATCTGATGACAATAATAGAAAGGTACTTGCTATAGGGGCTATAGAAGGGTACTTGCTATAAGGGCTATAGAAAGGTACTTGCCCCCTCTGAGATGCATGCTGATATTCAACCCCTGTGTAAGCTGTGGAGGTTATTGGGACCCTGCCCTACAAATGAATCAACCCATTCATGTGATGGCTGGATGATGAGTAATCTGGCCCATTAGTGGGCTAGGTCTCTGTGCACTGCCCATCATGTCCTATGCCCTGCACTGCCCTAGGCTCTGCAAGCAAGAGACAAAAGCCCTGCCCTCAGGGCTGGATTTTATTTATCATTTTTACTTTATGTGTATGAGTGTATGGCTTGCATTTAGGTACATGTACCTGTGTTGTTCAGGATGCTTGTTAGCCACCAGGTCGGGGCTGGGACTCAAACCCAGGCCCTCTGCAAGAGCAGCCAGTGCTCTTAACCACTGAGCCATCTCTCCAGTCCCGTAACCTCTTTCTCTATAACCTACCAGTCTAGCAACAGCAGAACTGTGACAAAATCCCAGTGCATTCTGAATTTTACTTTCTTTATTTCTTCAAATATCTTTTCTTGCAAAAAGCTCCTCTATATCTAAAGAGAAAGAAATCCTGCACAGTGGGGTCTCCTGGTAAGCCCAGTGGGGTCCCTGCCCTGGATTCCCCCCATGCCAATAGAAACCCTGTCAAAAGTAGTAATGGCAAAAGCTTGGAGCAAAGAATCAGTCATTGTGGTTATACAAGGAAACATCCATATTATTTTTTCCTTTAAGGAATGTGACCATTTGGATTTTCAATAAGAAAACTACCATGGAATCTTGGATTTTTTTGGATTAGAGGATCTGAAAAATAACTATTCAAAGAAAGTGGTAATGGTGGAAATCAAACATTCTCCATCAAAAATTGCTTTGAAGTTTTTCGGAGAAAGTGACCGATGGACCAGTACTGTCCTGAGTATTCGGTGACCTTCCACACGCAATCACTTCTGTAGCTGCTTTAGGGACACCCCCCGCCACCACCACCTACCAGCTTTGGACTGAGTGTGGTAAAAATGGGTGTTTTCGTATTGTTCCTCACCACCTAGTTGCATTCTGGGGAGGCTCCCTGTAAACCCCACGACCTCAGGTGAAGGAGTGGTGTCTCTGCGGGATCCGCTGTGAACCGGTAGCTGCTTCTCACTCGGCACTTATGGCTAGGAAAATTCTCAGGTGACTTTCCTCACATCTTTTCCTCTATTAGAAAAGTTTGTGAAGCATTGTTCTCCCCCTGGGCCCCCGGGCCCCCATTGCTCTCTCAATTGGCAACTCAGGGCAAAGGTCACTTTATCTTAATGACACCTAAAGACAGAAAAACTGCAACAGCAGTAAAGACCCAGAGTGTACAAAGGACGGGGGAGCAGCGCCAGGAACAAAAGCCTGCTTGGCTTACTGTGGGCACCAGGCGGGGAATTTCTGCCCTTAGCAACCAGAGTAGGAATACCAGGCAGTCCCCAGCCAAGCCAGCCCGTGTGTCTCACATCTTAGCTGGTGTTGGTCCCCCGGATATTCAGAGCCTGAGTTGGTGGATAGCAGAGCTAACTGTACATTGAATCACTCAGAACCTCTAAAAATGTCATAGCACCCTAAACCCACCCCAGGAGATTCTGATTTAGTTGGTCTGAGGAGGAGGGTGGACACTGGTGTCTTGAAAAACCCTCCCTGGTGATTATACTCCACAGCAAAGCTACAGTCCGAGACTCCCATTAGATCTGTAGCTCCATGGGTGGCAGGAACAGGTGGCCAGCAACCCCTGCCCCTTCGCACGGTCTGCCTCAGGGCCGAGGAACGCAGGTGGAGTCAAATGTTCCTTCATGAACACTGTTGAGAAAATAAAGTATTGATCTTACTTGAGAGACTTTTATGTTAGTCAATTAAATTAGTACTGTACCTTTCTACTGGTAAGAGCACCATTACTGTATGGAAGTATAATGTTCCATAATATTTTTATTGTGAGACAGGGGACATGTCTTACTGCACTCCAATGTACAGTTTATGTGCGACTATAAAGTCAGCTGTAATCCATAAACAGGCGATACAGATCTTAGATATCTCTTTTAAGATCAGTTGGAAGGAAAATTCCTTACTCCTTAGCAACACCATAGGAAGCAGGGTTGCCTCCAAGAAGAAAAAAAAGTCCTTATCTTTCCTAATTATTCTACATAAAAAGGCAACAGAACATTCCAATGTTCTAATATTTGAAGGGGAATAAATGCAGTTCTGATCACTTGTGTATGTTGTTCAAGCTTTGTGCCTGAAATTTGAAAAAAATATCGATTTCCTTTGATAACTCTCTCTCCGTGATACTCAGTGAGCCCTCCTGAAATAAGACCCAAACGAGATATTTTCCCTGAGTGTCATATGCTACAAGAGAAAACAACACAACATGTAGAAGGTTGCGTGTTTCCTGGGTTGTTGAGGGGCTGATCGTTTGAAGCACAGTACAAATACCAGATTCCCTGAGCGATTTCACCCTAGGCTATTTGGAAATGTGTCATTTAAAATGTGGAATCCTGGCATGAGATTTTTCACACTGAAATTTTTTCAAAACGATCTAAAATGTGTCTTATTTGTGAAAATGCATCTTATTAATCC
This sequence comes from Nannospalax galili, assembly GCF_000622305.1. NCBI lineage: Eukaryota > Metazoa > Chordata > Mammalia > Rodentia > Spalacidae > Nannospalax > Nannospalax galili. Next base: position 1,607,867 of record NW_008352752.1, on the reverse strand, counting down.
ATTGTGATATAAAATAACAGCTGCTAATATGATTTTAAAGTTTGTAATAAAGTGCATCAAAATGTCTACTGCACGGATCGTGATAACGCAGCCACCAAGCGATATTTCAGGGACTTAATATGTGAGGAAAATGCCAGTGTGGCAGAAAATAAAAGTCCCCAAATCTATCTTTTCCTACATTGACATTTATTCTCCTAATTTAGACCCCATAAACACCCTCAACATCCCCGCTGTTAGAACTGCTTCTATCCCTGGCCCATCTGTATCAGTTAGCATTTGCTATAGCAATGCTGTGTAACAAAGCACACTACTAGCTCAGTCTCGTAATACCATTGATTCCAATATCTGTGGTCAGCCAGACCTTGGCTGATCTAGGCTGGATTCAGCTGGGCTTAGCTACAAGCTGCAGGTTGGTCTGGCTCTGTTGCAGTCATCTCTGATGAGTTTTGAATCAGCAACCAAGGCAGTCTTCTTATGGCAATGGCACAAATGTCATAGAGACTGGAAGAACAGAAAACACTCTGAGCCCAGGTGTGAACTGGCACCATCACATGTACCTGCACTCCAGTGGCTGCCACAAGGTCAGGGATGCACTCCGCCACCACAGGGAGGAATTACTTCTGGAGACAGTGGCGGCCGTTTGTGATCAGGAGAGGACAGAATCCTTCTGTGGCTGAGGGCTTCCTTCTTAAATTAGTGATTTAATATTCACATAGCTGGACCTGCTGAAGGGGATGCAGTTGATCTGATCACACAGCTGTCTCCATTGAAGGTGATATGGTGTAAGAATGCAGTTTCTGGTGCTGGACTGCCAAAGTTAAAATTCCACCTCCAACAGCTACATCCTTTGGGATTTTGAATGCATTACTTAATCATTCCGTTCTTTATTTTTTTCATCTACTAATGTGAAAAGCAATGGTATCCAACACATAATTCCTGTAAGGATAAAATGAGTAGGTGTGTGCATTACCTTAAAAAAATCTTTAGCCCAATCATAATTGGCCATTGGTCATGCGCATCTTTAATTTACCGTGTTGTCTCTAAAATATAAATGCCAAAGATCTGAAGCCATGCCTACATTTCATATGCTCTGTATTTTTTCCACAAAGTTGTCCTATTTGACAAGTGGTCAAATCCATTGTTTGGGGAAATTTTACCTTCTATATCTACCCTCTAACACAACGTATCCATAGCAACCTCATATCTAGGTACCTATCCTTGATAGCTGAAGAAAACCAAAGCTAACAGAACAAGGCAACAATTTATCCAAAAGTACATTTAGAAGACACCAGTTTGGGGTAAATAACCTTGAAGGGTCTGTGTGAGAATCACAAATGGGGGAAGGGTCCCTTTCTGTCAAAGTTTCAGTTCTATGTGGAAAGATAAGACAGGTGGGTAAAGATAATAATAGAGCCAAACAGGAACCTGCCACGGAAGAGGAAGTGGCAAAAATTTGGATAAGCAGAGGACAGAGGGTCGGTGTGGAGGATGAGTCCACTCATCTGTAGACGGAGGTTACAAAGGTACCATTGCTCCCATGGCAGGGTGGACCAGAATTTCAAGCACCCACGGCAGTCTTTACCACCAAGGGTATTAGGAACAGGGTGGCTCCTGGCTGCGGGAGGAGCAGGAGGGAAGCATCTTAAAGGGTCCATGATTCAGCTAGAACTTGGTGTCTCCTGGAGACCTGACGCACTCGGGCACTGGAGTCGCACTCTAGTCTTGCCAGCTTGGCTTGTGAAGCTGGCGAATTTCTTCACTTCTCTGGCTGACCTACCAGTCCTCAAAGAGATGTATAAAGAGAATGTCACCCGTTTTTGAAGATTTTTCAGGTTCGTAGAATGTGCAGCTTTGTTTGTACATGTTGAGAACTGAGATAGTCAGTCTTTCTGGGTAAAGTGTCCTTTTAAAGTACTGGTTCACTCCATAGGTAGCAATGCTCCAAGTTTAAATTTATCTTATGCCAATATTTTATACCAATTAATTTTGTCAGTTTTCTCAGCATGTCTTTGGTACTTACGATGTATTTTAGTCAGTATTCTCTATAGACATAATTGAGAGAGACAGGGAGAGGCAGACAGATACAGAGAGACAGACACACAGAGACAGAAGAAAGATTAATTAGAGAAACTGATCGTTTGATCATGGAATTTGAGAGGACCCACAGTAAGCCATCTAAGACTAGAGAATCCAGAAAGACAGTAGAGTGCCTCAGGGTCCAAAGGCCTCAAAACCAGGGAAGCTCTTGGTATAATTCCTCACCTGAGGCTGAAGGCCTGAGAGCCTGAGGAGTGTAAATGTGAGTGGGGTGTGTGTGTGTGTGTGTGTGTGTGTGTGTGTGTGTGTGAAAGTACGTAGGTATGAGAGTGTGTGAATGTGTATGAGGGTGTATATGGGTATATGTATGTGTATGAGTTATGCATGAGAATGTGTGTGTGTGATTTGTGTATGAGTGTTGTGTGTGAGAGTGTGTGGTGTGTGTGAAAGTGTATGTGGTATGGTGTGGTATGTGTGTGTGTGTGTGTGTGCATGAGAGAGAGAGAGAGAGAGAGAGAGAGAGAGAGAGAGAGAGAGAGAGAGAGAGAGAGAATGTGTGTGGTGTGTGGTGTGTGATGTGGTGTGTTTGCTGGAGGGCATGCTCATGCTGTTTATGTGAGTCTGGGAGCCCAAAGAAGGGAGGACCTACATTCCTGATGTCTAAGGGTAGGAGAAGGGTGTCCCGGCTGGGGAGAAAGCAGGTGGGAGTCACTCCTTTCCCTGTGGTTCCCTTTGGGGTCCCAACTGACTGAATGGAGCCCCTCCATGTTGAGGTTTTATCTTTTCTACCCAGTCCACTGAGTCACATGCCAATCTCATTTGGAAATACCTTCCTAGAATGAGAAGAGCACGGGGACAAGTGGTTAGGCCAATCTGACAAGTCCATCCTCAGGGTAAAGTGTGTTGATAATAGGTGTGCCTCAGGGAGCTGTCCTGAGGCTTAAGCAGGTTAGCATATGTGAAATACCTAGAGCAATGTATTTTCATATTTCTTATGTTTCTTAGTGTTATGACCTTTAATTTCTTATTAAATTTATTTTTATTTTTTAGGTGTCTGAGTGTATTGCCTGCATGTGTGTGAGTGCACCCATGCCATGCAATGCCTGCAGAGGTCTGAAGAGGGCATCATATTTCCTGGTACTGGAGATATGGACAGTTGTTAGCCATCATGTGGATGCTGGGAATCAAACCTGAGTCCTCTGCAAGAGCAGCCAGTGCTCTTAACCACTGAGCCATGTCTCCAGACATGACCTTTAATTTCTTTAAACTTCACGATGTTCATCTCTGAGGTGTAGTCCCAGCACTTGGGAGGCAGAGGCAGGCGGATCTCTGTGAGTTCAAGGCCAGCCTGGTCTACATAGTGAGTTCCAGGCCAGCTGGGGCTACAGGGAGACCCTGTCTCAAAAAGACAAAAAAATAAAACAAAACAAAAAAAACTTCATGATGCTCATCTCTGAGGTGTCACCTCGTATGTCATGTCCTGCTCATTTGTACAAGGACATAGTGATGCCCAGGCCACAGGCTGTGAGACAGTCTAAAGGAAGCAACATAAGTAATGGCAAAGACGTGACTCAGCCAGTCATTACGTGAGTTCTCCAGGAAGGACACTCACTGGAGACACCTCTTGAAAGCTATGCTGGACGCTCATGGGTTTGGGTTTTACCAAGTAAGCAATGAGGGTGTCGAAAAGCTCAGGCCTGACTAATTGAGTCCTAGGAAGGTTAATCTGATATGGACCATAAGCAGAATTGAACAGAAGGGGAGCCTGGAGCAAAGATTCAAGGGTAAGTCACAAGGGCTGGACCAATGGCAAGGGAAAACAAGATAGTGCCAAAGGCACTGTGCTGCATGAGGATGGCGATGGGCTCAAGAGACAGGAATTGGCAGTCAAATGAACAGGATCGGTGATGGAGTGCTGTGTATATAATTGTATTAAACAGTTCCACAAATACATGAACTTTCACAGACAGAAAAGACTGACCACCATAAACAGTAACAAAGCTGATCAAGCAGATTGATGTGGCTACAAGCTCTTGGAAGTGTTGCCCGTCTAGAGCTGAGGTCCAGTTCCCCTCCCCTTAGACATGGACTGGCCTGAGTATTAGCTAAAGCCAATGGATCATGACATGATGCAAGGGCAGCTGTCTGACTTCTCCTCTCAGACAGGAAAGGCAGACAAGTCCCCCTGAGTCTCTTGGTGCACTTCACAAAGTGCTACATCCCTGTCGCTAAAGCTACAGATCAGTGGGGAGTACGACTCCCCACTTTGAGCATCACTTTCCTCCCTAGCCTTTCTCAGTTTTCTTAGTGCCAAGGCACATAATAATATGAAAAATAGATGCTCATTATAATTATTAATTTTTTCCCACTTCAAGCACATCTTGGGATCAGGAGGAGCTGCTGTGTGAGATCAGAAGGAAGAAAGATTCAATTAATTTATCACTAGTGATTTGTAGTTTGGGGCTGAGTTACTGAACTTTAGAACACCAGGATGAGAGGGATCACCGAAGACAGCAGTTAAATGAGTATCTGGGTGGTATGAAATTATCCTTGCCACAAATGCATTAATTGTGGGGTAGAAATATTAGGGTCAAAGGGGAAATGATGTAGGTAAATATGCAATTATGATTCTACATCCTAATAGCTAATAGGCAGTCAGCGTAATGGAAACATATCTCTGCCTTTCCTTTTGCTGTGTGCCCGACAGATTCGTGAGTTTCATCGCCAGCCTGAGCACACTCAGTTAGCTCTTGGCTTGGAAATGCCACATTTCCTGACTTGCTCATCTGGCATGAATCATCAGGTGCTGTTCTCCAGAGGGAACACTGTAAAATCATCACAGTCTAGTGGAGTGGAGAATGAGTGACCAACGTAGCCATCAGAATGGTACTGGAGAACATGACCAAGCCAGCAGAAGGGAGGACAGATGACCAGAGCAGCACTGGACAGAACTCAGGTAGGCAGGATCCATCGGCAAAGACCAGAGACATTCAGGAGTTTTAGGGAGTTTGGAAATTTGGGAAATTTCTAGACAAGGTCTGGTTGGCCTAGAAAGAAATGAAAAGTCAAAGGAGAGCTTGAATGGAGGGAGTCTTGGGCATTTTTCAGAGGAAAGCATATATGACTGTTTTTTGTTGGGTTTTGTTTTTGGGTTTTTTTTGGTCTTTTTGAGACAGGGTCTCCCTGTAGCTCCAGCTGCCTGGAACTCACTGTAGACCAGGCTGGCCTCAAACTCACAGAGGATCCTCCCACCTCTACCTCCCAAGTGCTGGGATTAAAGGCGTGCGCCACCATGCCTGGCCATATAGGACTGTTTTAATCCCAAAGGCCACATGTTTCCTTCCTCAGTGGAGCCGTATGCTTAATCCACTAGGATGAAGACCATAACAAAAAGTAGTACCCCCAAGGTGAGCACAACCAATTGCCAATTTTATCACAGACAAGCCATGGGACCTCAGATGCATCGCACGACCACCCTGGGATTCACACCCAGACAAAGACCACAGAAAGAAAACCACAAAGGGTGTGTGGCATCTGTAACACTCTTTCTAGCACTATAAAATTTGACTTAATAGAAGCTCTGCTTGGAAAAGAATTAAATCCAAAAGGAAAATAGCTTCTGTAATCATAGCCGAACATTTAATTTGTCATTTGCTTTATGACATATGCATGATGCTTGTTTAAAATAACGTTACAAGGTTAATTACCAGTGCAGACTACAGCGATTGTGTCGGGGGTACAATATTTTGTTAGGCGTGTGTGACAACATTGCAAAATGGATGAGCTGCATGACTGTTTGTGAGCTGGCGTCCCCATAGTTTAAAATGGCCACAATCCTGAACATGTGTTCTCTCAGTCCTTCACCTCTGTGGACAAAATGTGTGACATTTAAAAAATACTAACCAAAAGTAAAGCTTACTGAGTTTCCTGAGCTTCTTAGAAGCCGAACAAAAGTAGCAACCCAGAATAACGTTTAAGCCGTAAAACGGTACATATGCAGCAACCTTGGGTGGGTCCTTAGGGACTGGTTATTTTATTCAACTAGTAGGAAAAAAAGAATTGGCCCAACCTAAGAGAGATACTTGAATTGTTTGGGGGGGCGGGTAATGCTGTTGCGAACTACTGATTACTGTTTAAACACAGTCGTTCCCTGCTTTGTAGTAAAATGGTCTCTGAAACCTAACTCTGTAAATTCACTTTCCCAATGACACTCAAATAGCAACTTACTATGTAAGGAGGGATGAAGAGCAATCACAATTGCTTGTAAAAACAATGCCAGTTTTCACTTACAGATGGGAAGTTTGTCTAGAGATTTCATGAGGCCAGGAGAATGGAAGCGCCCAGACATGGCAAACACACTGTGCCCTGGAAGGTTTCTTTCTCTTTCCTCTTGGGACAGTGGAGCCTCAGTCTGTTGAGGGGTGTTGAACAACTACCATGCAAGTGTAGGCCATTTTTTTTCAGAGCTTGTTAAGTGTGATGGTCAGCTTTAATTGTGAATTTGACACAACCTAGAATCACCTGGGAAGGAGCCTCAATGAGGGGTTGTCTACACCAGGTTGGCCTGTGAACCAACCTGTCTGTGGGGAATTGTCAATTTACCTGCTATGACCTAGCGCATTGTGGGTGGCACCATCCTCTAGGCGTGAATCCTGAACTGTGCAAAAGTAGAGAAACAGAATGAGCACAAGCAAGTGAGGGAGGGAGTCTGCAAGCCTTCATTTTGATCTGCTCTTGGCCGCATCAGATGTGCTGGGACCAGCTGTCTGAAGTTCCTGCTTCCACTTCCCTACAACAAAGGACTGTAACCGGGAACTGTAAGTTGAAATAAACCCCTTTCTCTCCAAAGTTACTTTTTGTCAGGGTATTTTGTCACAACAACAGAAATGAACACCAGACCACTAACAATAGTGAATATCACAGTATTTTATTGCAAATTGTGCCTTCTCATTTATATGACTCTAAACAGAATGAGGTATTGTAGAAGGGTATTTATATCAGTCCAAGCATACCGACTCAAGTACTGTGTCATAGTATAATGTGGGCTTTTAAAGACAATAATACAAGGCTTTATCCTATCTTTTTTGTAGCATAAAACACAACTAAAAAGTCTCATGAGTTACATAAAAAGCAGAATCTTTGTTCTTTTCATAACTGCTTCTGGGGAGCCAAGATAGCTCATCAATTCAGGTTGATGCAAAGAGCAATCAGAAGCCACCGTGGATTAGGGGCATGCCAAGGTCAATGTGACCTAGACTCAAGGGAACATCATTCTTCTTCACTCTGAAAAGTGAGCTGGGTAAGTAGGGCCTGCGGTCTGCTCACCTATGCCGTTGTAAGATGCTGTTTTCTATGTTTGTGTGCTCTATGCACACTTTGTTGTATTAAGACATGACCAATAATTTAACACCTCTGTCAGCTGTTGACTGTAAACGTAATAAAATACTGTAAGGAGGAAGAAAGTAGAAAGATATCAGTGGAAACAGGACAAGTTCTGTTTTCCAGAAGATAGGCTTAAGCCTGTCAATGAGCCATTTGCATTCAAATATTTATTTTTAGTTGCCTTGGTTTTTTTGGTCTTTTTGTATTTTGTCTTTTTTTTTTTTTTTCCAGAGCTGAGGACCGAACCCAGGGCCTTGCGCTTGCTAGGCAAGCGCTCTACCACTGAGCTAAATCCCCAACCCCTTAAATATTTATTTTTAATCATGTTCATGTGTGTGTGTGTGTGCGTGTGCATGTGTGTGCATGCGTGTGCGTGTGTGTGCGTGTGTGTGTGTGTGTGCATGTGCAATGTGCTCTCAGAAGTCAGAGGCATCGGATCCCCTGGAGCTGGAACTGCAGGTGATTGCGAGCCAGCATGGATGCTGAGGGGCAACTTGGTCCACTCTGAACCATGAGCATCTATCTCTCCAGCCCTGCTATTTGTTTTCACTCTCTGTACTCCAAACTTCTTCTTTGATATCAAATTTGCATAATGACCACTAGAAAGAAAACCAGGAAGTCAAAAGCACACCATTCTGGAACCAAACTTCAGAAATAAATGTTTTTCGGCTTTAAGCCCAGCACTTGGGAGGCAGAGGCAGGAAGATCTCTGTGAGTTCGAGGTCAGCCTGGTCTACATAGGAAGTTCCAGGCCAGCTGGGGCTACAGGGAGACCCTGCCCCCCCCAGAAAAAACACACACACACAAACAAAAAAAGAAAGAAATGTTTTTCACTCAAACACGGAAGTTTAAAAGCTACTGGTGTAGCCACTTACGAAATTTCTCACAGTTTGTTCAAATGAATTGCTTTCTAGCTTTAGACTCAGAGTTCAGATCTGTGTAAGAGTGGCTCTGACAGCATGCTCATATGAAAAGAACTGGCCTGTGGTGTGCCCATACCTGTGATTATGTGATGACCACTCCGCACAGCCCTCATCCCATTGTTCTACCACAGTTTGGTTGACAATCTCCTATTATTCGATATTTAGGTTGCTCCTGACTCATTTTTTTCTAGCATAAATATGATGCTTGACTGTCTTTGTTCAATAAGTGAATCAATGACTAAATGAATGTAAAGCTGGGACATCTGGCTACCCAGAACAGACAGACAGACAGACAGGCTACCTCTCTTGGCTGTAGGGCCCGAGGGCTTTGACTGTCTACTGTCCCTTCCCTCCCTTCCCTCTGATTTCTGGCCTGTAATGCAGGCCTGTTTGAGGGACATCAGAGGACTTCCTTGACCTCTGCATCCTGGGGAGGCTCAGGAAGGCTAGGAGGACACACAGGCCTCATGCAGCATGGAGAAGGTTGGGGAGATTTTCTTGGCTCCCATGCAGGGCCACCGTTGATTCGGCACATGTAACCCTTCTTCTGTGTTCTGCTAACTCTTCCCTCCCTTTTCCTCTTCAGGGACACACACCAAGGGTGGCTCTGTGATTACTATTTCCTGGGACTGGAAGTCTCCTGACAAGACTTTGGTCTTGTTTGCCTGTGCAGTGTGTATCCTGCAGGGACCCTCACAGAAATAGTGAGGCAGTCATGGTGACGGCCACTTGGTGACACTGGGTGTATGGAGTGATTCCCAACACAGAGGACCCTTTTGCTCCTGACATGTTCTGTGTGTGATGTGGTGGGGCCACTTTTGTCTCCACAGATGCCACTCTGGAAATATTTCTCACAAATGGACAAAAGATAGATTCAGTGGAATCACCCTATGAAGCATTAAGCTAAAAAGTTACAAAATAGTACACATTATGTCATTGTTGTTAAAACTATCAAACATGCCAGACATGGAGATATACACCTTTAGCGCTTAGGAGGTATAGAGGCAGGTCTCTGTGAGATCAAGGCCAGCCTGGTCTATTCAGTAACTTCTAGACCAGCTGTGGCTACAAGAGATCCTGTCTCCCCACCCCCAACAAACAAACACAGGTGAGCATTTCTGGGAAGTATTGTTGGAGACTTATTTTTTTTTTTATTTTTTTCTGTGTAGTGCAAATTTCCTACAATAAATCTATGCTACTTTTGTCAATAATTTTTAAAAACATATTAGTCAAATGAGCAAAAGTCCAACATTTATTTTTGTCTTAAATGTCAACTGTAAGTGAAGAAGTTGAGGTTGGGTGAACTTTGTTTCTTATACATGTGCCAACTTGCGCTTTACAGTAGAGTTCTGTAAAGAAAGGGTCCCGGCCAGAAGGCCATGCCGAGGCCACGTGGACCTTCATGGCCACCATCATCTCCAGAGCAGACCCTGAACCACTCTCCCTAGACCACATTCTTTCTCGTTCTTTCCCTTCCTCGATCCCCTTTGCTTCTCTGTCCCTCAGGAACCTTTCACCTGGCCTGCTTCTGGCCTGTGATCCCAGCTGCCTCTAGCACTGCCTATGCCCAGCTGCCAGCTGAGGATCTCATCTCATGTAATAGTAATGTAACAGGCCCTATTAGCACTCTGCCCACATGCCCTCCAAAACAACTCACTGTAATGGTACCCACTAACATCATTTCTAATGGCCCCATCTGCATCTTGTCAGAGAAGTACCCGGCTTGATAGAATCCACTTCACCCAGGTGAAGACTCTACAATTACCAGGGCATCTGGGGCACATTCCTTATCCCTTAACTAGTGACTAGTGACAATGGGCTGCAAATACCCCAGTTCCTTTGTGCCTCAACGGGTTATTTTACAGTGTACCTCACCTGATCCCTGACGGTTAGCTTCAGTCGCTCACTACAGTACTTGACTATCACTTCAGTTGGCTGCCTTTCTTTCCCTCTATCGCTTGTTCAAGAATATAGTGCCTTTGTCCCCGCACCTCTCAAACAAACCATGTGCACAGATCTTTGCATCGGCTCTGCTTTGTCAGGAAGCTAAAGAGATTATTAAGATTATGGCCTAGGTCTTGGGAAATGGCTCAGTGGTTAAAGTGCTTGCTTCACAAGTGTGAGTTCCTGAGTTTGAATTCTCAGAACCCATGTGATACTGGATGCGATGCCATGCATCTGTCATCTCAGGATTCCTAAGATGAGATGAGAAGGCAGAGATGGGAGAGTCCCCAGAGCTCCTGGGTCAGGTGGTCTGGGTTACAGATTGACCAACAACAAGACCCTGTCCCAAAAAAGATTCAGGGCAGGGAAGGCCTCTGACCTCCACATGTGTGCTATGTGTGTGGCAGGTTCATGCTATGGCATGAGCAGACCTGCAGAGAGAGAGAGAGAGAGAGAGAAAGAGAGAGAGAGATTGATTCATGATGAATCCCTGCCCTCTGGCCTCTGAAGTTTCTCCTTCATGCTGTCCTTCGTAAGGAAGACCATGATACTCCTCACAGCCCTCCAAGGAACACTGTTTCCTAATAAAATTGTTCTTGTTGGTCACATTCAAGAAACCAGACCCCAACTTCTGATGAGAGGTTGTGGATCCAAATGACATGGTACTATCTTCAGCTTTATGAAAGAAAGTCAGCAAGACCTGTATTCATCACACAGTCTGGCCTTCCACTTGCAGATAAAAACAATTTATTTATTAAGCATTCACTTGACCAATAACGACTTAAGGGAAGAATGCTATTCCTTGAGGCAGAAAAAGATTTTATAAGACTCTGAAATTGTTGAAGATCTCAGTCTTTCAACTCTCCAGTGTTATTTTGCTTCACCTTCCTGTTAACTGCAATACTTCATACATATCACGCTAGACGAAACACTGTCATTGGGAAAAGACTCTTGTGGGACGCAGCTCACGCCTCTGCACTTACTTGTCACACTAACTTTCCCTCATACTTACATTCGAAGATGGTATGAGACTAGTCATTATACGCCTCTGTTCCTGTGCTCTCATATTTTTGTTTTAGGAGCAAATATCATACTTAGGGACGATGGGCACGTCAGTAGCATCTAGCACTGTTTTGTGTTTTGTTCAGCAAGTACCTGTACTGTTCACATTGCTCGTGATCATCAAGCGCCTGCACTATGCTGCTCACTGAGGCGGTGACTAGTCACGGGCAATTATTTAAATCTCCATTCGTTTTAACTAAACACAATTAAAATTTCATTGTCATATACAGTTCACATGGCAAGTGCCTGATACATGAGGCTGATGGCCACCACACTGGGCAGATCTCAGCCATAAGTTAGCCATTTTGGTCATGGTAAGAAGGCCTGTTGGGCAGGGGCATCTAGAGCACACAGCCCTTTGGCACCTTACACAGCAGAGTTAACTTCAAGCTCTTGTCTGCTGAAAGCTTATGGAAATGCATTTGGAGTCCTCTGCCCCCTTATCGTCTCTATAAAACAGAGAGAGAGAGAGAGAGAGAGAGAGAGCCTCTGCCCCCAGAGAGAGAGAGAGAGAGAGAGAGAGAGAGAGAGAGAGAGAGAACAAAGGACTGTTGTAAAAATAAGATGCTTTGGAGAATCTGAAACAGGTGTTCTGCTGGGAGCTGTCTGTGGCTGCAGACCACCTGTGCCCTCTAAACTCCATCCAAAATGACTTCCCGTGCTGTTACCTCAAAGAAGATGGAGATTCGGGGATTTGAGGGTATTTGGTGCACAGGCAGGGGAAGGCCTCTGGCTCAAATGTGGAGTTCCTTTGCAAACCAGAATGACAGTTTACAACCCATGAAAGCTCTTCAACCGAGGCTTGGACAGGACTTCTCTGTCCTGGAGTCATCTATCTGCTAGACCACCATGCAAAGCTATTCCATATGTACATATTTTAAGAAATTATGCCCATTAGTAATGATTTATACAGAGATAAAGATAGGGATAGATGGACTGATCTATGATTTGGTTTAAGATGTGACACAGTGAGTGGAACACAATATTTTAATGAAAACAGCCAAGAATCCCTCCTTCATCTCCCCACTGACTTTTTCGCTGTATATACTTAATTGCATTTCTCTGGTTTTGAGTCCATCCCAGATGGCATTTCTTAACCCTTTCCTTGCAAGGGCTTTCTTGGTTTCTGGCACAATTCTTACCTTATTATTTAGGTGAGCAGAGCTGCCAACTTTAACTAGTCGGTTCTGAACACTGCAGGTGTTCTATCACTGATCCCACAGAGGCAGAATGAATTATCCAGTGAGTAATTTGAACTTTCTCTTCAAAAACAAATTGCCCAAGAAAGGATACATTCCTCAGAATCCACCATCATTTTTCTTCTGGAAAAGTTACTGGTTCCCATTAATGGATGTAAATCATAAAATCTAACTTCACCGGAAAAAGTAACCACTTTGGGTTGATGTGGATGACCCAGTATTTTACGGAGCATCTGACAGTAGAATCTTTCTGGAAATTGAATCGAAATGCCAGCTGACTGAAAAGACATCCCACCTGAAGACTCAAATGGAGAGCAAGTACCATCCCCGCTCTGTAATTTGCTGGTCTTCTTGACTGTTCTCTTGGCTTGGCATAATTCTTCTCTCTTTGCAGAAGAGGACTCATTTTTCACATTCTCTCAGCTAAAGTTTTCCCTTCTGACCCATACAGAGAAATGTGAGATCACCGACTTCGTTTTCTATTGACGCCCCACATTTGTGTCTCTGATGGAGGGGAAATGAACACTTCATAAGAAGATTTCATGAGGAACTTTCAGATCTGAATTACACTTTTTTTTCAGTTCCTTCATCCGGTCACTTATTTCTTCTATTCATTCAACAAACATGCACCAGGTGCATGCACTGGGGAGAGAGTGGAAGCTTGCTTACCCCCTCAGCTTTGCTCACAGATAACATTCTCATAAACTACAGTAACTAGGAGTCTGAGCTTCATGTTGTAGATGCAACAAATTGCCAGGACTTTAGTAGCATAAAAGTACACAAGTTTATCATCTTACAATTGTGAAGATTTGGATTCCAACATGCTATCAAGGTGTGTTTCTTCCTGGAGAAAAGAATTCATTGCTTCATCTCGATAGAGGACAGGGATAGAGGTGAATCCATTCCTTTGCCTTCTAGCATTTGAGGCCACCTGTGCTGTTTGGCTAATGACCTTCCTCTGTCAAAAAGCCCTCAGAGGCAGAGCAAGCGCTTCCCTCACCACATCCCTCCCTGACCACAGCAGGGAAAGGCCTGCTTTCAAGGATTTAGATGAATAGCTTGGGTTCACTGTGATGTTCCCTTGACCTCGAAGTTCAGTAGTAGTAAACACATTTTCACAGTTCCTTCTTGTCAGATAAGTTAATATATTCACAGGTTCTAGGGCCATGGGCATCTTTGAGAAACCATAACTTGGCCTCCTCTATGGGGTAAACAAATGAGTAAAACAGTTAAATCTTGTGCCACTGTAAAAGACGGGAAGCATGCTGTAAGGCAGAACAGAAGTGAGGCACCCACTTCACGGAGCAAGTAGGAGAGGCACCACAGAAAGACAGTATCTAGGCTGAGCACTGAGCCATGAGGAGCCTTCATTCTGTCAGGGCGGGGGGGCTGGATCAGTCTTTTGGAGCCCATCCCTCTGCTTCCAGTTAACACACTAGGATGCTCACCTGACTTAGGCCAGGCCACCCAGAGTCCATTCCTGAGATTTTAAAACTTGGTTTCCAGGGAAAGTATCTTCACTCTCCTCCATGGTGAAGTTTGCAAATGTGAAGTCTTGGAATAGAAATCTATCAACATCTTGCCGTAGAGAGGACACTGATGCAAGAGAAGGTGCATATACTAAGCACAGGCCACTGACAGCAAGGGTCTTTTGCTCAGAGTAAAATTGCTAATTGTATTTTTGTTATATATTAGAAATCTCATTTGTTATATATTAGCAATCTATCATTTTCAAGCCAAAGAGTGAAGCTTATTGGAAGATTCATGGTATCTTTAGGGGACTGGGTTGGGCTGCCTTCTAGGCTCAGGCTTCCACCACAAAACTGAAGGCTCAGTTTCATTCTTTTGCTGGAAACAGTCAGGCTTTAGGTTGCTAGCACCTAAAGCTAAGGGTCTTAATACAATTGGTAACTTCATTTTGATAGAGCATGATATACTCAGGGCTCTTCATGGGAACTGATAGGCACCACTTAAACCCTTGTATAATATTATCAATGAATTTAAAAAATTTAAATGTGTGTATGTGTGTGCCTGAGTATTTGTATGTGCACCATGTGCACACAGTACCTTCAGAGGCCAGAGGGGGGCACTGTATCCACCAGAGCTGGAGTTGTGAGGCAGTTGTAAGCTGTCCCATGTGGGTGCTGGGAAGCGAACCTGGGTCTGCTGCTACAGCAGTATGTGCAGTAGGATTTTTAAAATTTTAAATCCTAAACTGCAACTTCTTACTCGTATCATATTGCAAGGGTTGGTTTTCCTCGTTTTGCCAGTTGGAATACACTTGCAATTTCTACCAGTTAGCCGTTTTCTTTTGCATTTTAGCAAGTGCAGGAAACATCACACATATAAGTGCAAAATACATAATGAATCATACTAAATAACACCAAGGGAGCACACTTCCACCAGCTGAGCTTAAGAACCATTACACAACAGCGGCCCCGAGCTTTCCCGTGTATCTGCATGTGCCCACCTCCTACTTGGTTTTTATTTTTAACATTGAATTTTGAGACTCACTTACATTCATGCCCACAGGCCAAGTTCATTCATCTTCAGTTCTGTACACTATGCCATTTACTCACATATAATAGTATATTATTTTACCATTGATAAATAATTTTATTGTTTCTGATTTTTCACTATCACAATGTTACCTAGGATAAATGTGTAAATTTTTTTTCCTAGGTGCAAACTTGGGGTTGTAATTATCAGGTTGTTCATAAAGAGCACCTCTACTTTTAGAGGTATTCTAAGTGGATTTCCAAAAAAAATCTACATGATACAATAATGCAACTAGTACTGTTCAAGAGATAATCCAACATCTTTGTCTTGAAGTCATAAATAGCTTAATATGTCATCCAATAAGTGTATTGTTCCTAATAGAAAAATACAATTTTATTATTTTACCCTTAATTAGATGTTTGGTGTAGGTTTACAATAGACATATTTTATTAACGACTTCCCTGAGAGACCTTTTAAAACTATTGTACATGAACACCAATTCTATTAAATTGTTCTCCTACATCTATGACAAACATGACGTTTCTTCTGTATTCTTTTAATATAATATGTTTTATTAATGTGTTTTCCAATGTTGAGCCAACCTTTCATTCCTGGGAAAGATCAAACCCAGTCATCAGGTATTAGTTCTTTACTAAAATTCTGTCTTTAATATGACAACCTATTCTCAGATTTTTGGTATTTGTGAGATGACCTATATCTTCATTTCCTTTTTAAATTTTTGTTTTGTTTTGTTTTGTTTTTGGTCTTTTTGAGACACTCCCTGTAGCCCCAGCTGTCCTGGAACTCACTATGTAGACCAGGCTGGCCTTGAACTCACAGAGATCCACCTGCCTCTGCCTCCCGGGTGCTGGGATTAAAGGCGTGCGCCACCACACCCGGCTGAATTTTGTTTATTTTTAAATAGATATTTATTTTGCCTGCATGAATGTAAGTGCATCTGTGTCTCCCAATGCCAGAGGAGGCCGGAAGAGGGTGTCAGATCCCCTGGAACTAGAGTTAAGGATGGGTGTTAGCTGCCATGTGGTGCTGGGAACTGAACCCAAGTCCTCTGCAAGAGCAGCCAGCGCTCTTAACCGCCAAGCCAGCCACCCAGGCCTGTTTCCATTTCCTTTCTCTTTCTTGGTTTTGATAGCAAGTCTATACTAATCTCCATAATATAAGTCTGGGAGCATTTTCTTCGGGAACTGCTGTGGCTTACAGATTTTTAGTTTGTCCTCATGTCCCACGTTGCATTGTCATTATTACAAGTGGGCTCTGCTTCATGTGCCCTTTGCCTTCTAGAATCCAGACTGAAAGAACAGGTCATGTTTGGCACATGCAACGTTTAGGACTGAAGAGGCCCCATAAGAGCCAAATGTGGCAGGCATTACATCTTCTCATTAGTCAGCACAAGTCACATGATCAAGCTCAGCACCAACAGACCTGGGGGACACCCTTGTTTTCAGGAAGGCTTGCGAAGGACAGAGAAGGAATGAGTGATTGTTCCTAAATCACAGCGTACCCTTCCTTTATCGTTCTAGCTCATGAAAATCTACCTGCTCACCAAGATGCCCAAAGAAAGGACAAAGAGAACAAGATGCAGGGGGCCTGAGGCTGAGCACTAAACACAGTCCTGCCGGCCTATCAGAATTTCATAGCATGGAGCACCCAATCTGGATAGGGGTGTAACAGAGAAAGTGAGCCTTAAAGGGGAAATAACAGACGGTATAAAAGGCTGGCTCTGTCTTTGTTTGAGGTGCGTCTCCTGGATAGGAACCCACAGAGCCAGGTGCTAGGACTATGAAGTGCTTCCTGGAGAAAAGGAAGGTTTTGTGTCTCCTCGCCCTGCACGCAGCACCTGCAACAGCAGTAGGAGTTGAGACTCTGTCATGCCTGGATTGAATTTCCTCTTACTTCTGCTTCCACCAGCCCCCCAACCTTTGATGCTAGAATAGGGCCAGCGGGACCCACACCAGCACCCCCATTGTAAAGGCATCGAAGGGGAGCCTCATCAAGGCTGAGTTCTCAGCAGCTCTGACAGTCCTCCCACTCCAGGGTAGCAAGTGTTCCTTGGCTCATCTCCAGCCACCGTTCCTGGGAGCATCATCTTAGCTAGCTGTTCTCTTTGACTCTGAGCTGTTCCTCTGTGGGTCATTCGTAACATTCCCTCATTTTCTACAGCCACATCTAAAGAAAGACTTTTTCAAGAGTTTTTTTTTTTTTTTTTTCCAATCAAATGCTTGCAGCCCAGCCTATTGAACAGAGTTTCTTCCACAACTAACATCAATAGTCCGTTTCAATCCAGGCTGCTGACCCTTTTGGAAACAAAATTCCCTGAAACACTGTATTTTTGTTTGTTTGTTTGTTTTAATTCAATTCATTGGGCATCCCCACAATTTTCTTTGGGAGACTTAATTCTGAGCATGAATCTGTGTCCTTTGAGTGTGTCAGGATTCTCTTGTATTTTTGCCTTAGTCTTAATTCCTGAGCCATTTTTGTCCACTTGAAAAGGGCTCGTAAGGAGCTATCATAATCCAAAGGTGATCTGGCCATGAGGATAGCAATAGGACTCTGCTTGGGTGTTCACTCCTGAGCTGGTTTTTAATAGCCACATTCTGAACCCTTGGCAGTGTGCAAATGTGAGTGTTTTACATGAAACAACAGCTAAAACTTCCCACTCTTAAGTTCCTAGAGTTTAGGGATTTGTGTTCCTCCTCTTCACCTCTCCAATAACCGAAAGGTACCTAATGGATGCGTGGCTTTGAAGGCAAGGCATGTTACTTTCTGGAAGGAACATTGCAGTCAGGTTTAAGTTTCACGTAAGTGTATGTCTGTGTATGTGTTTGGAATTTATTCAGTTGGTTTAATTTTTAATTTTGTTTTTATGAAATTGTATTTACGTTCTTACATTTAAAATGTAAGCCGACAGGCTCACTTTTGCTGCTGTCAATACTTATGTTTCTGCTTTTAATCCTGCTGTCATTTGCATGAATTTCCCTAAATACCACCGCTACATTTTATCCCTACAAAACCGCACAGCTTTAACTACATGAATTGTTGTGGTTATTGTTACAATTTTCTTTTACTTATTTTGAACTTATTCTTACTTCTTAAGTTGGCTGCCTTCTCTTTCCAGCCTTTCTGCTTTTACTAACATGTGTATCTAAAGTTACGAATTTTCCTCTAAGTACCATTTTAGCTGCATCCCATACTGTAATGCACAGGTACAAATATTTCATTTTTTTCTAATTTATGGATTTTTGCCTCTAACCCATATTTCATATATATATATATATTTAAATCCAAAATGTAAAGGTACAACTATAAATGTTTTCAATTATCTTTGTTAGTTTGTTTCAGATATGTTTTTCAAAAAAAGAACGTGTCTTTGATATATTCATGTCATGTTGAATCTTTTATTTATCTATATTAAATAAATCACTTTAGTTTAATTAACTCAAAAATAAAACCATCACACAGCTGGTTTAAGGAAACCTCTCAAACACTTGGCCTGTCCTGAACTCTATGGCTTTCAGTGAACTTCTACACAGTTAGAATGGCTATTCTGAAGTCATGGGGCTTTGCTTAGGGTTTTACTCTTTCACTGTTAATTACATTTTTACACACTTCACAATAATAATAAGTGAATAAAAGAAGTAAGAAAAATGTAATCGATACTGAATCTTGATTTGTGAAACAGGACAGAATCATTTTTGTCAAAGTCTCATTGTGAGCCATAAAACATAAACTGCCACAAAAGACTTGTATAAAAATGCTTATTTTTTCTCTTCATAATTGTCCCAAACTGCAAACAGCCCAGGTAGGTATCTATTCACAGGAAATGGGCCAAGACTGGAATATTTATACAATGGTCACTCTTCAGCAACATTCAGCAAAGAGTAAGGAATGGACAGATTGTCAGGGCAACAACATCAATGCACCTCAAAAACACCGCACCGAAGGAAGCCTCATGTGAAAGAATGCCTCAGCTACGCCACACACAGCTGGATGCCAGTTTTAGAACTAGTGAAGCCAGTCTATAGGGGGTGAAGAGCACATTAGAACCTGGCTGCCCCAGAGGTGGGTAGAGATGTGGAAGTGAACAGAAAAGGGTCTGACAGAATTTTCTAGGAAGGTGGTAACACTTCATAACTTGGTAAAGACTTGAATTCTAATCAAGAAATCCCATCATATTGTATAAATTTTATACACTTTTAATGTATGAAAATGTGTTTTAAGAACATTTGGGACCTAGGGAGACAGCTGTCAGTAAAGTATTTGCTTTGCAAGCATAAGGACTTGAGTTCCATTCCCAGAACCCATGTTAAAGAGGCTGGGTATGGAGGCCATAGGCCTGCAATCTCAGCAATGGGGAAGCAGGCACAGGGGGACCCCTGGGGCTCATTGGCCAGACAGTCTAGCCAAATCATCAAGTTCCAGGCCACTGAGATATCCTGTTTGAAAAAAAAAAGGATGATGTCCTCAAGACCAACACCTAAGGTTGATTGACCTCTGGCTTCCACATGCACATGGCATATGTACATGTGCACTGGCATACATACAGAGAGACACAGACACACACAGAGCCACATACATAGACACAGGCAGACACACACACACACAGAGACACACAGACACTTCTTTTTAATGCATTTGAAGGTCAATTTAACTTGCTATACAATTTTGAGCTTGCAGTTGGGTTCATGCCCAGCACTTTGAAGATCCTTTAACTGCCTAGATTTCCTCTATGGTTGCTGGGAAGCCATTTGTCGCTCTGCTTGGCTTCTGAAGGATCTGGCTGGCTGCTTTTAACTCTCTTCTTTTTATTCTTAGTGTTTTGTGCCTTCGGTGAATCTAAGTGAACTTTTCCTTGCATTTATTGTGTTGGGAATCTACAAGCGCTCAGATCTGATTCTGGTATCTTCCCTTCATTCTGGAAAATTCTGGGTCATTATTCCTGAGCATACAATCTCTCTGTTCTTCCTACTAGCTGCTTCCAGAACCCCAGTTAGAAGCCACAGTGCTCTCACTCTGTCCCCCACTTCGCTTCTGCTAAATTCAGGACAAAGTCTTCTGTCTAAGAGCTTTTTAACTTACTGCTTAACTGTTAATGCCACTAGAAGCTGAGTTTCTAATTTAAATCACTGTATTTTTAATATTCAGAATTTCTCTGTTTCTTTTTTAAAAATCTGCCAGGGCATTTTGAAGCTGTTATTATTTTTGTTATGCTTGTCTTACTTTAAAGTTTTTCTTTAAGCAGAGAGTCGGGTGTATTGTTGTGTATCTGTAACCCTAGCACTAGGGAGGCTGAGGTAGAAGGATCTAAAATTCAAGGCCAGCCTGGCCTACATAACCAGTTTCACTCCAGCCTTAGAAACATGAAACCCTGTCTTCATAAGCAAATACAACTGTTATTTCTTTAAACCTATGAAGTAGATTTCCTTCTTGTCGTTGGTGTTTCTGCCGTCCACGCTCTTTGGGTATCCAATTACACTGTCTTTTCTATTTCTGCTTTTGCTCAGTGTGTTTTGCCTCCTTGTGTGCACTGTAATTTCTGTTCAGCTTGTTACACGAGGGTTTTCCACATCCAGGTGAAGATTGTTTTCATCAAGTATTTGTGCTTACATATATTGGGTACCTGTGCACACTACTGATGGGGGACAACTGGAAAATGATCTTCCAGCCTGAAGTTATCAGGAATGGCCTCAAACACGCCTCCATGTAGCCTTATAGTTGACATGGCTGGGGGTGGGGTATCACTTTTTATTTAGCAAAAATCCAAAGCCAAGATTGGCAGCTCTCTTCTGTGCCTCCTGCCACAGTGCAGGTTTCTAGATCAGCTTCCGGGGGCCGAGTTTCAAGTGGGGCTCCCCAGTGGTGCCTTACAGACGTCATCCTCTGCTGCCATTGGCTTGGCCAATGGGCCACCAAGGGTCAGCAGACATCTTAGGGATACTACTGCCTATTGTAATAACTCCCTTCCCTGGGGTTAGGTTGAGTGGATGGTGTCCATTCAAGCACTCGACTTTGTTGTTCAATGACTAGTAAGGATGGAAACTTCTACTCCGAGAGACTTCATTTTCACTTGACTATGTGCAAGTTTGAGAAACAGTGCCCTATATGGAGGCCTCTATGGGACCTTGTTAGCACGGACTTGATTCATTTCCTTCTTGTCATCACATCAAACAGAATACATGTAAGAAAAATAACCCAAGCATTTAAGTGAGGAGCAATACGTTACTTTTATTCCACTTTCTGCCTCAACTGCAGAACCAGCTTCCAGAGGGACACGGTGACCACCATACTCTCCCACCCCCCACCTCACACCCTGCTATCTAACTCACCCCCTCTGCCACTAAAAATAAACAGAAATCCAATTAAAAACCGTGTGCTTGCTCTGCAAACACAGCTCTGCGATAAATCTCTTGGCCTCCCCTTTCAACCAGATTGTCAGCCCTAAATATCCTAAAGCTCCCTTTATAAAAATTTTGGAGCCCGCACAGTTCTTGCTGTCTCTGCCTTTAAGTTCTCCAAAATCTTAGTTGTTGGATTGCCCTTCACTATTGATTTTGGATCAGTTATTTTTTGCTTCCATGGAAATCTCAAAGCACTGTTCTACATCTGCAGACATGCAGATTTTCTTTCTGATTTTCTGGTCTACCGGTGCCGTTTCTCCCACCCCCGACTTTTCCTGTCATCACACAGATCTTGCCTCATTTTAAGGGGGGACGCTGCACTAGGTCTCTTACATCTTGTCAAAATACCTTCCCTTTATTTTATATAAAACAACTTTGATTTTACTACATTCTTTCCTTAAAATCTGGAGACTGCCACCAAAAAAGCTTCACCATCAAAGTGGCATAGGAAAGGGAGCTTTTAACAAGAGTGATAAAGCAAACGGGTGACCTTACATCTGTTTTTATTTATTGTACCCCATGCTCTCCTTTTGAAACTTTTAAAAAGCCAGGCATGGTGTCTCACGCCTTTAATCCCAGCGCTGGAGAGGCTGAGGCAGGTGGATCTCTGTGAGATGGCCAGCTTGGTCTACATAGCAAGTTTCAAACCAGCTGGAGACATAGGGAGACCCTGCCTCAAGCAAAAAAAAATGAAAAACCAAACAAAACAAAACAAAAAACCACATAGCATTCCATCCCAGCTGCCTAGATAACTGTTTTGGGTCCTCAAGTTTTATTGTGCTCTTAATAGAGTATGTTCCCATCCCACCCCTCCAAAGCTCAGGAACCATCGTGGAAGAGGGGTGGGAGGGTTGTAAGAACCAGAGGTCAGGGAGGGTGGAGAGGAACAGTGTCTCCTGGACATGACAGGCTGTACTCATGAACTCACATCAGCTGTGGTCACCTGTGTAAGACCTGCACAAGATGAAGCTGGTCAACCTAGCATGGAGTGGGAGGAGTTTCCAAGCTTTAACCCCTAACTGAGAAGCTATGGACAGCTGATCCCAAGTGCCAGGATTAAAGGTGTGTGTCACCACACCTGGCTATTATTTTTATTTTATGTGTATGAGTGTATTGCCTGCATGTATGTAACGGCACCCATGTCATGCAGTGCCCACAGAGGTCAAAAGAGGGCATTGGAGTCCCTTGGAACTGGAGTTACAGACAGTTAGCTGCCATGTAGGTGCTGGGAATGGAACCTGGGACCTTTGCAAGAGCAGCCAGTGCTCTTAACCACTGAGCCACCTCTCCAGCCCCTCATTTGACATAATTTAATTTAATATAGGTTGACTCACTTTATTCTCACAACACCTGTATGAAAGGCACCAGTTTTCAAATACACAAAAGCAGACACATTAGGTTTAAAAACATCCTCAAAATCTCAGTCTACTAAGATGCAGGACTGGTATGCTGCCTCCAGTGTCTGTGTGCTTAACCACCTTTTAGAAGTGTCTGAAATTCATGGTGTAGTTTTGTCGTTGTGGCCATAAAGACATGCCATTTATTTATTTTTTTAATTTTGTGTGTATGAGTATTTTACCTGCATGTATGTAAATGCATCTGTGTGTGCAATGCCCTCAGAAGCCAGAAGAAGGCATCAGATTCTCTAGAACTGGTTGTTAGCCACCATGTGGGTGCTGGAAACTGAACCCTGGTCCTCTGCAAGAACAGCCAGTGCTCTTAACTGCTGAGTCATCTTTCCAGGCCCAACATCAAAACAGTCTGTCAAAATAATGTGTGTTTTCTAATACCTTTGCTATTAAATTGGATCCTACCTTAATGTTATTATTTCACATTATTTTCTCCTTGGGAGTATTTGTCATGAGAAGTTTAAATTTTCACAATTTATCTTTGACTTTTTAAGTAAAATTTGAGTTTTGGTATTTGTCAGCGTAGGGTGGTTTTATTTTCAGTTCAACCTAAGAATCACTTAGTTGTCAACAGAGGCTTTTATTTGGTCATGTTTATGGTCTTGTTCTTGAATTTTTTTCCTAAGCATTTCTTTCTGTTTCTTCCTTTTCTGAACTGGATTTTAAAATTCCATATCTCTCTGAGTGTTTTGAATTTAAATGTTCTTTTTTTAATTTCTGGGATTGTTAGGAATAGTTGCAAGTTAGGTGTTTGGGGGATTGAGATGTAGTTCAGTTGGTAAAGTGCTTGCCTAGCATGCATGAAGCCCTGGATTCATCCTGGGCACTGCATGAACTGGACCTGCTGTCACATGTTTGTTATCCTAACTCAGAAGGTAGAGGCTGGAAGATCAGGAGTTCAGGGGCTTCTACTGCGTAGTGAGTTTGGGGACAGCTTGGAGTACGTGATATCCTGCCTCAAAAAAAAAGTTTAAAAAAATCTCAAACTCCAGCTCTAACCAGCATCTATCAAGTCTACTTTGTGATTTTGTTTTGTTTTGTTTTGAGAAAGGGTCTCTCTATGTAGCCCTAGACCTTGATTTGTAGAGTAGGCTAGCCTTGAACCCACAGAGATATGCCTTCCTCTGCCTCCTGAGTGCTGTGATTAAAGACGTGTACCACCATGCCCAATCCTTTCTCCTGCTATTAATTCCCATCCCTTTCTCCACACTTTTTGTGGAGAACAGCCACAGATCTCCCACCCAAGACTTGGTCTAGAATCAAGACTGGCGGTGACCCAGCTTCTGCTGTGGTTTGGTGCTGGGGTTTTGCCCACTGGCAAATCTTATATGTTTTAAACACAAATGAGAGAACGTCGGTCACAGCAGTAAAGGTCTTTAATCCCAGTACTGCATAGCAAGTTCCAGGGCCACACAGTTTTGTCTCAAAACACCCTGTCTCCAAACAAACAAACAAACAAACAAAAAATAATAAAGTGAGAGAGATTTGACAGATACTGGTTAGAGTTAGAGATTGAGATTTTTAAAAAATATTTTATTATTTTTATTCTACGTGTGTGACTGTATTCCCTGCATGTATGCAACTGCACCCATGTTGTGCAGTGCCCACGGAGATCAGAAGTGCAGAAGTGGGTGTTTGATCCACTGGAACTGGAGTTAAAAATGGTTGTTAAGCACTATGTTGGTGCTGAGAACTGAACCTAGGACCTCTGCAAGAGCAGCCAGTCCTCTTAACCACTGAGTCTTCCCTCCAGGCCCTAGAGATGGAGAGTTTCAAAGCAACACTTTTTTTTTTGAGGCAGGATATTATGTATCCCAGGCTGTTCCAAAGCTCACTAGGTAGCAGAGGATGACCCTGAACTCCTGATCCTCCTGCCTCCACCTCCTTATGCTAGAATTACAGGCGTGTGACAGCAGGTCCAGTTTATGTAGTGCTGGGGGATGAGCCCAGGACATCATGCATGTGAGGCAAGAACTTTTCCAACTGAGTTACATTCCAAGCCTAAAACATTTAAAATATATTTAAATTATAACTATTTGTAAAATCCTTAGAAATTAGAACATACAATTCAAAACAATTAGAGAAACATGGAAAAAAATGTCTAATTCCAAAAAAAAGGAAATAGTTTTAAAAAATAAGAGATTGTCAGTCTGAGGGTCTCACCAGCTGGCTCAGAATTTGCAAGGGGAGAGGAAATGTGAGACCATCAATGTATCCTCACTTCTATGCTGAGAACTTATAGCTTTTATTTCCAAAGTGTTAAGTAGTTTTGATTGGTTTAATTGTATATAGCCATTTCTTCAATCTCACACTTTACTCTTTGGGGTGCTCGTTCTTTTTCCTTGCTAAAATATGTGGAATACTTTTTTTTTTTCAGTGCCAGGAATGGAACCCAGGGCTTGGATTTGCCTGGGTGACACTCTACCAAGGAGCCACCTCTCCAGCCCTGTGCAGGATAGCTTTAGTGTCAAGTTGACACACCTGGGTTGAGGGAGCCTCAATTGGGGAATTTCCTTCATTGGACTGGGCAGTGGTCATGTCCATGGGGCACCTTCTTGATTGTAGAGTGATGTGGGAGGGCCCAGCCCACTGTGGGTGGTGCTGCCCCTGGCCAGGTGGACCTGTGTTGCGTGGGAGGGCGGGCTGGGCAGGGGTCAGGGGAGCAAGCCAGTAAGCAGCGTTGCTCCATAGCCTGTGCTCCAGTTCCTGCCTCCAGGTTCCTGCCCTGAGTTCCTACCTTGAACTCCCTGATGAACTGTGACCTGGGAGATGTAAACTAAATAAACCCTTTCCTCCCCAAGTTGGTATTGGTCAGAGTATTTTGTCACAGCAATTGAGAGACAAACTAGAACAAGCCCCTACTATATGATTTTATGTGACATAGTCTATAGATGATAAACATATTTTTATTTGGTCTTTCTACTTAATGCTAGATTTTTGTGTCCTGGAACTCACTGTGTAGACCAGGCTGGACTTGAACTCACAGAGATCCTCCTGCCTCTGCCTCCTGGGATTAAAGGCATGCGCCACCATGCCCGGCTCCATGTATAACAATTTTTCTCTCAAAATTTTGATCTTTCTGAGCATGGTGGAGAATGCATTTAGTTCCACCATTCAAGAAGCAGATGCAAGCAGGTCTCTGTGAGACTGAAGCCAGCATGGTCTGTATAGCAAGTTCCAGTTCAGCTAGGGCTGCAGAGAAACCCTGTCTCAAAAAACAAACAAAATAAACCTTGTAGTTTCTGATCTGATCTTATTCCTATTTCTTATCTCTTCCCCTACCATTAACTTTGTTTGTTGTTTGTTGACACAGGGTCTCACATAGTCCAGGCTGGCCTTGATTCCTGATCTTCTTGCCTCCATCTCCCGGGGCTGACAAGTATGAACCACCATACCCAGGGCTTCATTTTTTAATCAACAAGTATATTGTATGTATTTATCAGCCGGAGTGGGATATTTGGGTACCTGTGTACACTGTGGATGGACAGGTTGGGCTAATACCCATCACTTGTCTATTCATCATCTAGTTTTAGTGAGAATACTCCGAATCCAGTCATTTTCTTCTTCCTTTTGGTAGCGCTGGGGATTAAACCTAGGTCCTCATGCATGTGTGGCAAACACTGTACCATTGAGCCTCACCCCCCAAAACCCACTCTTTTAGTAATTTTGAAATATACAACGAATTACTATTAACTAGGGTCGCCTTGCTGTGTGACAGACAGATCACTAGAGTCTATTTTGCTTATCTAACAAAGCTTGGTACTGTTTAACGGTCATTCCCCTTCCCCCAGCCACTCCCACGGGCAGCCCCTGGTGACCCCATTCCTCATCCCCTGTAACTTTTACATATCCTCCCTTCCTCCTGTGAATGAGATCAAGCACTCATTGTTTGGGACCTGTATGCTTGTGTGTGTGTGTGTGTGCTTGCACAGAAAGAAGTTTCCAGAAGGAAGTTTCACTCTGTTCTTTGGTACTTGACATTTTCATTATAATTTTTCTTTCTTGGTGTTCAATGAAACATGTTAGTCTGGTCTCCACTCTTTATTTCTAATTACTGCTCACTAATTTGTTCATCTACTTTTATTCTACCAGTCAGTTCGTTGGTTGATGTTTTAATTTTGATATGAATGCGTTTTTATTTTTCAAATTATTTTACTTATGGCAACTGGAATTTCTCTAAGAGTATCTGGCATATTTGGTTTAAATGCTTCCCCATTTTGCTTATTTTATTAGCTTTATCTCCTCAAGAGTGAGTTTATCTGTTCACTCTCCTTCCTCCTGGGTATGAGATTAAGAGTTTACTTTTATTTGTGTGTGTGTGTGTGTGTGTGTGTGTGTGTGTGCGCGCGCACGCGTGCCTGAGGAGGTAAGAAGAGGCATTAGATTCCCTGGAACTGTCAGTACAGGCGGTTGTGAGCTGCCCAGTGTGGGTGCTGGGAACTGAGCCATTTCTCCAGCCTGTATGTGAGGTTTTGATTGTTCACTTTTCTGTTCACCCATACCTGCTTGCCTCTCTGAGGATCCAGCCTTTGTGTGAGGCTTTAACTGCAAACTTTTCTTTTCACCCATAGCTATCTGCCCCTGTGGGGAGCCTGGCTTTGACACAGAAGCCCGTGGTCTGCGGTGGTTGAGTGAGACTTCAGTGTACTTCCAAGCAGATACAACTGCAGCACATTTCATCCCTGAATGCCCATTTTTCCAGATTTGCTGGCTATCTGAAGCATGGTATGATGGTTTGACCCACACAGCCACACCACCTGCCTTTGTCTGAAGGTGTGTGTTAACTACACCTGCTTAACTCAGTTGGGGGTGAGGGGTGCACCGGCATCTTCTTGGCTGGATGCACTTATGCTCATCCCATAGCAAGTCCTGTTATTTTGTTGTTCTCTCTCTCTCTCTCTCTCTCTCTCTCTCTCTCTCTCTCTCTCTCCTTAGCTGTTCTTATAAATACTTACATTTTATCTCTGCTGATCTGGTTTCAAATGCTCATTCCAAACAAACTTCACCACCTTCATTACAACCTTTCCACCTTAAGTTTTTATTTACAATTTCTTTTGAAAACAATAAGTCTTTAGATTCAAAAATATAACCCTATGTCCATTAATAATCCCCCCCCTTAGGAGCAGTTTGCCAATGATTTGTGTTAGGCCTTAAACATCACTACATTCTTATCAATGATAACACCATTGTGGGTCAAGTGAACAATTTCAGTTAATAGCATAGGGGGACTTGAGGTAAATCCAATGATGGTGACTTGAATTTATGTGAATAATTCTCATCTTAAAACAGACATCGGTTTCTTGTGGACTTGGATCTAGTGTTGTTACTGCTACAAACTTAGAGAGAAAACTCATTTCTGCAGTCCAGAGTTCTTCGGATGTGTTTGGGTCTTGCAGGAACTTTGAATTTGAGTAAGTACAATCTTCTAGTCTTCCAAGAATTTTAGCAACATGTGACACTAGTTTGGATCAGGCTATGAAATCACAGGTGGCAGAGATCAGCCTCTGGTGGCTAGGACACAGACCTTCCCTGGCATGTGGGAAGTCATGCCCTGTTCAGTTTTCCATATTCTGCAGTTCACTATAAGCAACATTGGACAGGGAGTCGGTTTTCTATCATTTGACTGGGGTGGGTGGAATAATTTTAATTGCTAAGAAATTGCATTTTCATTGTAAAGCAATTCAAGTTATAGCAGATTCATAAGGCAGCTATTGTAAAAATGACATTTCAGTGACATTTCTGTGAGAAGAACATGGTGATTTTGCAAATGACATGGTGAGGGCACAGCAGTTATACGAATAACACGTTTTCACAATACGTGTGCTGGGAGCATAAATAATGATGATGGCAATAATATTAATAATAATGGCATTCCATGAGAGGAAACCCTTTTATCTCCGAAATCCCAAAGTTCTTTAACTCACACCTATCCACTTTATACTCCATTCAAATAACTGATCCCATCTTTGATGGAAGAACACCAGGAACCAAGTCGCTGTCCCAAACTGCAGCAGATTCATGGCAAACGTAGAATCCAAACTCTATTTTCTTTTTTAAAAGCCTTTTGGGATGACTCACCAAAATGAGTATCGTTCAGGCTCTGGATAGGATATTGTTCTGACTTTATTGTATATGCACTTCCATCAGCCTTTTAGGAGGATTGTAGGTGAGTAATTAGCATTCTTCCTCTTCGTGTGCATAAAAGAAAATGGAGTATTGTTTCGTTTCTGGATGAACTGGCTTGCTCATTTCCAATATGTTTATAGAATATCCTCCTAAGTTAAATAGGTAAGCTGCCTTTGTTAGCCCGAGGGCACATTATTCCCATAGTGGATATACCGTCACCATTTTATTTTCACAATGTCATTACTGTGTCATTAATATAGAAATTTCCCATTTTTTTCTCAACATATTTTTAAAATTTTTATTTATTATTTTTATTTTATGTGTATGTGTGCTTTGTGCTTTGCCTGCATGTAGGTAAGTGAACCCATGTTGTGCAATGCCCGCGGAGGACAGAAGAGGTTGTCGGATCCCCTGGAACTGGAGTTACGGACAGTTGTTAGCTGCCATGTAGGTGCTTGGATTCGAACCCAGGTCTTCTGCAAGAATAACCAGTGTTCTTAACTGCTGAGCCATCTCTCCAGCCCTCCTCAACACATTTTTAAAGAAAAATAGTTCCTTAGCAATGACAGTGGAGTGATTAGAAATTAAGTCTGGGGTGATGGCTGCCAGCAAAAATGACCTAGATGGTCAGCCTTCTGCCATGAAGGGTTACCAATATAATTTATTAAACACACTTCAAGCCAGGGAAGAAATTTGCATTTATTTACATAACCTTTGACCAAATGTCTTATTTTATCTCACTGTGTATAAATGAAATAGCTTAGTTATAATTTAAGAGTTTGAGGTCAAAGTCTGTTTGCATATTATTGATTTTTTTACGATTTTATTTTTAATTATGGGTATATATTTGTGTCTGTGTGTTGGCATGTGCATGTGAATGCAATGCCCTCAAGTGCAGTGTCCATGGAGGCCCAAAGTGGTGTGCTATTCCCTAGAACTGGAGTTACAGTTGTGAGCCACCCAATGCAGGTGTTGGAAACAGAGCTCGTGTCCCCTTTAAGAGCATCACACACTCTTAACCACTGAGCCATCTCTTCGGCCCATCATGTTATTGATATCTTGTGATAAGTTGGTATATTTGGCCTAATGCAGAACATGTTGATGCCTAGGCTTTCTCCCGGACTTGAGGGTAAGGAAATGGCATCCAGAAATTCCGATTTGATTTGAAAGATATTTGCCTGTCATCAGCTGTTGTGTGGATATAACTCGCTTTCTCACTTTATAGTTACATCTTTAATCTCTTGGAAGCGTGAGTAGGCTTAGCTAAATTTAGATGAATCCTTTTATTTTTTAAAATGATGCTTCTTTGCGTTTAATCAAACCTTTAAGTCTCCTATCTATCGGTTTCTTTACTAGCAAAGACTATGATGCCAGGCTGGTGACAAGCTAATTCCATTCTTGACTTGCTGCCACACCTGTCACCAAAGAGCTCCTGGGTTGTTTCCCATGTTGTGCATATTGCTTGGAGCACTTGGTCCCATGGAGCGAAACTTTCCATCGGCATTCTGCATAGGCGACTTCTTACCCCTCGCTGCTTATAGCCAGTAGTCCCTCCTCTCTCCTGCCAACGCAGGCTCCAATGCTTCCTGTCAGCATTCACTGAGATGACTAAATGGCAGGTGTATCAGTGCACGTTAAAACCGCCATGCAAACTAGCCTCAAAACATTGACATTGTAACATCTGCACAGCAGTCTAAGAACACTGCCATTTCTCTACCATTGCTCCAACCGAGAAAGATACTTTTCAGCCAACACAGGAAAGACTAGGCCATATTTTGTTGTGCGTAGTTTTCTTTTTAATACTTTGTTATTTTTATTTTATGTGTATGTGTGTATTCCCTGCATGTAGGTAAGTGCACCCGTGTCCTGCGATGCTCATGGAGGACAGAAGAGTCTGTCAAATCCCCTGGAACTGGAGTTACGGACAGTTGTTAGCTGCCAGTGGGTGCTGGGATTCGAACCCCAGTCTTCTGCAAGAACAGCCAGTGTTCTTAACCGCTGAGCCATCTCTCCAGCCCCTGTTGTGTGTAGTTTTTATAAAAAGCTGTTTGTAAAACAAAAGAAAGCATAAGAAATTATACTCAGAACCATGGAGATGGCTCAGTGGTTAAAGGCATCTGCGGCCAAGCCTGCCGACTGACCTGAGTTCCTCTCTGAAACCCACACGGTAGAAAGAGACAACTGACTCCCACAAGCTATCCTCTGATCTTCACACACATGCTATGGCACACTCATACCCACACAACATGCACACACGCCCAACAAAATAAATGAAGTAAGAAGAAGTATTCAAAGGTTTCAGTGTAAACACTCAACATGGTGATTGAATGAGACCCAGCGTAAACTGTAGTTGTATGTATAGACCAGCATGATGTTAAAGCACCTAACTGGAGACTGCAGATACGGTTGCTAATGAGTGATGGCAGGTGGGAGGCAAAACAAAAATCATACCTCATTAAAAACTCCTGTTCCATAGCCAGTTACAGGGAAAGAAACTAAGCCCAGCATATGACATCAGAACAACTGGACCCAACAGTGACGCCAGACAACACAGTGAACACAACCTCTCACACAGGTGCCTGAGCTCAGAGTCAAAGTCTCACAGCCGAGGCCACCAAGGTGGGCTTGCAGACCCTGGGTGCTGCTGTCCAGTACCCCAGCTCCAGCTGGGGTCAGTTTGGGAAAAGACCCCAATATTCAATCAAACTTCCTCATGGAAAGGATGTTCAGTGTCTTCACGTGTCATCATGCCGTCTGCTCTCGAGCACAGGCAGACTAAATGGCATTAGAAGAGTGAGCCCTGAGAACATGGCTCTGGGGAGTCACCTCCCCTCTCCAAACATGGCTCCTTAATTCTCAGCTTATACCATGTTTGTGAAAGGCATGCACTGCTTACGTTTGGAAATCCAATGTCTTAGTCCACGGAGACCTTGATAAAAAGGTACATGAGTTATTTGCATTCAGGGCCACATGGGTAAATTCTGATGATAATAAGTTGGGAGCTATTTTCCCTAATTGAGAAAAAGCCAACAAATGGCAAGTAGAATCTGGTGGCTGGAGAACTAATGGGTTGGTTAGGAGTTGAAAAGCTGTCACTTTTGGTTGACACCTGCTATTTCTCTCCCTGTACCACTGTTTTGTTCTGATTTTAGAGGCAGTTTCTCCCTATAGCCCCAACTGGCCCCGTAGACCAGGCTGGCCTCAATGTCACAGAGATACATCTTCCTCTGTGTATACCACCATGCTGAGCCTGTACATTTTCTTTTAGTCAGAAAATGTGGGATTTTTTTTTTTTTTTAATTCCCCCAGCCAGGAATCTTGCTTAGGCCACTTAGAGGAAACACAAACTTCCTGACCTGGTAACCGATTTTCCAGTATGAAGTAGTATCTGAGACAGTAGAACCCATCATTCAGACTTTTTCCAGAAAGACATTCCAGCCTGGGCAACATGTTGGCTATGACTTTGAGTTCCACAATGTGGTCTGGACGGTGAGCCACCAAGGTTCAAAGGCTGTTGGATAAAGAATGCTAGTTCTCCTTCTAAGCTCTGAAGTCTGTGCTCCCGGGGGCCGGGGTCGGGGGATGTGGCCCTACCCAGCACCCTCTTCTTTTCCTTTGGGTTCAGATCCCCAGTGTGTCCAGTGTGTGCCTGAGGCTTTTGTGGAGCCCCATCCTCCTTGCTGTCTGGCTTCCTTTACCTTCACAGTCAGCAGCTGCCGCCAGCCAGCCCTAAGCACCATTCCGAGATGCCCTGGGGAACAGCTGGACCTCTCCCAAGGGCTAATTTTACACCAGTGAGTTGGGTTCCAAGTATTTCCTACTTCCTGGAAAATAAATAAAATATATTAAGGAAATGACACTTAGAACTGGAAGTCTCCAAACTGGCCAAATATTGTTGTGAAAATCGCTTCCACGATTTGGGTCTATTAAATCAGTTTATGGGGTGAATATTTTCTGTATTCATGTACCGTGTTTTCCTGAAGCTCGAATTGAGGTCACAGATTAGATTCACTTACTGAACAGTGCAGCTTTCTTGTGGAGGAGGAAGAACTCCTGCTTCTCTTTAGATTTGGAATTCTTTTTCTCCATCTCTCCCTCCTCCGTACTCCTCTCCCACCTTCCAAGCTCTGAGGTCTGCAGGTGGAGGTTTAGGTAAAGGTGCTATGCCTTTAAAACAAAGACAGCAAATGGATCTAATAACCCAACGGGATCTTGGTCCATCATAACATTTAATGTGCGTTGCATCTCACTTCCCAGTCACTGCTTCTCTTCCAATTGTGAGCAGAGAGAATGGGCGAGTGGGACATTTCAGACAAGTGCCAGTAAAACAAGTTTGCCTTGCAGCTGGCGAGCCCCAAACACACTCACCACACCTTCTGGCCACATTCAATCAGACGATCCGTAAACTAAAAATAATCACCTCTAATACTAATACCTCTTCTCCTTCATTGTTGCCGGTCGCTATGGTGCTGCATTCGGCTGTGAAGAATTCACCGCCATTATTACCCTCAGTGTCTCTCTCTCTGAAATGTGATCTAATTGCAGAACCCACACCTGTTCCACAGTTCAATAGAATTCAGCTTTGACGGAGGCAGACTTTCACATCACACACACAGGCACATGTACACTTGTGCACACACACACAGACAATTACCCAGGAGTTCATTTGGGGCCAAAAGAGAAATAAATTAATAAAGAGGGTGAATTTATCAGAAAATAATAATCTGGAGAGGAGGAGGGGGAAAGGCTATGTTTTGTGGTCACTGGAAGATTGCTGATGGATGCATAAATAAGGCATGCTGGAACATCTGTTCTTTGTTGTGCATTCAGCTTTTTAATGTGTTCAAAGAGCAGCTCTGACGCATCGCTGAGTACCACTCCCCATCCGAGCAACATTTTACCAGAAAATAATAAACCTTCCTGGTGGGGTACAGGGAGCCAAGGCACTCGGGCAATGCCATTAATCTGGAAATATCTCTTTTTCTGGGATTTTAAAATCTCTCCTCTCTCTCTCTCTCTCTCTCTCTCTCTCTCTCTCTCTCTCTCTCTCA